>NC_054375.1:132886083-133217083 GCF_017654675.1 Xenopus laevis | reverse complement strand
CATGTTTATATTTAGTATACAAAATACAGCATTTCTAGCCTTATTCTATTTTAGACTTTACATGCCCTTTAAGTTATTTATACTGCCCTAGACCTGCTAAGCTAACTACTGATTGTTTGATATAAGCTACTAGGCCACACCAGACTTTTCCTTTGTTACTAGCACCATCCATATTGGCAGTGAAAACTCCAGTTTGACATTATAATTTCCAGATTTTCCCAACATCCCATATGGCATGACACACTGGGCCTACTTTCTCAGCAATACAAATTAAAAGCTGCCAATTGTATATCTTTTTTATATAGGCCCATGATAGAAATAAGGATTGGCTGATGGGAATTCTGTTCCCGTTGGCAGATCCTATGGCACTCTGCTAGGCTGACACTGGCGAAATCTGAAAATTAGAGGGTTCGGGATGCTGCCATTCTACCATGGCTGGAGAGCTAAATTGTCAATTAAACACATACATTACAATACACTTATATAGACTGCAGCTGTTCCCCATTTGTATTAGAAAATAGCGCTGCAGTTCTCTGGGCACGAAAGCAAAAAAATTTATATAGAAAAAAGGGGGACAGTGTACAATGAGGACGCATTTATCCCAAATTTAGTAGCTTCTTATATACCTAGCCATCAGCAATGACTAAAGGTTTAGCAACAAGAAAATAACATTGTTTGATATCTACATCTGCATCATATGTAATTACATTCACGTTACTTTGCTTTATTGTTATGCGAGTAAGAAATGGCCAAATCTATATTAACTCCCATAACACATGTCACTTTGACATATTTGGCATAAAAGGCTATATTTAGAATCAATACATATGATTGGGTTCAAGGTCTATAGGTCTTTAAAACTAGAATGGTCTGAGAGAATAGAGCATGGAGAGAGACAAGAAACATCATGGCATTTAGTCTTTTGCAGTAGCAGAATGTTGGTTCAATATATTAATCCACGTGTTGCTAAGCCATAGTAAGTTATCATGGTGGTATGATTGACTTCAATTAATCCACGTAGACCTTGCATGGGTTTACAAGAGTGTTACTCTTCTGTTGGGGCTCTGAATATGAACCCAATCAATAAATGCAGCATTATATATGACTCTGGCCAGGTTTGAGAACTGAGATTTGGCCTCACAAGAGGAGGTAGATTTCTTCTCAGTACTGGTACTCCACGAGCTTCATCAGTCCTCCCATTTGGCTCATACATTGTTTCCATTGGTGATGACACTCTGCAGGGATGCTTTGGACACCTCAGTGCTGACAGTAGAGAGTGGGAAACTCTCATATCGGTCCCTACCCCCAGCACAGCGGCAACGCAGTAAAATTGTCTTCACTTCCTTCTGGAAGTTGCTGTTGAGAAAGCCATACATGACTGGGTTGACGCAAGTAGATGCCATTGCAGCCAAGTGGCATAGGGAGAAGATGAGGTTGTGGTAACAGGCTGAAATCTGCTCGTGGTCCCAGTCGAAGAGAGCATTGAAAACAGTTAGAGGCAGCCAGCAAAGCCCAAAGGCCACAACAATGGAAAGCAGCATGACATTGACCCTACGATGGCCTCCCTTGCGTCCTCCTGCATCTCCGCCTCCTGCCCTCTCTACCACATCTCTCCTCTTGCGAAGTCTAAGGAAAATACGCAGGTAGCAAAGCAGGATGAGAAGCAGGGGGAGGCAGTACTGGAAGAGCAATAGGCAAGTGGTGTAGGCAAGGCGGTGGTTCTCAGAGGGCCAGCTGTCTGTGCACACAAAATGATCAATGAAGGGGTCAAAGGGAAGAGAAAGATTCTGGAATGGGTGTCTGGTAAGAATGGTGAAGGAGAGGAAAGGCAAGGAGATAAAACAGGACACAGCCCAGGTTACTGCCACTGCTAGATAGGCATGCCAGGGTAGAGGCTTCCAACCTGTTGGGTGAATGATAAGCTGGTGCCTTTCCAAAGCAATGAGCACTAGGGACAACACTGAGACTGTGACTGAGATGCACTGCACAAAGTTTGTCACCTTGCAGAGTGCCTCTCCCAGGATCCATCGATTCATTAAAGTGTAGATAACAGTTACTGGCAAACACACCAAGGCCATGAGGATGTCGGAGCAGGAAAGGTTTGCGATGAAAATGTTTGTAACATTGCGCATTTCTCTCTGGCGAGCAATGACAAAGACAAGGCAAGAGTTTCCAATGAGTCCCACTGCTATTAGGGCACTGTAGGCCACCACGAGAAATGTCACATTGCCCACAGAGTCTGCGCAAGGGTCCTCTCCCTCCCAGCCGGGGCCCAGCCGCCCAGACAGATTCAGGTACAGGAGACGCAAATAATCTTCCATCTTTACCAAACAGGCTGTTCCTGTGGACGATCCTGCAACATACAGCAAAAGCCAGTTATTTGCTTCATTTTTACTGTGAAAGCTACATTGTTTAGAGACAGGGGCATAGCATGTAAGTGTGAGAATAGAGCACTCCACAGAAGGACAATTGTTTGTTCTCTATTCACCCTTAAATGAATATATGCTCTTACTTTCAATCTCTACCTTGTAGTAGACTGTTCAAAACAAATTGCTCATTGGTTGCTATGGACAAACAAAGCAATTTTTACTAGCAGAATAGAACCAGCTGGTCCAGCCTGTCTTGCCCATTAAATGTTATTTTTTTCAGAAAGAGGGCTTTAAATTAGATAATCCAGAGATATTATGGAAAATAACCTAATAACTGAGATGACAATGAGATAATGCACCCTATTTTGATACCCTTATATGTCAGATCTATCTTCAAAGAATCCACAAAATGTCAGAAATAAAATTTAAAATTGACCTTCCTCTAGTCTAGTGAGTGTTTTTTTAGTTCAAGGCAGCTTTGGTGAGCCCCTACCCCCTAAACTTGTAACAAGGTCACCGATTCTGGAATTTCCAGTACATTATCCTGCACTGGTTTGTTTAGGAGATGATTCAATTACAAGCATTACATAAATTATAAGCAAGGGTATCTAGGATTCTAGGTTTTATTCACACTAAATTATAAGCAGCTCCTCAGCCTACATGTTATCCTTAGCAGGTCCTGACACCACAAGGGATCGTCAACTGGTAATAGTGAGTTCACCATCACCTTTGGTCAAGCTACTATTCTGTGTTAAACCTGTTAATATATTTGAATATGTAACCCCATTTCTGAAATTGCAAACTGGAGAGCTGCTGAATAAAAAGCTAAATAATCAAAAATTAAAACCAATTGCAAATTGTCTCAGTAAGAATATTCTGCTGCGGGGTATATGGGAACATCAGTTGGTACCATGAGAACCAGGGAGCTGACATTTAGGGGCCTACTGTATGTAATAAGCTATGAATAATGATTTATACCATAACAATGGAGTTATAAGCAGTGTGAAACAAATGGCATATTTATAAAGCTATGTATTTGCTTTATCCATCACAGCTGGAGAAATCAACCATTAGTACGGGAAAATCGACACTATTATATTTTACCACCGCGTAACGGATTTAACGCAGAAGTGACTGTGTGTAGGGTGTTGCAGCTTTATAAATAGATTCCCTATGGTTACAGTCCTAGTAAGGTTTCCAGTAGAACTGTAACAATTTATCACATTTCAAGTGTGAAATACAGAAAGTGTAATAAATCCAGGAATATGGGGAAGCCTTTTAATGCGCAAAACACACAGTCAGTTTGTGCATGAAGCATCATGTGCTTTAACACATCACTGATGCTTATACCTGAACTATATTTTATATATGTGTGTGTGTATAGAAAGCTCCAAATTACAGGAAGGCTAAATCCCATAGACTACATTTTAAACAAATAATTCAAAATGTTAAAACCTAATTCTCTGTGATAACAAAGCAGTACTTTATACTTGATCCCAAGATATTATGAATCCTTATCGGAAACAAAACCAGCCTATTGGGTATATTTAATGTTTCCATGATTTTCTAGTAGACTTAGGGTAGAACTACAGTACATGGACGATTTCTGTGCGATTCTGTCGGATCCAACGTTGGGCGACAAAACGCCTGCGTCAAGTCGGATGCAACGGGAAACAAGGTAAGTAATACAAAAGTCGGATGATGTCACAGTGTTCGTCTGACATGACACGACTGTTGGATGCAGATGCAGAGTGCAGTGTTTGCATCCGACAGTAGTGTCGCGTTGGACGAACGCTGCAACACCATCCCACTTTTTTATTACTTTCTTTGTGTCCCGTCGCATCTGACTTGACGTGGGCATTTTGTCAGCCAGCGTCGGATCCGACAGAAGCGCAAGGAAATCGTCCGTGTTGTGCTACCCTCAAGGTATGGCGATCCAAATTAAGGAAAGACTCCTTATATACAGGTATAACAGGTATAACAGGTCCCATACATGTATGTATTCATAGTCCATATCTGTTGCTAGGGCAGGGTAGGAGCATTATTAGAATTGAATTTGAACTAATAATCACCTGTTGATCACTAGCTCGGCCTCACTATTACACTGCTGTAGGGGTGGCCTCCATCTTGTATGAGATGTTAATGGCATAAAGAGACAGTAGTGGGCATCTAAATAGCTATGCTTATAGAAAAAATCCCAATCATAAAAACTTAAAAATCCCATTTATGTTAGGCCCACATTTGCTTTTAAGTATGGTGAGCTCTGATAGTCCTACATGGCATGTCCTAGTTAGAATTCATTTGAGAGCTAGGTTTGATACAAGGTCAAACCTGGAATACCTCCAGGGTAGGGCTGGAGCCCCCAAAATTAAATTAGGCCCTGGACTATTAAATAAACTGTGACTCCCAGTACTCCCTGGGAGCATCTGCTGAGAAATAAAAAGCAGAATGCGACACACTGGACATCACATTTCTAAAAACGAGTGCACAAAACTAGAACTTTTGCCTTGGACATATTCTAGTTAGAAGGGCTGGATACAGAAGTGAATAACCTTCTTAAATGGGTTTTTTTTTTAAAAAAAAAAAAAATATCAGTCACAGAGTAGGGGTTTAAGGAATGACACCCTAGGGGCATTGAATTAAAGTAGTAATTGCCCCCCAGGGATACTCTGAGGTGCCTCCAGTACAATTACGCAGGAAGGAAGAGAAGCTCAGAAAGTCACCAGCACTGATGGAATCCAGGGAGTGATCAGTAAGAGGATGAGAGCACAGAGAGGTACTTACCTGTGGCTGGCAGGGGAATATCACATGTAGAGAGCAGGTGCCAGGGGAAGATGGTGTAGACCTGACGCACACTTGATGCGTAAAATCAAAAATCTCTTCCACTTTCCTTTTGTCACCTTTATTCCTTTCCACCTCAGAATCTTGTTCTTTTGATCTGTCTCTCCAGCCTCCGCCTACTACTCACCTATTTAGTGGTCCGTTGTTCTTCCCACCCAAGCGCATCTCTGCTGTCACCCCCTATCTCATCTCTACTGTCAGCTCCCTTTCTTCTCACACTCAAGGCACCCCAGTTGTCTCTCTGCCAGTCCTTACTCATCGAATCCAAGGCCAGATGCCACCCTCACTTGCCTTTTCCTTAGGGTTTCCCCAATCTCTTCCCACTCTCTCTCTTTCTGAAGCTTCCTCGTCCACCGCCTCTCCCCTTCTGCTCCTTCCCTCTATCCGGTTTGCCAGCAGGACTGCTCAAGCCATACGAGTGAGGTAAAAGGGGGGCCCAGGTGGCTGCCGGACTTGTAGGGGGTACAGCCAACCCTGAAACACTGGAGAAAAAAAATCTCAGGTTCTGCGGGAGAAATAAGAGATGTCAGTAGACGGACAGACTCATTATGGGAAATCAGCTGCTGTTGCTAGGAAACCAAATTCTTTTTTATCTGGTATCTGCCAGCAGCAGAAAACAATTTATTCCAAATCCTTCACGCAGCCCGGCACCTTCTGCTTTCCCCTCGCACCCTCCTGTCAATTTACCATCTTCTATTTCTGTTCAGGCATCACTCAAAGGAACCCAATTGCTATTCGTGCACAAACACGCACTGTGAGATCACTGGGCCCACTGCAATTCCTCCGCACAGCCTCGGATTGCACTGATTCCACTGCAGTTTAAAGAAATCTTAATGGCACTGGATCCACACGCCGCCTTCTATCATTGCCTTCAAAGTGATGATGAAAAAATACATTGAATAAAATACCATTTCTGGGAGATGTTCAGT
Organism: Xenopus laevis; assembly: GCF_017654675.1. NCBI lineage: Eukaryota > Metazoa > Chordata > Amphibia > Anura > Pipidae > Xenopus > Xenopus laevis. The sequence goes on along the minus strand of NC_054375.1, from coordinate 133,210,944 downwards.
TCCTAACTTATTTCAATCCTTAATAAAGATAAATCCAATAATGAATTTAGAAGTTGCAGTACCAGTTCTCACCAGATGCAAGGGTGAATCACTTTCTGTAACGCTGCAATAGAACAGCGCCACTAATGTATGGAGCGTCTCCCAGAAAGGGTCTCTGGAACATCACTGGGCCCATTGCAATGCCCTCTAACTTAAAGGGGTGGCTCACCTTTAAGTTAACTTTTAGTATGTTGTTATAGAATGGTCAATTCTCAGCAATTTTTCAATTGGTCTTCATTATTTATTTATTTTATAGCTTTTCAATTATTTGCCTTCTTCTGACTCTTTCTAGCTTTCAAATAGAGGTCACTGACCCCATGTAAAAAAAACAAAAGCTCTGTATGGCTACACATCAGGCCTCTCCTATTCACATTCCAGTCTCTTATTAAATCACTGCATGGTTGCTAGGGTCATTTGGGCCTTGGTAACCAGATTGCTGAAATTCCATAATGGAGAGCTGCTGAAAAAAAAGCTAAAAAACTCAAAAAACACAAATAATAACAACATGAAACCTAAATAGTCTCAGAATTTTGCTCTCTACATCATGCTAAAATGAATTTAAAGGTGAACAACTCCTTTAAATATCAGAAGGTTCTGTGTAGTTACAGCCTCTGATATAATATGGCCATGCTGTATGCACTAATATCATTGGTTCCATTGGAATACGCTTGCACACTTTCTGATGTCATTTGAATTGCCTTATAGATACTTCAATATTCCTCCAAAACATTCATTTCCTTTACACTCTGATATCTATGGACATATTGTGACATGTCTAATTCAATGTATTTTTACACCATATACAGTAAATAGATGCATCACATTTGGTTTTACAACAGATATATTATTTAATAAAGGTATTTTTGAACTGCATTTTCTTTTTATGCACTTTTATAGACGGGTCTGTGCATGTTGGATGGAGATGCAAATATAGTTTTAATTTTTCTACTTTTAACTAAATATCTCTGGTCCTGTGGATCCGTTTGAGTGCCGGACAGCTCTGCTTCCTTATCTTCTATGCATGTTGGGCCCTTTCCTCCATGGCTTTACCTACTGGAAATCATGCTCATGGTCCAGAATACGTCTGTGACTGTGCTTTTGCTAGCCCACTAATCTCATAATAATACATTTCCTTTTTGCCATCTCCTGTTGTCTGTGGACTTTGCCTTCGTCCTGCAGTTGACCCTGTTCTAGTCCTCCAGCCTGAACTGTACTATTGCCATGTCTTTTTGTCTCTACAGCCCTGTTAGTTCACACATTATCATTATTTGCCTTGTCCATTTTAATTTAATCATTACAGACTTCTTGTCCCAATCATTGAGCTGTTGCCGTGCTATTTTAGTCCTGTAGCCCTGCCCACTGCATTGTTGTGTTTCCCCTAATATTGCCATTCCTTTCCTCTTGTAACCCTGCATCTTGGTACTTGTCCAGAATTTTAAAATTGCCCGTGCAGGTCTACCATGCCTCCCCATTCCTGTCCTGTTGTGTTCCACTCCACTGGTGTCCAATTTCCAGTTTTTGGTCTATGTATTCCTTCTCCTTCAGGCAAGTAAAGTACCTGATAGACAGCAAAAAACTTCTTTACCTACCTTGATGAGGGGCACCCAACACTAGCCCCACCAGTAGTGACTGAGGACTCGTTCCAAAGCCAAAGGTGGTTTCTTTTGGCTCCAGGGGTGGGGAATAATGTAGGTCCAGTTTGGAATCAGTTAGGGATGCCCTCACAAATCTGAGTTTTAAATCTCTGTAATGATGTACATTGGGGTTCACTCTTTTTTTCCCATACAGACATTCTTGAGGGCTTCCATTCCTACTGCCGCAACAGAACATTCCACCAAATTTCTGGTTATTTAAAGTGTATATTATGCTCTGTGGCTTGAGCTTATCTGGGATGTTCCTGTAAATACCTTGAGGGTCAGGATTGGGATATTCAGCCTTTTATCAGGCATCAGGGAGAACAATTCCCTCGTGTGATCAGCAGTTAAGCTATGAACAAACGAGTAACACTCAGGATTTGTCAGTGCAATACATTAGCACTGCTGCACGATTTCAATAATATTGGGAAACAGTGGTTCTTAAACAAGGAATATGGATTGCTATTGAATTGTACCTCTCACATTACTGACACATTCAGCTCTTAAGGTTTCATCCAACCATGGACTACTGCAGATCACATCTTTACTCTTACAGGAGGGTTTAAAGATGGAACAAAGTGTTGTTTTGTAATTATGAAGATAGCTGGAGGTGTGAGGCCTTGCTTTTCTGGGCTTACCTGTTTCTGCTATGCATGAATTAATATCCAAGGTGCAGAGGAGTGATAGTGCTGTACAAGGGAAATGATCTTTATCTGTCATTGAATAGTGAGGGGAGCCATTGACCTGTTGTACATGATATATGGAAACCACTGACAAACCATGAATGAACGGATATAAGTACATACACATGCCTTGCATGGACATAACTACAGAGGAAGCAGACCCTGTGGCTGCAGGGGGCCCAAAATAATGAGCAATTTCAACATATATTGGAAAAACAGGACAACTTCTGGATATGTTGGGGGGCCCTAAATGTTATTTGCTTTGGGCCGTGTATGAACAGATGAAGAGAGTCAAGTATAAATTGCCAGCCATGCACTTTGCTGTAAAACAAATATGTCATTTGTGGACAGGAACGAGCTTTAAGTACACAGAATATGCAGCCAACACACCTGGGTCGTTCCATGCACGGCTTACTGTAACATGTAAAAGAGTTTTGATCCTCTTTTGTGGGATCAAATTTTATTTTTTCCATCATTTTGTGTGATCCCACCTATACTGTATATTATGGATAATACATTTCCTTGGTTTTACATTTCCCAGAACTGACACCATTTTTTTCTGGCCCCTGAAAAACGTAAAATGGGGGTTATGCTGTAGAAATATATGCTTTATCCCAATTAGAAAATTGCAGCGGTGTCCCAAACAGATGGCTGCAGTATCTTAACAGACTTCATATGCTTTCTAGTAGAGTAGTGACCCTCTCCATTGTTCAGGTTACAGATCAGCAAGTTCAAGCAGTGTTATAATAGTTATCTGCCCCAGTTGAGCTCACAATTGGTCTTTTTTTTATTAATTAATTGCCTTTGTCATCTGCCTCCGCCAAGTTTTCAAACGGGGGTCACTGACCCTGGCATCCAAAAATCTTCTCTGTGAGGCTCCTATTTTATAATTATTGCTACTTTGTATTATTTATCAGTTCCTTGCCATTTAATATTCTAGTCTCTAATAGAAAACTACTGCTTGGTTGCTAGGGTAAATATGTGCTTTTTTTTGGGCCAAAAATCTGCCCTGTGTTTCCTGTGACAGGGCAGGATCACACACTATACAAGTCCAGACTAGATTTACTGCACTATTTAGAGATATTAGATCCAACACCATCTGTGTAGCCCTTAGATAAGAGTATGAACAACCATATCCAAAATGTAAATAAAACAGACAAATGTGTAGGGCTGGACAGCGGACTTTATTTGTGGTCCCAAGTTATAATATACAGTACACAGGACAGTGTAAACTAGGAATAAAAGAGGAAAAGCTACACAACTGCAGTGCCAGTTAATGGGGGAGATGATGGGGTACAAGCTTGTAGTGGGAGCCACAGGATGGGCAGCGCTGGGCTTCTCCCTCATGCAGCCAGAACCAGATAACAGCGGTGTTGTCTTCCTCACCTACAGAAAGAACAAGAGTAGGTTAAAAAAAAGTAAAGGTATGACCCGTTATCCAGAATGCGTGGGAGCTGGGGCTTTCTGTTTGGTACTTTCAGTTGTTTGGATCTCTATACCTTAAGTCTACTAAAAAACAAACAAACATATAAACATTAAATAAACCCAATAGGATTGTTTTATCTCCAGTAAGGATTAATTATATCTTAGTTTAGGTTATCCAGAAAGCTCAGAATTAAGGGATGGCCTTCTCCCATAGACTCCATTTTATTTTAATGATTTCCTTTTTCTCTGTAATAATAAAACAGTGGCTTGTACTTGATCCAAACTAAGATATAATTAATTCTTATTTGAAGCAAAACCAGCCTATTGGGTTTATTTAATGTTCACATGATTTTCAAGTAGACTTAAATTACGGAAAGATCCATTATACGGAACACCCCAGGTTCCCGGGCATTCTGGATAACAGGTCCCCTACCAAGTACCAGCTACTCTTTTATTATTACAGAGAAAAAGGAAATCATTTATAAAAGTTTGAATTATTACAGAGAAAAAGGAAATCATTTATAAAAGTTTGAATTATTTGATTATCATGGGGAGTGTGTGTGTGTGTACACACATACACTTTTGCTTCAGGATCTGCTCCTAGCATTCTGTAGTGCTATCAAATCTGGTAACACATGCTATTTCAAGTTTAAGTTCCAGAATAAGTTGTGTAATAAATTTGGTGGAAATTATGGTGATGTTGTGTATATTTCACCAGTTTTAGACTGGTGAATAGAAAACCACAGAGAAATTCATATGTTGCTGCAACAAGTAAAGGTGGCCATACACGGGCCGATAAAAGCTGCCGACAGACTGTGTCGGCAGCTTATTGGCCCGTGTATGGGGCCCCCCGACGGGCTTCACCGATCGAGATCTGGCTGAAAGTCGGCCAGATCTCGATCGGATGGGACGAAAAATCCCGTCGGATCGCAGCCGCTTCTATTCGGTGATGCGGTCCCGCAATCCGACCGTCCATTGCTATTTGTTAGGATCCGATCATTGGGCCCTAGGACGCACAATCAGATCAGCCCGATATTGCCCACCTCAAGGATCTCTCAGTGTATGGCCACCTTAAGACTGTGTATTTGTGTACTGGCTCAGGAAACGCCAGATAAATGGGTCCCTGAGTGAATGGAGGAGAGCAGGGTGGGCCTTTAATTCCTTACTCCATTTAGGTTTTTGCAGCTGCCCAGCTAGAGGTAGCTTTCTGATTAGGCTGCAGATGAGCTGCAGATAAAAAGAGATGTGGAACTACACCTCAGTGCTTCTCCTGGAGACCTTAAGGAGGTGTGTGAGTAGATTGGAAGGAGACTGTTTCCCTGCTGAGCTGAAGTGTTGGAGAGAGGAAGAGAAAACCCCTCCTAAGGGACTGCCTGTTAAAGGAAAACTAAACCCTTAAACAATGTAGGTCTCTATAAAAAGATATTAACAGCTCATAAAAAAGCTCAAATGTAAAACCCTGCTTCGTGTAAATAAACCATTTTCATAATAATATACTTTTTTAGTAGTATGTGCCATTGGGTAATCCTAAATAGAAAATTGCCATTTTAAAAAATAAGGGGCGTCCCCTGGGATCGTACGATTCACGGTGCACACAAACAAACCATACATGTTAGGTCACATGAGCCAATTAACAGACAGAGTTCTGTCTTTTGCTTCAACACTTCTTCCTGTTACAGTTAGAGTTGCAGTATTTCTGGTCAGGTGATCTCTGAGGCAGCACACAGACCATCACAAAATGGTGGATCAAGGCAAGAGATGTAAAAGGACAATATTTACTTAAATATATATACCAGTTTGGGAAGATTATTTAATATGCCACTTAATTTGATATAAACTATCTGTTGCTTAAATATTCATTTTGGGGGTAAAGTTTTCCTTTAAAGGGCACCTATCACAGCCAAAATCAAACACATATTAACAATCTGACCAGTACAAGATAAACACGTTTAATCAAACTACATATATCGTTTTTTGAAAAAACTGCAGGTTTTAAAAAAATCCCTTACTTTGTCAAATGGGTTCTTTCGCTGAGGAAGGCCATATTGAGACTATAACAGAGACTATAATATGCAAATTTCAGGAGCATGCTCAGATTGTAACACTGCTTTGAGTATTCTACCCAGAATGCCTTGTTAAAGTAAACTCCTCCACTAGAAGTATCAGGAGATTTCCTTATCTTGTTCCCTTCTGGTAAAGTCATTATGCAAATGAAGGGCACACACTAACTTCCAGCAGGTGGCAGCACTACTGAACAGCAGCTAACACACAGGTTTGGCTGATTTGAAAATAGCTTAGAAGGGTTGATAAGCAAGCAAGGAATTTCAACTGAGCATGTGCAAGATTTCAGAGCTGCAGTTGGCTGGGAAGATATAGGTAGGAGGAGCCAGTGAAATCCAAGATGGCTGCCTCAGCTCGAACTGCAGGGGAGATAGGGGAGATCTTGCAGAAGGAATAGTGAGCTGATCATTTACATTATACAAACAACTGTTTTAAAAATCGGATTTCTTGAACTTTCACATAGTGTATTTACTTAGTAAATGATTTTGGTCATGATTGGTGCCCTTTAAACGAGAAGGAAAGGTTAAAACTAAATAAGCCTTATCAGAAAGGTCCATCTAAATACACCAGTAAACCCCCAAAGTAGTGCTGCTCTAGGTCCCCTGTCAAAAGAAATACAGCATTTTTTTCCTTCTATTGTGTACACATGGGCTTCTGTATCAGACTTCCTGCCTTCAGCTTAAACCTCATTGCCCTGGGCAAGAGCATGCTCAGTTTGCTCCTCTCCCCCCCCTCCCTTCTCTACTGTAATCTGAGCCCAGAGCAGGGAGAGACTCAGGCAGGAAGTGATGTCACACCACATTAATACTGCAGCTCCTATCCTAAACAAACAGAGTTTCTAGAGCTTTTTACTCACGTATGGCAAAACATTCTACAGAATAAATATAGCATTCTAGCTTGCACTATTGCAGCTAATCTATTGGCAATAAAATGCCTCCGTAGCTTTCCTTCTCCTTTAAGTAAGAGTCTAACAGAGGATTCTGGGACGTCCAAGTGTTGGATACTTGTGTTACTGTGTACACCAATGTGGATGTTGAATTGGGACTGCTAATTCCTATGTGAAGCAAGTACCGTATATACTCGAGTATAAGCCGAGTTTTTCAGCATCCAAAATGTGCTGAAAAAGTCTACCTCGGCTTATACTCGGGGTCAGCGGGAAGTAACCGAGATTGCAGTCACTTTTAATCATTCTTATACCAACAGTTCACTTGGGGAGAGACTGCAATATCCCACAATGCCCTCTGTTGGTTTTATGAAAGAATAACAGTGCGCCCTCTGTTGGTTATATCAAAGAATAACAGTGACTGCAATATCACACAGCGCCATCTGTTGGTTGTATCAAAGAATAACAGTGACTGCAATATCACACAGCGCCATCTGTTGGTTATATCAAACAATAACAGTAACTGCAATATCACACAGCGCCATCTGTTGGTTGTATCAAAGAATAACAGTGACTGCAATATCACACAGCGCCATCTGTTGGTTATATCAAAGAATAACAGTGACTGCAATATCACACAGCGCCATCTGTTGGTTGTATCAAAGAATAACAGTGACTGCAATATCACACAGCGCCATCTGTTGGTTGTATCAAAGAATAACAGTGACTGCAATATCACACAGTGACATCTGTTGGTTATATCAAAGAATAACAGTAACTGCACGATCACACAGCGCCATCTGTTGGTTATATCAAAGAATAACAGTAACTGCAATATCACACAGCACCATCTGTTGGTTGTATCAAAGAATAACAGTGACTGCAATATCACACAGCGCCATCTGTTGGTTATATCAAAGAATAACAGTAACTGCAATATCACACAGCGCCATCTGTTGGTTGAATAAAGGATTAACAGTGATGGCAATATCACACAGCGCCATCTGTTGGTTATACGAAAGATCAGTGATGGTTTTATGACATACAGCACTCTCTGCACAATTCTCTGTCACCTTTGCAAAGAAGTCCGGCCGATCGCTGGGGGAGTCAACTTTGCAAAGAAGTCCGGCCGATCGCTGGGGGAGTCTCTTTGGCGGAAGGTGCGCTGCTGGGAGACAGGGCTGTAGTTGTGTCTAGGCTTATACTAGAGTCAATAAGTTTTCCCAGTTTTCGTAGGTAAAATTAGGTACCTCGGCTTATACTCGGATCGGCTTATACTCGAGTATATACGGTATGCTGAATTGGATGATATTGTTCCTAAAAAAAGCCAGCCAAGCTGCATGAAGGTGGTGTCAGACCCCATTTTGTGCTTAAAGTGTGCCGTGGCTATGGTCCCAGCTAACCTGAATGTGTGTAAACTGGAACCAGTCGGGAGAATGACACATGCCATTGGCATTATAACCGGGCCCCAATCAATTGAAAGTAATCAAAAATAATTAATGCTATTAACAAACAGGGTTCCTGGTTTTTGCATCACTGAAAGATTTGCTGTTTCACATTTAAAGAGACAGACCCACAAACCAGCTTTTGTACTGACAAAGGTCTAAGTTATTTATTTGTCAGCATCTTGGGATGCATTACTTACAGATGCAGCCAACAATCCTCTTGTTTGTTATGGAAGGGACAACATGGGGATCGTCTTTGGTGCCGGCATACTGCTGTGGCTTCATCATGCTGTAGGGATCCTGTAATCAATTCAAAATGAATAAAATGTGTTATAGAACAAGGAAAAAATTGCACTTGGTTTTATAAGAAGCTTTATCCTTTTCCATGAAGAAAATAACTTCCACCAATAGCATACGAGGGAATAAAGGAACGACTATATAATAAATTAATTTCTAATTTCTGTGACACCAATAGAACATTCACTCAACAGATGGAGAGGGATCACTTACAGTGCCCTGCTTCATGGCGGCCATAACCTTCTTCTCTAGACCCGTGGCTTGCTCTTCATCAGTAGGAATGCCTGCCAAGAAACAGAATACAATCCATGATAAAAACAGTAAGATCCCCACACTTTCACTTGCAGCTTTGTAATGTTCTCTGCACAAAAGCCATAGTGAGAACTCCATTCAATTTCGCAGGTGGGTCCCCTAATATGGGAGTTGAAGTAGAAGTAGTATACTGTGTTACTACTGGGAAGCATGGGAGGGGGTGGGCTCAAGGTATTTAAAAGGACAAAATTCAGAAAGTTATTGTAACTGCACTGGCTCCTTTCACTAATACCCCCAAAGAATAATAATTAAATGGAAACGATCACGAGACGTAAGTTATAAACATTGTCGGATATAATAAACTGATAAAAATCAACTGGGGTGCACCCAGGACACAGCAAGTACAATTAGGTCAAAGTAGGGGTCAAAAGCCTAGAGGTGATACACTCACAGTTGAAGTTCAAAGGACAAAAATCATATGAAGTTAGGGCCGACCAGGAATCTTCCGAGAGGGACCAAAATACCTTTCTAAATCTGCAGCACCCAGGCACCCAATGACTCTAATACATGAATCATATTGTTATCAACCCTGCACCACCAAGAAGCCTGTCAGTTATGTCCTGTGTTACAGACTCCATAGTATCCTACTATACAGCGTATCCTACTATACCAGCGTATCCTACTATACCAGCGTATCCTACTATACCAGCGTATCCTACTATACCAGCGTATCCTACTATACCAGCGTATCCTACTATACCAGCGTAACCTCCTATACATCTTACCCTACTATACATCTTACCCTACTATACAGCTTATCCTACTATACAGCTTACCCTACTATACAGCTTACCCTACTATACAGCTTACCCTACTATACAGCTTACCCTACTATACAGCTTACCCTACTATACAGCTTACCCTACTATACAGCTTACCCTACTATACAGCTTACCCTACTATACAGCTTACCCTACTATACAGCTTATCCTACTATACAGCTTACCCTACTATACAGCTTACCCTACTATACAGCTTACCCTACTATACAGCTTACCCTACTATACAGTTTACCCTACTATACAGCGTATACTACTATACCAGCTTATCCTACTATACATCATACCCTACTATACAGCTTACCCTACTATACAGTTTACCCTACTATACAGCGTATACTACTATACCAGCTTATCCTACTATACATCATACCCTACTATACAGCTTATCCTACTATACCATCTTATACTACTATAAATTGTAGCCTACTATCATCGTATCCTACTATACAGATTAGCCTACTACATTTTATCCTACTATACAGCTTGTCCTACTATACATCTTATCCTACTATACACAGTGTCTTAGAGAACTAAAAAGCACACAGTATGTAGCCAGTACTTTACCAGCCTAATTGCTACAAATGATGTTTGCTGTCCGTGTAAATAAGAAGGAATGAAAGATAACAGAGGGCCAGCCATTCTATTTGTACTCACATATAGACACCCTAAAGCCCCATTGTCACAACCTTGGGTTCCCACACATGGCTGAACTAGAACTCGCACAATTCCTGAGCATAAAGCCAAGGGTCAGAGCAGGATGGAACCTGTAGTCCAGCAACATCTGGGGCCCAAGGTGAAGAAATAATGACCCATTCTACAGCAAAATGGGTTCTGCAGAGTTAACAGCCCCCTGAATAATAGAACAAAGGAGACAGAATGTTATAGTGTGAGAGCAGAAAGTATATTCCTCCGCCTCAGGCTGACCATGATGCCCCCGCACATCCTACTCTGCCCATAATGCTGATCATTCCTGATCTGTTAGTCCCACACGTTACCTCCAGCAGACATGCATCGTGAGGGAGCCGCTAGTCTCACAGCCCCGACCCTAGTGACAGCCTGGATGGCGCTGCGGAACAGTAACCTTGAAGCCATGACAGATACGAGCTAACAGGGAGGATGCCGGGGACACAGTGACCCAAACAGGAAACGAAGAAACTACTTCCTGTTGCAAAGTGGTTACTTGCGAGCCGAGGGGTGGAGCCTGCCGCCATTTTGTTTAGAACTTTTCCTCTCTGCTTGAGGCGCATGCGCTTTATAGATTTATGTGTCACCTATAGGAATTGCAGTTGTCAGGCCAGAGTTTAGTGGAGGATGAATAGGTCGTTTGTGCTGTAGTTAATGTACGGGCAATAAGAACGAATAATTGTTAGAAACGTTAAAGGTGATGTTCACCTATGAGTTAACTTTTAGTATGATGTAGAGAGTGATATTCTGAGACAATTTGCAATTGGTTTTCATTAGTGATGGTTCTTGAGTTATTTAGCTTTTTATTCAGCAGCTCTCTAGTTTGCTGTTTCAGCAATCTGGTTGCTAGGGTGAAAATTCCCCTAGCAACCACGCATTGATTTGAATAAGAGACTGGAATATGAACAGGAGAGGCCTGAATAGAAAGATGAGTAATAAAAAGTAGCAATAACAATAAATGTGTAGCCTTACAGAACATTTGTTTTTAGAAGGGAGCAGTGATCCCCAATTTGAAAGCAGGAAAAAGTCAGAAGAAGAAGGCAAATCATTATAAAACTATAGAAAATAAATAGTGAAGACCAATTGAAAGGTTGCTTAGAACAGGCCAGTCTATAACATACTAAAAGTTAACTTGAAGGTAAACCATCCCTTTAATAAAGGATTTGAAGGTTAGATATCCATGCAGAACCTGTGGTAACTGATGGGTGGGGATGATTTAGTTTAGTCTCTGGGAAGGGAGTGTGACTGTGGGATAGCAGGTATAGTAGGGAGAGATGGTGCCTATAGTAACAGTGGGATAATAGTCTCTGGGAAGGGAGTGTGACTGTGGGATAGCAGGTATAGTAGGGAGAGATGGTGCCTATAGTAACAGTGGGATAATAGTCTCTGGGAAGGGAGTGTGACTGTGGGATAGCAGGTATAGTAGGGAGTGATGGTGCCTATAGTACCAGTTTGGATAATGGTCTCTGGGAAGGGAGTGTGACTGTGGGATAGCAGGTATAGTAGGGAGAGATGGTGCCTATAGTAACAGTGGGATAATAGTCTCTGGGAAGGGAGTGTGACTGTGGGATAGCAGGTATAGTAGGGAGAGATGGTGTCTATAGTAACAGTGGGATAATAGTCTCTGGGAAGGGAGTGTGACTGTGAGATAGCAGGTATAGTAGGGAGAGATGGTGTCTATAGTAACAGTGGGATAATAGTCTCTGGGAAGGGACTGTGACTGTGGGATAGCAGGTATAGTAGGGAGAGATGGTGCCTATAGTAACAGTGGGATAATAGTCTCTGGGAAGGGACTGTGGCTGTGGGATAGCAGGTATAGTAGGGAGAGATGGTGTCTATAGTAACAGTGGGGATAATAGTCTCTGGGAAGGGAGTGTGACTGTGGGATAGCAGGTATAGTAGGGAGAGATGGTGCCTGTAGTAACAGTGGGATAATAGTCTCTGGGAAGGGAGTGTGACTGTGGGATAGCAGGTATAGTAGGGAGAGATGGTGCCTGTAGTAACAGTGGGATAATAGTCTCTGGGAAGGGAGTGTGACTGTGAGATAGCAGGTATAGTAGGGAGAGATGGTGTCTATAGTAACAGTGGATAATAGTCTCTGGGAAGGGAGTGTGACTGTGGGATAGCAGGTATAGTAGGGAGAGATGGTGCCTGTAGTAACAGTGGGATAATAGTCTCTGGGAAGGGAGTGTGACTGTGGGATAGCAGGTATAGTAGGGAGAGATGGTGCCTGTAGTAACAGTGGGATAATAGTCTCTGGGAAGGGAGTGTGACTGTGGGATAGCAGGTATAGTAGGGAGAGATGGTGCCTATAGTAACAGTGGATAATAGTCTCTGGGAAGGGAGTGTGACTGTGGGATAGCAGGTATAGTAGGGAGAGATGGCGCCTATAGTAGTGGTGGGATAATAGTCTCTGGGAAGGCACTGTGGGATAACAACCCAGGCTTGAAACAAAATGCTGGAATAGCAGATGCACAAAAAGTAGTTATATTTGTATGTCAAAGAAGACATTTTCTTCCAGTAAAAGAGACCCTGTGCCTCTCTATCAGGGATGTGAGGATCCATTATTCACCTTATAGTATAAACACTTTAGCCTCCACACTGGTACATTTCTCACCCATGATTTAAACCTACAAAGCCCTCCATCTTACACTTTAATGTCCTCATCAGGCACAGGGTCCCCTTGCCCTACATTGCTTAACCTGAGGCCTCTTACTTCATGGGACACATATTCACGGGGGCCTACTCTTCTACTCCTTGAGAGGGATTCAAGAGAACACATGGCTACACACCCCATCTTTTTATTCACATGCACAACAGACCCACCCGACACTTCTTTTCCAAAGGGCACAACTTAACCTGGTGGGACACACTGTGGCCTCTTGATAAAGTGCTGTGGGAGAATTTCCGCAACAGTCTAAGAAACAAGATGGTTTTGCATGGAAGCGACACCCCTTAACCTGCACTGTCATTGCAGTTAATGTGGGTTGGACATTCTTATATTCATGAAAAGTGTACTGATACTCCACTGAGTAATATTACTATTAGAACTGTATTGATATGATTTCTTATGGATGTATACCTTATATATCATGCACGTACTGGCTACTCAACAACCTTGTACTATAAAGACATAGTTTAAATATTTTGTTATAATACAACGTAGCCACTAGATGTCACTTATCACTTCCCAAAGTAATTGGAGCACAAACGAATGAGATATTATAGGGAGGATGTGCGCAAAGAGGTGTACTGTAAATATATAATAAAGGGATTGTAAACCCCTCAAAAGAGTTGAATGTAAAATCGTTAAGAGAACTTCCATTGGCTTCATGCAAATAGACACCGATCCAGGAGGAAGACATGGAGTAAAAGTTGCATCCACTTACTTCATCCACTATCCACTTTAGATTTGAGCCCGTTACATCATGTTATGCTTTTCTTTCTTTTTCCTTTTGTGTACATGAAGTAGCATACAACCCGTTTACAATTGTGTATTGCTCTGTGAGGCTACAAATCTATTGTTGTTACTTATTATTACTTATATTTCTATTTTGGCCCTCCTCTACATATTCCTGTCCAGGTCTGGACTGAGAATTAAAATAGGCCCTGGCATTTCAGGTACACAGAGGCCCAATCAGCCCACACAGAGGCACAAACAGCCCCCACCAGCCCACTAAATGCTGACTTTCTATGGGACCTTATAGCAGCCTTACTGGCATTTGCCAGAACCCACAGATTGCCAGTCTGGGCCTGTTCCTGTCTCTCTTTCAAGCCACTGCCTAGTTGCAAGGGTAATATGGACCCTAGCAACCAGATAGCTGCTGAAATTCCAAACTAGAAAATTGCTGATCATAAATGTATGTAGTTAAAAAACCCCACAAATGATAAAAAAGCAGGACCAATTGCCTCAGAATAGTACTCTTTCTATTATTCCAAAAGTTAATTTAAAGGCAAACAACCCCTTTAATGTGTCTGCACAGATCCAATTTATTAAGCCTGCAACCCACATATTTAACCACTTCGACCCACTACCTTACCTGTAGCTGCCTTATCCACAGGGTTACCAGATAACTTGAAAATCCAGGACATGCATTTAAACTTCAATCAGGGCAGCCCTTCTAGCTGGATAATCTAGATGTGTCCCTGAATTTTCAAGTGATCTGGTAACCCTACATTATTGGCAACCCACTGACCACATATACCCACCATCTATATCCCCAACCTGCAGGTTACCTACATCTTTGTGAACCAGGGGTTCCCGACCCACTGCAGGACTCTAGCCTGCGCACAGCTGCGAGTAAAAGTCCTGGTAGTAAACTTTATTAATAGTGGAAGTGGAATTTGCTTTTTCATAAACCTCAAAAAGTTTTGTTCGAAAAAGTTTTAAATTCTGCTTTATTTTATTTCTACCAGCAGATGTCAGTGTTCACTTTTCCTAGATGAGCAATATCTCTGCCCACAGGGTGTAAAATGAACTTGAACGGAATTTAATTACACGCGTAACACTCAACAGCTCATATCATCTTATTTAATTGAATTGAATTGAATTAGTGAAATGTCTTTTTCAATATCATATGGGTAATTCTGCAATTCTCTGTTAAGTATTTTGCAGCATCCTAGTTTAATGCACATGATGCCCCTCTATACTTTTCAGGTTGCTTATGATCAGACAAATGACCCCAGATGAAATTGTGGCAGTGGCCAATTCCACAGCTCTGCATGTTAAAGAGACAGTCTGCTGTTGAAGTTCAAGACAGAAATCAGAAGGTACAATATAGATGTTAGGCTCATGGTATAGGTACACAGGGCTGCTGTACAAGGGGAGGCATTAATCACATATATGGTGCAAATAAGAGTCCAATGTATGCAGTATATTAACCTGCTCTCACTAAATGGTGTTTATTAGCATGAGTGGAAGTCTAAAGTCAATAGGAATAATTTGCCTTATTTAAGAGCATCGCTGTATTTCCAGTATGTATATATATATATATATATATATATATATATATATATACTCAAGAAAGATGCTGCTGCACACCAGGGTTTATTGTGAAAAAGTTAGTCCTTTATTTGATCGACGTTTCGGTCCTCACCTTGGACCTTTATCAAGATACATCAACAGACAAGTGAAAATAATTTATAGACTCACCCACCATACACCCACCACCAAGCCACGCCCCTGTTGCAGGTGTGTGTGATAATCATTAAGTGAACCTTCAATCAACTGACATGTGATTTCCAAAAAGTTTTTTTTAGGGCTGTAAGAAAATACAAAATACACATTATTATATAAATATTTTAAAGTGCTACCTATAAAACCAATAAAATGTTAAAAAACATTTAAAGCATGTCATATAAATGTTAAAACCAAACGCGGTGGCAAAAAATATATCCTATTAAAAAAGGCTAAGACACAAGACTTAAGTTACATAATAATTTAGAAGCCTGTTGCTACTATCTATTATCAAGAAAGGGAGAAAAAGAGCAGTATTCATTTAATCCTCTTGGGGCCACAGTATCCAATGTTTTTATCCAATAAACTTCTTTTTGTAGTAACATACGGTCCCAGTCACCACCCCTCCTTGGTTCAGGCACTAAATCAATGCCCATAAATCTCAAAGTGGGCAATCTATGGCCTTTCAACAAAAAGTGTTTAGATAGGGGAAGGTCTGAGTTACCCAACTCAAATGCTCTTTTGATAGAGGACCTCAAAAGAGCATTTGAGTTGGGTAACTCAGACCTTCCCCTATCTAAACACTTTTTGTTGAAAGGCCATAGATTGCCCACTTTGAGATTTATGGGCATTGATTTAGTGCCTGAACCAAGGAGGGGTGGTGACTGGGACCGTATGTTACTACAAAAAGAAGTTTATTGGATAAAAACATTGGATACTGTGGCCCCAAGAGGATTAAATGAATACTGCTCTTTTTCTCCCTTTCTTGATAATAGATAGTAGCAACAGTCTTTTAAATTATTATGTAACTTAAGTCTTGTGTCTTAGCCTTTTTTAATAGGATATATTTTTTGCCACCGCGTTTGGTTTTAACATTTATATGACATGCTTTAAATGTTTTTTAACATTTTATTGGTTTTATAGGTAGCACTTTAAAATATTTATATAATAATGTGTATTTTGTATTTTCTTACAGCCCTAAAAAAACTTTTTGGAAATCACATGTCAGTTGATTGAAGGTTCACTTAATGATTATCACACACACCTGCAACAGGGGCGTGGCTTGGTGGTGGGTGTATGGTGGGTGAGTCTATAAATTATTTTCACTTGTCTGTTGATGTATCTTGATAAAGGTCCAAGGTGAGGACCGAAACGTCGATCAAATAAAGGACTAACTTTTTCACAATAAACCCTGGTGTGCAGCAGCATCTTTCTTGAGTGAATATTGCATCTCTGTATTGCACCCAGGTATGTAACTCCTTATGTGTGTGCCCTAGCCTTCCGTTGCATATATATATATATATATATATATATATATATATATATATATATATATATATATATATATATAGAGTATATATAGTTCTGATTGGCTTCTGTATCATTTACAGATATCTGTGAAAGTTAGCAGTGGTTAATTGAAAAGGATGCACAAAAAAGTGATGTTTAATATATATCAGTCCATTAAAGCATTTACATCAATCGCCATCAAGAATGTATCAAAAACTCATTTATTGGTGCATGGTGGATCAACGCGTTTCTGCTCACATGGGGCTGTCGTCAGCTCCATGTGAGCCGAAACGCGTTGATACACCAAGCACCAATAAATGAGTTTTTGATACATGCTTGATGCCGATTGCTGTGAGTGCTTTCATGGACTGCTACATTTGATTTTGGTTAGCACCCGGCATAAAAATACAAGAGTCCTCTGCACTCAACCCATTATCAATATATTTAAGACAGAGACATTTTGTGCATACTGCTACTGAAAAATGCCTTACCCTTTAAACAACACAGGGATTGTTTGTCCATATATTGCAATATAGCTTAAATATATTGCAATATATGGACAAACAATCCCTATTTTGTTTAAAGGGTAAGGCATTTTTTCAGTAGCAGTATGCACAAAATGTCTCTGTCTTAAATATATTGATAATGGGTTGAGTGCAGAGGACTCTTGTATTTGTCTATATGTATTTTGTGGTCACAGCCTCATTGCACCCCCGCCTAATGGTTTTAAAAAATTAGTGGTGAGCACAACTCTCCTCTTACTGCAATTGTCTTTTTCACCTGTATCCCCCCATTCAGTATTAGCCATTCAGTCTCCCTTAATCCACTCCTTATCATACTTTCTCCTCCAGGCCTGTCCTCTCCAGGTAACACACACACCTGCCCTATCTTGATCTCATTGTGCCCTGACCTTTCCATGGCTGCTTTGGAAATCAGATCTAACCAGAACACATGACACAGAACTATGACACATTGTCAATGACAATAAACATGCAAAATGGAGCGGTGCCTATTGTGATGGTATCTGAGCAGAACCACATCAGGCATCTTCCTTGTCACATTCCCATTAAAGAGGGAGAGTAAGGTTCATTTGATGTGGGGCTGCAGATTAATTATAGCAGTTTGATGGGAAATATGGGAAGCAATGGAAATACTTTGATTTAACGCCCTAGCAAACCTTTTCCATACTACTAACCTGCCCCTGACCTCCCACACTCATATTTTCCACCCATTCACTGACTACACCTTGTTTCCCACCCTGTCACTGACTATTTCCATCCCTTCCACCACTATGCAGACTAAACCCTTCTCCCGCACACTTCCCTGCACTTGCACCCCATCATTAATTGCCCACCCAATCACTGATTACTTCTGCGAACCTCCCATCCTCTCATGAATTCCTCTCCACATCTCCCACTCTATTACTGGTTTTGCCCCACAACTTCCACCGGCACTAATGAGGCCCAGACTGGTATTGAAAACAGGCACTGGCATTTTAAATACACAGAGGTAGTGATGGGCGAATCTGTCCCGTTTCGTCGAAGAAGTCAATGGGCGCCAAAATAATTTTGACGCATGACAATTTTGATGGGAATTTTGCAGTTTTTATACGCTCAACTCTTGTGTCCAACTGCGTTAAAGTCAATGGGCCTCGGAAAATTTTTGACGCATGACAATTTTTATGCACATGACAATGTTTTTTTGTTGCAGCAAAATTTTCCACAGAAAAGTATCGCAGCAGTTTTGCGAAAACATTCACAGACGGCGAAGTGAAGAAATATGCCATAATCCATGCATGCCGAATAAATTTGCCCATTACTACACAGAGGCCCAAACAGCCCTCACAGGCCCAATAAATAGTGACTGTCTATGGCATTTTAAGGTGGCCATACACGGGCCGATAAAAGCTGCCGACAGACCGAGTCGGCAGCTTATTGGCCCGTGTATGGGGGCCCCCGGCGTGCTTCCCCGATCGAGATCTGGCCGAAAGTCGGCCAGATCTCGATTGGATGGGATTAAAAATCCCGTCGGATCGCGGCCGCATCTGTTCCTTGATGTGGTCCCGCGATCCGACCGCCCGTTTGCGAACGCTAGGATCCGATCGTTGGGCCCTAGGGCCCATGATCGGATCAGCCCAATATTGCCCACCTCAAGGTGGGCTTATCGGAGGGAGATCCGCTTGTTTGGCGACATCGCCTTACGAGCGGATCTATCCATGTATGGGCACCTTTACAGTATTTGGCAGAATCCAGGCCCAGTTCCTAGGAGAGAAACTAAGTCTAGAAAGGTTTTATTAAGTTCAGTAATTAAAGAAAAGCATCATCTACAGATCACAAAATAAGAGGTCCTTTATCCTTAAAGGGAAAGGGTGAACGCCCACTACCCCATTTCACCCACAAACAAAATGGAGTGCAAAGACCAGTGCTCCCACCATGAATACAGCATTGCCTGTGTTTGGAAGTTATATATTCACAAAAGGCAGATGTCCTCCATGACACCCACAAACTTCATCATTCAGATGCTTCATGGGAAATGCTGGTGGACACAGGGTGCAAAGGAACCCAATGACGATGCACTCTGCACCTTGGGGCAGATTTTTCATGCCCCAGACACAAGTAGCAGATAGGCAGGTTAAAAAAAGGTTGAACTTGATGGACGTGTGTCTTTTTTCAACCTAACCTAACTTACTATGTTACTATGTTATTACTTACTGAATAAGTGCCGAGGGCCACAATGCTGACACTTACCTCTGGGTATATACTGTATATAAAGGATACCTAGAATGTAGAACTATAGCTGGAGATTTTCATTCTATCACTCCAAAGGGGGGGCTGTATAAAACAAAGGGAATCCAAGGATGAAGCAGTTCATTATTAGAATAATTATATCAGTACTGTATCTGATGTCAGCTTGATGTAATTAAATGTAAATTTCCATGGCACTGTAGCAGCTTTGTGACAGCAGAGGTGTCAGATCTTCTAGGGCTAGTGACCTCCAGTCATGCCATTTCTATTTGATCAGTGCAGCTAGAAAGCAGGATCCTGCGTGTGCAATATGTGATTGGCAAAGCATATACCATAAGCTGACATTCTGCTAGAATCATTTGCTTGCCGGCAGAGAAAAGCGTCTCAGAATTCCGGCACACAAGCACAGACGCTCTAGTGCATCTCACGCTGCTGTCATTAGTTCTCTGCAGATGTCACATTGTGTCCCTGATTTTCTTTCTCTCCGTCTTCAGCATCAATTCCATTGTGGTCTCACAGTTTGCCACTGGCTGTAAAATTATACTGACGAGCAGCTGTTATTTTTCAGCTCAGAACATTGTTTTCTTCTCATCAGTATGTACATTGGCATTCTCACACTTTGCTTACAAGGGGTTGGTTTATTTTTTTTAGCATACATCCAAACTGCAATTTTGTGAGATGTGTAAGTGCCAACGTCAGCGATACTATTTTATATCAGAAACCGGTGTGTTCTTCTATTTTGGCATTTCCGAGAGTGAAAATGGTTAAACCTCACAATCTATTAAAGTTAAAAAAATAAAAAAAATTTTTAGTGATCTATTAGAGTTTTTCCACATTGAAGGAGAAGGAAAGTTCTTTTACACTTGGGGTGCCAAAAGTTAGACACCTCCAAGTGCCCCGGGTCAGTGCAACTATCAGGAGAAAACTGCTCTGGGACGTGGTTATTACAAGGAGCACCATGGAGCGATCATCTTACTGCTTCTTCTTTCTTCTCGCAGGTGCGCATGCACAGTAGAGTGTACTTTAACAGACATGTAAAATCCCTCCACAATAAACAGCCTCTTTAGATACCTGCCACTCTGGTTGTTAAAAGGTTAACAGTAAAGCTGCAGATATCCCCCTTAATCACTTAGAAATCCTTCTCCTCCTCTAACCCACCCTGCCCCCTCCCTCAGGAATTTGCTTTGGTTGTTGACTTATGAGCATGCTCAGTGCTTCTCAGCTCAGATTACTAAACACACCCTCCAGTCTAACAGCCAATAAAGAGATAGCATTAATGGTTCCCATAGAAACTCTGCTCTAGCTGTCTGATCCTATTTTTTTTCTCCTTACCACCTCTCCTCAGCTCAGCTCAACCATTACAGTGCTCAAACCCAGCAGAACTTTTTATCAAAGTATGTTGTGCCTGTGTCATTGCATGAACTTTACAGCATACATGTCCTGTTTGCAGATGTCTATGTTACTGATGATGTGTCACAGGGAAGATGGCCGCCTAGTGAAAGCTGCTATTTGTTTTAGGAAAATGTGATGGTGCTGGCAAATGGAGGGGATGTATGCAATACAAATGATGTGGCTTGGTGGGGAAGATATGCCCAACTTATATACATGGTAGGAAAATGTAGGCTTTACATGTCCTTTAACAAAAAAGCCGGCTATTTAATTCTACTGCGCATGCGTCTGCCCAGGGAAACTTGAAGCCAGAAGAAGCCAGAAGAGGATCTCTCTGTGGTTCTTGCTGGAAGAACCCCAGGCTGGTGCAGTTTCTCCTTATAGGAGCACCCGCCCGCGGCACTTCGGGTGCCTAACTTTTCGCACCCCCAAGTCTAAAAGGACTTTCCTTCTCCTTCAATGGGGCAAAACTCTAATAGATCACTAAAAAAAAATTTAAAATTTTTTGAACTTAAAAAGAAATGCAATAACTTGGGGGTGCCTAACTTTTAGCACCCCCAAGTAAAAATAGTATAGTTGTGTAGTTCCCTCCAACAGGCTTCCCTGATTGATATCTGGCCAAAAGTTGGCCAGATGTTGATCAGGCAGGGTTAAAAATCCCGTCGATTTGAGGACCGCATCGGTTTGTTAACGCAGTCCTCAATCCGACCACCCATATGCTCAATGTTATGATGCGATCATTGGGAAGGAACTGCTATTTGCCCTAAAAAAGGAGTTAAAAAATAATAATTTGGGAGGCTTGCGACTGAAGCTTATTTGTTTCATAATTACTCATTATAGTCACACCCATGTGTTTGAAGGAGTCCACTCTATTTCTAAACATCAAATTATGTAAGCTTGTCTTTTTGCCTCATTTTACAGACAAGCTAAAAGTCTACTGCAACAGTTTAGCATAATTACATTACTGTAGGGCATTTCATTTATATAGCACTGGGTGTTTAATAGAAAATATCCTTAACAATGCTACTTTTAGGACTTCATTCACCCACGAAAGTGTAACCCAGGCCCCAGTACACTTCTGCTTCATCTATGGTTGTTGCACCTGGGAGAGGGGGTTGAAATCTGCATTATATCGATTATGCATGTCATTAAAATGACTAGCTGTTACAGACTAATCAAAATTATATCATAACTGGACAAATGATACTTTTCTGATTAGCGGGTCAAAAACATTTTTTTTATCTGTGAGAGCTAGTGCCTGATCATCAAAACATAAAAACACTGGCGCTCTTCCAGGGTATAAATATAGAGCTGGGGCTGGATTGCACTGCTCAGCGGTACCTTGATTATGTTGTGTTGCCCAGATGAATATCCTTTATTTAATCTGGCCTTCTGCCACCACATGTCTGGAATTTACTGTGATGAAGAGGGCTATTACTCTAAAGCCTTTTCTTCCGGCTGGATGAGATTTGGTAGTGCTCTCCTGTCTTGAATACCCCTTTCCTTACTGGAAGGGAGAATGCTATGGAAAGTACCCAGAGAAATAGCTGGTGTACATGGAAAAACAGGCACAAAGGCATGTCTTCCCCTGGAGGGAAGAAATTATATTAGAAATATGTTTTGTCAGTGTGTATCCTTTGCTTAAAGGGGTGGTTCGCCTTTAAGTAAACTTTAAAGGGCATGTAAAGTCTAAAATAGAATAAGGCTAGAAATACTGTATTTTGTATACTAAATATAAACATGAACTTACTGCACCACAAGCCTAATCAAACAAATAATTTATGCTTTCAAAGTTGGCTACAGGAGGTCACCATCTTGTAACTTTGTTAAACATCTTTGCAAGACTAAGACTGTGCACATGCTCAGTGTGGTCTGGGCTGCTTAGGGATCGTCATAAACAAAACTGCTTGAGTTCTGCAGGGCTGGGAAGTAAGGCGGGGGCTCCCCCTACTGTTCATAAGTATGATTGTTTCCCTGCTCAGCAGTTAGGGACCGTCTGACAATTCCTATCCACAACAGTAAATGAAGGGAGAATTTCACTGCATACAGTCAGGTTTCTTATAAAAACGATACACGTTTTTAATTCAAGTATATTGGAGATAGGATTCTTTTTTATTAAAGAAAGTAAAAAAAGGGATTCGATTTTTTTGCCTTAACATGCCTTTTAAGTATGTAGTAGAAAGGCCAATTCGTTTCAAATTCTTTTTATTGAGTTTGCAATAAAATAAATAAATAAAATTGACATGTCTATTTGGCAATAACAAACAAATGTCTATGCAGATTCATACATATGAAGTTCAAAAAGAATCCACAATAAGAACAATGATCAATAGAACAAGTTATTTTCCCTTAGTTCATGCCTGACAATATAAAATTCCAAGATTCGATTAAAAAAGCCAATTCTAAACAACTTTTTCATTGATTAACATTATTTATTTTTTATAGTTTTATAATTATTTGCCTTCTTCTTTTGACTCTTTCTAGCTTTCAAATGGGCGTCTCTGATCCCATCCGAAAAGCAAATGCTCGGTAAGGCTACACAAGTATTGTTACTGCTACTTTTTATTGCTCATCTTTCTAGTAAGGTCCTCTCATATTTATATTCCAGTCTCTTATTCAAATCAATGCATGGTTGCTAGGTAATTTGGACCCTAGCTACCAGATTGTTGAAATTGCAAACTGGAGAGCTGCTGAATAAAAAGCTAAATAACTCAAAAAACACAAATAATAAAAAATTAAAACCAATTGCATATTATTTTAGAATATCACTCTCTACATACCAAAAGTTAACTCAAAGGTGAACAACCCCTTTAACATCAACAAAAAGCAGATTCTTACATCTTAAAGGGGTTTTTCACCTTTGAGTTAACTTTTTGTATAATGTAGAGAGTGACATTCTGAGACAATTTGCAATTGGTTATACTTTTTTATTATTTGTGTTTCTTTTAGTTATTTAGCTTTTTATTCAGCAGTTCTTCAGTTTACATTTTCCTTAATCTGGTTGCTATGGTCCAAATCACCCGAGCAACCATGCTTTGATTAGACTAAGAGACTGGAATATGAATAGGAGAGGGCCTGAATAGAAAGATGAGTGAAAACAAAGTAGCAGTAACAATAAGGGGGTTATTTATCAAAGTCCAAATTTATCTCATTGTTTTCTGAAATATTCTCCAACCAAATCCGCACCTGGTATTTCCCCTTATTTATCAATACATTTTCCTGAAAATTTCCAGTTTGGGAAAAAACTAAAAAAAAACGTGTAAATCCGAAAATTTTAATTGTACAATGTTTTCGAATTTTCCGCCCGAAAAATCTGTTTTTTTTTTTTTTGTATTTTTGCCCGAAAACCACAAAATCCTCTTAGTTTTGCATGTAACCCAGTGCAGATCAGGATATCTTCACAATGCCAGATTTTCAGATTCTGACTTTTTCCATCCTTGGGTATAATACTTCCAGAAAAAATTCTAGTTTTTTTTTTCACTAAAAATTCTGATTTTATAGTCAAAAAAGAATCAAATTTTTCAGGTTTTAGGCATTCAGACTTTAATAAATAACCCTTACAGATCATTTTTTTTAGAAGGGGTCAGTGACCCCCATTTGAGAGCTGGAGAGAGTCAGAAGAAGATGGCAAGTAACTACCAGATCAGCCTGTGTATGGCCTTTACTCTGATTAAAAAAATCTGTAATTTTCTAAATTGGTTAGGGATGGACTTGCTTAAGCTGGCCATAGATGTTGAGATTTTTAAAAGATCAGATCCTGATCGTGAGACCACGATCTTCTCAGAACGATCGTACGATCGTATGAATTTACCATCAACTAAGACCAATTTGCCAGGAAAACAAAGAGGAGCTGCCTGCTTGTCCCAGCAAACATAGATAGATTGCACTGGGACCGACAAAGATTTTTTGACCTGGTCGATCAATTTCCTGACAGATGTCGGCCGAAAAATCGTTAGATGTACGATCGTTCGAATCCCACTGACCGCACGATAATTAAGGATTGGTCGGACTTCCCTAAAGTCGGTCGTTCGGCAAGAAGAATCGTCACGTCTATGGGGAGCTTTAGACAGCAGCAGAAATGTTATCTGTGGGTTTTATATCTGCATTCCACAGATTCTTTCAGGTCAGATTTTATGGAGACCACCTTATTATTATATGTCATTTATGGAAAAGAGAGTGACAAGGAACTGAGAGGGCTGGTTACACTGACATATATGTCATTCTCAATGCAATAGGTGCATATTCCATAACGTAGACTATAGCAATATTGTATTCTACATAATACATTGGATTCACCCAAGAAGCATTCATTCCTGTGCCAAATAATGTCGTCACAAAGTGCAACATCATATTCTTCTTGAACACGCATAAAAAAAACATTAATACATTTAAATAAAACTAGTTTTCCACTAGGTATTGTCTAAGGTTCCTCCAATGATTTCCCCCGTTTGTTAGGACCTTGATGACCCTTCAGCAGACCTGAACATGATAAGATGTACTGCAGGTACTGTATAATGTTAACGTCCAAACAAGGGAAATTTCTGCTCGCCACTAATTTTTAAAACATTAGGAGGGGCGCATGAGGCTGTGACCACAAAATACATATAGACAAATACAAGAGTCCTCTGCATTCAACGCATTATCAATATATTTAAGACATTGAGACATTTTGTGCACTAAAAAATGCCTTACCCTTTAAACAACACAGGGATTGTTTGTCCATATATTGCAATATATTTAAGCTGGCCAACTACGTCAAAGTCATCCCATATCTGGCCAGTCCTATGCTCAATTTTATCTGATTCATTAAGAATTCTATTGCTTCATTATACATTTTACAAAGGGACTAAGTTTTACCTGCAACTTACTTGCTGCTTTCAAAGTAAAACTCCTAAACTTGGCTGCCCTTTTATTAGACACCAGTGGGATCACCTGACTATAGCTGGGAGGGGTGGGAGCTACAACATGGAGCTGGTCACTGCTCCTGTATAACTATAACAAACAAAGTTTTGCTCACCACTAATTTTTAAAACTATTAAAATGAGACTGTGACCACAAAATACACATAGACAAATATAAGAGGTCCTCTGCAATATATTGCAATATATGGACAAATAATCCCTGTTTTGTTTAAAGGGTAAGACATTTTTTGGTAGCTGTATGCACAAAATGCGTCAATGTCTTAAATATATTGATAATGGATTGAGTGCAGAGGACTCTTGTATTTGTCTGATGTTAACGTCCCCCATTGTTATCCATGGATGTATTGGTAACACAAAGAGGAAACTGTATATTCATATTTATAGGCACTGCTGTTATTTAATAGATGCTGATTCCTAGTAGGAGCTTTGGGATAATGTTCTAGTAGGTGGAGCTGCCTGTCTGGAAGCTTTCCTCTACCCGTGCCATAATGTGCCCGGGGCACAAACTTTTTACATTAGCAGCACATGCTTTGTGGCCCTGACATACTTCAGTGTAATCAGACTGCTTTGTAGCATTGTGACACAATTATACGGAGTACGGTAATAGCTTTGCATTTCAATATCACAATAATGTGAGTTACAAAAACCAACGACCCTGATGGTTTTGCCTTAGGGCAATGTTCCCTCTGATTCTTTCTCTGCTATGTGCGCAAAAAAAAGATTCTGACATTTTATTTTTGAAACTTTTTTGGGAGTGAAAATGCCAGAAAGTGATGAAAAAGATCTGTGAGAATCACATGGTTTAGGGTTCTCAAGTCAAGCCCCCACCCAATCGCCTCATAACCACCACTCCGCCTGCTCGTGTTCTTGGCTCGGCAGCCACCACTACCCTTGCCCCTCCATGTGGGACTTGCACACTGAATACCTCCACATGGAGACAGCAGTGCATCAGAAGTTGGGAGATTTGCTGCGCTGGACTTACAGACAGTCCAAAAACAAGGAAAGCCATGCAGAAAATATATGTGCCTAGTGTCCCCTAGTGCACCATAGACACATGCCTCTTCTGTTGATCCTGGTTTATGCACCAGCGATGAGCCAGTTTTTGTCAGCCATGGATTCTGCATTTCGCCATCTGAAATTTTTTTCGCGAAACCATGCCACAGAAAAATTCGCAGCAACAAAAAGTTGTAGAGAAAAAACACCCATAAGATAAAACACCCATTGACTTTAATGCATTTGGACTAAAAAGTCGCCAGAAGAAAAAACTCCCATTGACTTTAAGGGTGGTGGCACACAGGGAGATTAGTTGGCCAGCGACAAATCTGTACTGCGGGCGACTAATCTCTCCAAAATCCCTCCCCGTCAGCAAGAATAAGAATCTCCGTCAGGATGGCATATGTGGGCAACTTCGGAAAACCAAAGCGATATGTATGCCATCCCATCGGCGATTTGCATTCTTGCCAGAGCCTAGGGAAGGCAGTTCGGGAGATTAGTCACCTGCAATACAGAAGATTTGTCGCTTGGCGACTAATCTCCCCGTGTGCCACCACCTAATGTATTTGGACAAAAAAGTCTCCATAAAAGAAAATGCCCATTGACTCTGATACATTTGAACAAAAAAGTCGGCATAAGAAAAAACAACCATTGACTTAAATGCATTTGGAGTGAGAAAAATTGTTGCGCGCGGAAAATGTTTTTGCATGTAAAAAAAAAAGTTGAGAAAGTTGAGAAACAGAACAGATTCGCTCATCACTAGTTATTACCTAAAGAAACAGATACATGCATTTTGAGTGACAATGAGCTGTTGGACTTAGATATCCAGATACCCCTATTAATTAATAGTGGCCCTATGCTTTTAACTGCACCATATTTATACATTTCTTTAAAAATGGGCGTTGGATTGGGCAATCACTCTCTCTTAAAAGCTGCAATTCAGCAGCGGGGGAGGATTTAGCCCTCAGACAGAAACCAAGGTTCAGCAGACTTTTATTTTTACTATACTAATGCTATTATGCAGAGAGACACAGGATCCTCAATACTATGACTGGTAGGTAAATAAGTTAGGGACCGCCATATGGGGTTTACCTTGACGTGGTATGGTGGCTTTTCAACTTTATGATCATAACTTTGTAACTAAAAACCCCTGTCTTTGTTAACACATGCATTTGCATATCTACTGAATTACTTAGACAGGGGCCCAGGGAATGTGCACTGACCCATTTGGATATGCCAGTAGCACTTCCCTTATACTTATATATATTTTTACTTAGCAATGCGGGTGCTCCCACAATCCCCCTTTGTATTTGCTTAGATATCCAGCCCTGAAAGGAATTGCTATATTGCAGGGCTAAAAGGCCCACTGGGACTAAAAACTCATAAAGACTCTTTTTACCATTGATTTCTGGGCCAGGGCCATCGGGCCATATGAGAGAGCCAAATGTGTGAGTAAAATGCTCGCTATGGAGGGTTCCTTAGCATCTTCTAATTACTATGTATGAAGCCCCCAACTCAAATGTGAAACATCAGATGGTTAGTGACCTGTACTAAAGCTTGCGACACACGGGCAGCTTTTCTGCCTGTGTATGGGCCCTTCCTGACTGTGTCCCCAGCAGATATCTGCATGAAAATCTTTCAGATATCTATTGGGCTGTCGCATTGATGCCGTCCTCACCCGACAGGTTTACATAAATCTCTGTTATGATCAGATCAGCCCCATTTTGCCCGGCACATACAGTATGTGGCCAAATCACGCAAACATCAACTCTTAGCTGCCTCTTTTACTTGGTTGTGGATGGGGTTTGCTAATAAAATTAGTCTTTTAAATTTAACATGGCTCCCTGGTAAAGTGCTGATTGCAACGGTGGCAGTTAGTAATAGACAGGGACGATCCTGGCCCCTCTGCCGCCTGAGGCAGCAGCAGTTGCTGCTGCCCCCCCTCCCCCGGAAATTCGCTCTTAAAGTACCAGGAGCAGCATTTTTGCTGCCCCTGGTACCTAGTGGGGCGCTGCTGCCTGAGGCAACAGCCTCAACTTGCCTCATTGGCGAAGCACCCCCTGGTAATAGAAGCTCAAAACTCAACCTGCACCTGACCCTTACCCACTGCTCCTCCACCCGCACCCAAACCTAACCTGCTGATCCACCACCCGCACCCTAACCCGCTGCTCCTCCACCCGCACCCTAACCCGTTACTCCACGACCCGCACCTGACCCTAACCTGCTGCTCCTCCACCCGCACCTCCTCCACCAGACCCTGGTGAAGTGCAGATTGCAACGGTGGCAGTTAGTAATAGTAACTCAAAACGCAACCTGCACCCGACCCTAACCTGCTGCTCCTCCACTCGCACCAGACCCTAACCCGGCGCATTCCCCTCCTTATATACCCGCGCCCGCTGTGATGTCACAAAAGGGGGTTGGGTCTGCGTGAGACTATAAATAGAGGTGCGCAGAGGCAGAAGAAGTGCGGAAGTCGGCCTGAACTAGCCTGACCTGTGGGTAAACACACTGGTTCCACGTCTTTGGGCTAAGAGTCCTCTTTCTGATGTAGGAGCCTTGGGAACCCACCAGGGTTGCAAATTGAAGGGCCCTCCTGGGGGCCCCTCGTGACCTCCAAACTCCAGGGGCACGCATGCCTGAAAGACACGCTGGCCCAATCGATCAGATCAGCCCCATTTAGCCCTTCACATACAGTATGTGGCCAAATCACGCAAACATCAACTCTTGTAGCTGTTGTGGATGGGGTCTGCTAATTAAAAAAAATAGAAATTAGTCTTTTAAATTTACCAGCTCCCTGGTAAAGTGCTGACTGCAATGGTGGCAGTTAGTAATAGATTTCATGGCTACGGCTGCTAATCTGCCAGTGTCACATAAGCCTAAGGGACATGCAGACTGATGGCCCAAACAAAATTACTCACATATAAATTACAGTTTGTGTTCTCCTTGAAACTGACTGTGTATTCCTGCTCAGCACAGCATATAAATGAGAGTCCATATACCATATGCATGAGGCTAGAGCTCAGCAAAGACAGTAATGAGAGAGCAAGCCCCGTATGAATTAGGACTCCTGTAGCACAAACCAGCGAGGGATGAGCACTGAGCTCACACCGGGGAACCGCGAATGATTGCTCTGCTCAGATTAGAAAGCCTGTGCCGTACATCTTAAAACTGCATTATACCAGAACTGTGGCAGCAAAGACTTTTATTTTATTACTGAAATGAAATTCTCTAATTAATGCCGTGTATTCATTACAGTATGTGTGTGGGGGCATATTACAAAATACAAGGAAGGGGGGGGGGAAGGTTCTATATGCATTTATGGGGGCAGTTATAGGTTAGTATAGAAAGGGGCTTTGCCCTGGACTCTAAGCACCGAAGGAACCCTTTTTCCTTTTCTGTAAAAGAATAACCAGCCTTTCTATGTCTGCTGTATTGATACCATTGGCTTTAATTCTCATTCTTACCATGTTATTCTGTAAAATGATGGCAACCCTACACTTAAAGGAAACCCTTGGGGCTGGGATTAGGGTTAGGAAATTGAGTTGAGGAAATTATATTATTCAGGCATGAAAAGCCTAGGGTCCTTGAACGGTTGTTAAACTAAGTCTTCCAGCTTCCCACCAACAGTAAATGATCATCTGGGGATGCTGGGACTTGTATTATAATAGCAGGGGATTGTGCACACACAGGTTTCACTTATTTTATCCACCACCGCAGAGGGGGACCCCAAGTTACTGTATTACAAGGGACCCCTCCTAACACTCTAGCCTTGTAAAAATATAATGAGCATGGCCCTTTTTGCCTCCTTTATCAGTCAGTATTTATATGTAATCTGTTTTTTCAAACATGGGGCCCTATTCTACTTGGCAGTGACCAACAACCAATGGTTCTGCAAAGTGCAAAGGAGAAGGCTCCCTTTGGGTGGCATAGCTAAAAACTAAGTAGTATTGGATAGTGAGCAAAACTCGATCCACACCTGACCCTAACCCGCTGCTCCTCCACCCACTTATATATATATAAATAGTGATGTGCAGAGACGGAAGTGGGGCAGAAGAAGGCCCGAAGACGACATGCAGAATCCGGCCTGAACCTGCCCAACCCATGGGTAAACCCATGGGCTTTGGGCCGGCCCACACATCACTAGTATTGGGACCCATGATTTTAAGATGCTGGGCAGACCAAGAGTCCCCTTTCTGTTACAGGCTCGGACTGGAGCATTGGGGGCCACCAGGATTGCAAATTGAAGGGCGCAAGCACTTCCGCGCCACAACAGCTGGTCTTTATGGGGCAGCTGGGGGAGCAGTTCTGGGCCGACAGGACACCGGGCCCTCATGGGCCTCCGCTGGCCCAGACCTGTTCTGTTGGACAGAGCATGTAAGTTAAAAAAGGATGTTCAGAAGACTCTGGCTCCTAACAAGAATACTGAATTTATTTATTTAGTCAATACTCACAATTTCTGGGATTTCATTTATGTTGGTATCCTGAGTTACGTGTCTACTTTCACCCTTCCTAAGCATTTCCAGAATGGCCTTCCTCTCCCTGTCCCGGATATAGTTTCCTGCAACAACTTCATCACATACATTACTATTTAATTATACCCTCTCACAAGTGCGATTTACTGCAGAATATACCAAAAATGATATTTTGTGCATGTGCTGGAGCATTCTGTAGCTCTTAATAAAAAGGTTCGGTATAATAAATGATGAATTCTTCCATCTTACATGAGCACAGATTGTCCCTCCCACACCTTCTTTCCTTCAGGGGGTGTCCATCGTTGTCTCTCTCGGAGCTGATGATATTCAGTTTGGAAGCAGCCATGTGTCAATCTGGAGATCATTAGAGATGAAGAGGCTCAGGGGGAGGGGGTTTGATATATATTTTATAGATCTGTATTTGAAAGTCAGAAACTTGTACCCTTTATTCATTCACAAGCATGTAATTGGTACACGATGGAGTGGAATTTTCTTGGTAATACTTGGGTTTTAATGAGGACAGCTCTCTGTTGGTCAAAGGGAGGACATGCAGCCTTTGGTTCTGTACTTTGTGGATGAGGCTTGTTCATGGCAGCTATTTATACTGGGATGACTGTGCAAAGTATTGCCATATGGAAAGATGACGTTGCTCTCAGGCATTTTGCATACATAGATGAATAAATAAAATGACAAATAATGATGCATGTTTTCAAATGGAAAAAATACCCAATTATCTGTTGAGGCTTAAAGTGATACTGACACTAAAAAACGACTTTTTAAAATATGAATGTACATAACTTGCAATGTTTTTTGCTGAGAGGTTTGTTTTTGTAAGTAATTATTACTTGAAGTTCCTAAACCTACCTGTTTTGCCAACCTGACTGTCCCATCTCAGCCTGTCAGTTAGTTTCTAATACTAAAGAACTCCTACTGCACAAATATGGCAGCCCCCTCATAAGCGATCACAGGTAGTCAGTTAGGTAATGCAAAAGCATTGGCAAAAATATAAGAAGCATGCAAAGTCAGTTTTATGGTAAATGTAAAAAAGGTTCAATTTCTGGTGACAGTATCTCTTTAAAAGACATCTCTTCTAGTTAACTAATTTTTCAGTAGCTGGAGCTGCTTCTTCATTGTTCTTCTTCATATCTCTACATCCTTTTCTGGGACATCTGTCCCACCTTGCTTTATGGCAGGGATAAAGCAACCCCCCAAACAACGTGTCACCAATTTCCTGCCCACCATTGGTACCAATCAGTTTCTTATTTTATTTTGTGCTATATTTCTTACTTTGAATATCCGATGAAAAATCTTATGACCGCAGCTCGGCAGCCACATTTAATCTGATGACAGTTCAAAGATGACCTCTAAAACAGTGCAGATGTAGCCTTCAGCCCACAGACCCATCATCGTCATCACATGATGTGATTGTCACCATGAAGATTCACTCCTTCGGCTCTTATGCACGATTCCAAACTTAGCTTTTGTGCACAGAATCGTGGTCTTGGTGTAGCTCCTAGACTGTGGAATTACGGAATGGAACTAGAAGTTATATTTAGACTGTGTGACTGAGAAGGATCTTCAGTGCTACTGACTTCAGTGAAAGCTGACTTGTAGTTTGAAACTATATCTTTATTGGGTTTTCCTTGTCCTTTAAAGGAGAGTGAGTGATTACAATTGTTAATCTCATACCCCAGATTGAGTCTCTTCTTTGCTGAAAAACACACCAAACCAGGGAACTATTCTAGTAAATGCTATGCCACCATCTTGCCACCTGCCCAACAATCCCTTAGGCTGCCCTAGGCTGTGTGCATGCACAGCAGTAAAATTGAAATTTAGAGGGTAAAATCAACATTTTACTGCACATGTGGGCAATAGCGATGTGTGGGTTGACCCGTGGGTTGACCACTGGTTGGCTGATTCTGGTTGAAATTTGGGTGACCATTGCTGGTTCGGGTTGTGTGTAGGTCAGACTGGGGAAGTACACTTCTCGATTACCCCCAAAGATCCCTGTCTTGGAACCAGAGGTGAGCACAGAAGTAGTGTACAGAGGAGGATGACACAGGTACAGTGTGGGTCCTACAATGGCAATATTTTTCGGGTGCAGGTTAAGGTTTTGTGGATTAGGGTCTGGTGTGGGTTGAATATCTTGTACCATGGATATTAGTTGGTTAGTCAATGAGACATGATCTTAAGGGTAATGACACAATGGTATTATTCCTCGGAATCAAATCTTCACAAAATGTATTTATTTTGCTAGTTGCTAATATCATATTTTCATGGGCAGCCAAGTGATTCCCTCCTCAGCAGAGAAACCTCATTTCTGTTTCCTCCCATGGAGACTCTCCAGTTAGGAAATGTTAATATGCGAGGGGGTGGCCTAGAGGGACATAAAGTCACAGCTACTGAATACGAGATGAGCGCACTTCAAGCAGCGTTTAGGCACTGAACACTCAAGGAATTTGTAACCAGAAAATGAGGCTAGCAAGACTGATGTTTTTGTGTCGTTGGAAAGAAACCCTCTAAAATTCATTAGAGATCTTTCTCTCTTTTGCATGATGATGTATTGTAAACGGAGATTGTCAAGAGAATAAAAGATGATTAAGACTGGATTCATTTAGAAATGCTGAAGAAAGTGAATTATGGAAATGCTAATTGCTTATCCGTGTGCAGATACACTAGAATGTATCTCTGTGGATGAAATTGCATGTTTGATGATCACTTATACACACTAGCGATTAGTTATGTTGAATAATGGCTGTAGCCAGTGGTTGGCAAACTTTTTGATCCAAGCCCCTACTGGAGTCCCAACCTTTGGACAGGGCCACACTATATATGTTTAGGAACCCCCTGGTGTATCAGATATTCAGCCCCACGAATATCTAGGACAGCATATGGTTTTCACCCAATATCTCATTCTAACTAACCTTCAAGCTGGGTTTTCAAGTGTATCTAGGAGCTCCCCTGCCACTGAGCGAAGTTCCCCCTTTAAGGGCGCCATCCCCACAGTTTATATCATTTTAATATAATGCAGCCTGTCTGTCAACTGTTTATTGCACTATGGGCCCACTACAAGTGAAAATGTGGACAACTCTGCTTTACATTGTCCGTTAATCTCTGGAAAGTCAAGGGAGCTAGAACCCTCCTGGATCCCCCTAGATATGCTCAACACCGGAGGAGAGTTTTCAGTCTAGAGGTACTCTAGTCCTGCTGGAGGCAACAATACCCATTACAGAGATTCCTATAAAAAGTTAGTGTGGACAAGAACCTTGGGAAAATGGCAGAGAATAGAATATTATACATGTGATAGGGGGTTCTCAGTCCTGGAACCTACAGTTTCTTGGTTTTGCTTGCTTTGTTTTTTTCACTACTTTTTAGGGTTGCGGGAGGGGAACTATTATGGCCCTCTCTCTTAGGAGACCCCAATTTGTTACCAGGGCCCCTATTGATATGTATAATGAGGCCCCAATGAAAAATGTCCCACATATACCAGGTCATGCACCAGTTACACCCCATTATACCAAACCCCTCCCAGGCCATCCACTCAGACCCCCCCCCACTAGTCATTCCCCTTCACAGCCTGTGAATTGCACTTTTACATCTTATGGGGCCCCTGACTATTATCTGTACCCCTTTAAAGCTTTAAAAACAACCATTACACCCCATAGAACATTTTTTTTCTATTGGTGGCCTTCTACTCCTGTTTGCATAATTCTAGGATTACCTTATAATGGAACTAAATTCTAATTTTCATCATTATGATTATTTCCATTCCAACACCATGGACAGCCAAAAGCTGTATTGATTCTCTTGAACATTTACATGCCAATTGGTGTAGCTGTTTGTGGTACCCATCAGTCATGCGTATTTTATTCTAAGTTTTTATTTCTTTATATAGCAGATGGTGATTTTTCTCCAAAAGACAGAGCTTGGAAATCCTTTAGATGCTAGAGCTGTTACTTCCTACCCCCCTTATTGCTGCAGCTTCTAGCAAATCATCAGTGGCCTGTCACTAGAAGACAGATCTATGGTTTATGTTAACACATGCCAGGCCATGAGCAAATAACTTGTAATGTAGAAGCAAGAACAATAATAAACAAATAAATTCTATTCATTCCTATGGGATTTTAGAACCACTGTATTTATAAAATTGTGAGTTCTAATGTTCACCCTTTGATAAATACAGTTCTAAAAATCCCATAGGAATGACTAGAATGTGGTTGAGTTTTTATTTATTAAGCTCTAAACTCACATTTTGATAAATCTGCCCCTAAGGCACGCTCCCTAAATCTGCACATCTGAATGGCACAGATCAACATCCTACCCAGTGCTACAAGGCAGCAGACCTAACTATGAAGCCACTACCTGCAGAATTGGTGGATGATATACTGGGATTTGTAGTGCAGAAGAAAAGCAAAATATTGCATTTACATTATGTAACTGTTTGCAGAGTGACCAGTAAAGCTCCATCATATGTCAGAAGCACGTGTAACCATCATAGATCCCGTGTGTAGACTCTTCATGATTTCATTGTCCAAGTTAATGCTGGTGAGCTCAGGGCTCAGAGTCCATCATCAGCTGATTCAGGGCAAAAATAAGTTAACAATAATCATTCTTTGTTCCAAACAGGAAAACACGCACCTTCCACAGTGTTTATAAGAGTGCCTGGAGGTTAAGGCATCACATGCTTTTTGCTTTTCATGCGGCCAGTAGATGTTTGTTATACTGTAATATTATCAGATGATCCTCCCAACATCTAAACACTGTACAGCTTAGAAGCTTTGGGTAAAAGTCGTAAGACCTTGACAAGCAGAATAAATTCTAAAGAATTTGGGAACCACAGCTGCAACATGCTACCCTGTCTAGAATGGACCGTGCCCTTATTTCAAACTAATAACATTATGACCCTGAGGAAGCCGAACGATCGGCGAAATGCGTAGGGCGGGCGGCATAGGTGGACGGTGGGGGGACCAGCTCCAACTCATTCCCCACGTAGACAGGCAGAATCTCTGGGGGAATTGAATGGAATGGAGGGCGAATGGGTCTGACTCTCAGCGGCTCTAAGTAACAGTCACCAATCCTCACTTGATACTAAAGTAACAATTACTTACTACCACCGATCCACCGTATACCTGTGGTTTTAGTTATACTGTATGTGTATTTTACTGACACGATCCCACACTGCTTCATGTGATTTGGAGGAGTGAGTTTGTAGTTGGCAGAGTGTATTTACACTTTTATGTTAAGTCTTAAATTATTAACATACTGTCCTGTTCTGAACTGGTTAGCTTGAGGTTCATGGACACTGCATGGTCCATCAGTGTCGGACTGGCCCACAGGGATACCAGGAAAACTCCCGGTGGGCCAAGGTGTCAGTGGGCCCTCATGCTGCTAAACTTTTGGCCTATTTCATGGCCATTCCCTATTTCTATGAGAACAAAGAGACTAAATAGATGGAATAATAGATTAAAGTATGTAAAGAAAACAGACTAGGAGAATAGAGGTTGATTGAGGAGATGAAGAATAAAAGTACTGAGAGTGGCCCCTGGTCTAAGGTTTTATGGTGGGCCCCTGGTCTAAGGTTTTTGGGTGGGCCCCTGGTGTCCCAGTACGACACTGTGGTCCATGTGTAGTGAGTCCTGTGTGGCTTCAATTTTGGTGTTTATGATAACAAATAGCTCATTGGGTCTGCTATCTACCAACATCTCTACATATCAGGGTCCACTAAAATGTTTACCCACGAAGAAGCCAGAACTCAAAAGCATTCATACCCTATCTGCCCTGCTAATTATAAGAATCTTAATTATAAACAGTTGAAGCTGGACCAGTTAGGGAGCTGGACTGAGGAGTGGCAATGTCCACCGTGTCCACAGTCTTTGATGTTACCCGTTCTTAGTTTTATGATTGTTTTTGGGGTTTCATTAGCTTTCCTGGGACACCAGGGTTCCCATCTCCTCAAAGGGGCAGTATATTAAAGGGACAGGTATTAACCTAGATCCTATAACCTTATTTCTCAACAGTTGCTGTAAAAAAAAGACCCCCCCCATTTTACATTTTTCAGGGGACCAGGAAAAATTATGCAAAATCTGTTAAAAGGTAAAGTCTGGGGAATATATTAAAACAACTTATTCTTCAAGTACTCAAAGGACATAAGCACAAGAGTCAGCTTTACTTTGAAACACAATATTTACTGTGTTGATAACAAGTGTTTAGCATTGTAGCATTGATGTTATATTATTGGGGAGGGGGGCATGTGCTAGGCCTCTCTAACAGTCACATGCACAACCTAAAGCAGGACTTTGGGGTGCAGATTAGTGGTGACCCTTACCCGCCCTCCTTGAACTCACGCCCGCCCACCCACGACTTCCGGGTTCCTCTTATAGACCTGCACCACCCCGCCCAGCCGATGACGTCACAAAAAGGGGCGGGGTAATAAGGTGCACATCTATAAAAAAAGGAAGCCGGCTGACCTGTCCTGCGGGTATCGGGTCAGCCCACACATCACTAGTGCAGATTAATAGGACTTGACTATTTACAGGCAGAACCATAGCACAGTATGCATATGATTACAACTTTAAACCTGATTTCACTAATAACGCCATTCACAGAGGACAAACAGCAAATTTTAGAAACATTAAGGGGCACATTTACAAAGCTCGAATGAAGGATTCGAATTAAAAAAACTTTCGAATTTCGAAGTGTTTTTTTGGCTACTTCGACCATCGAATGGGCTACTTCGACCTTCGACTACTACTACTACTTCGACTTCGAATCGAACGATTCGAACTAAAAATCGTTAGACTATTCGACCATTCGATAATCGAAGTACTGTCTCTTTAAGAAAAACTTCGACCCCCTACTTCGGCAGCTAAAAGCTACCGAAGTCAATGTTAGCCTATGGGGAAGGATATTCCTCCGATCGCTGTATTAAAATCCTTCGAATCGTTCGATTCGAAGGATTTAATCGTTCGATCGAACGAATAATCCTTCGATCGTTCGATCGTAGGATTAGCGCTAAATCGTTCGACTTCGATATTCGAAGTCGAACGATTTTAGTTCCTAGTCGAATATCGAGGGTTAATTAACCCTCGATATTCGACCCTTAGTAAATCTGCCCCTAAGACAAACTTTTTCTGTAAAACACTATTTGAAATTAAGGAAAAGTACACATTGAAATACATTATAAATTTGCTGGACCGCATAAAAAAGTTTAAAAAGCGGGGAAAACTTAAAATCTGGGTATGACAAATTGAGGTTTCACTGTATATAAATATAGGGAGAGAGAATAATTTGTATAAATTTTCAGCCCCATCTGCCAAATCGAATAAAAGTACATCTAGTCCTCTCCTTTGTTGTACCAAAATGATGGAATTATGAGAGAATGATCTGAATTGGAGCCTAACAGAAATGTTCTTCTTGTCACTGCTATCAATCTTCCAGTGTCTGACAGCTTTTATTGCAATAAAAAATCGTAACCACCGTCTATAACAACTCTCTCGTTAACTTCCATTTCATGCATTGTTATGATCATATAGTAATTTATAAGATTTAAAAAGTGTGCTTCTTGACTGGTGGAGTATGCGCCCCATGTGCTATAGCTGTAACCCCACCACCACTATTATTCAAAAAGATAAAGACCATCGTTTTTGGTTTAAACTCATATCTTCTGTGCTTGACCAAGGGGACTAAACCTCAAATGCATCTGGTCGGGCTATTTGGGGCAAAAACTCAAATATTTCTTGGAAATTTTTTTTCCAGATTTATTATACCCTGATGCTGCAAAAAGCCCAAATCCGAAAATCCGATTTATGGTTTTTTTTAATAAAATAATGAGATCCAGAGTTTAGTAAATAATCCCCCAAGTTTATAATGAGTATAATAGCCTGTGTAAGTGCTTCCATATGCAGTCAACCTTAAGCAACCCACATCAACTTTGATGACAACTTGCAGTCTTTACCAATGACCGTGCCCCATGTACCAGAGTGTAGCATTATTCTGGGGTGCATAGGCTTTAAATTGATATAACAGTAACAGTGTAATTTAACCACTGCTTCGGGGGCTTACAGTTTCCCAAACATGTCCCTGTAACCCAGAAATATAGACCCTAGAGTGGAAGGGTCCGCAGCCTTTTTTACTAATGAAAAAAGAGTTGGGGAGCAACACAAACATGCGTAAAGTTCCTGGGGGTACCAAATAAGGGCTGTGGTTGGCTATTGGTAGCTTCTATGTGGACTGCCTCTGTTTGGCAGTATTGTTACATTTTATTACTCATCTTTCTATTCAGGCCCTCTCTTATATTCCAGTATCTTAATTAAATCAGTGCATGGTTACTATGGTAATTTGCTATTACATTGCTGAAAATGGAAACTGGAGAGCTGCTGAATAAAAAGCTAAATAACTAAAAAAAGAGAAATATTAAAAAATGAAAGCCAATTGCAAATTGTCTCAGAATATCACTATTTACATCATATTTAAAGTTAACCTATTGGTGAACAACCTCAGTTGGATAGCCCTGGTCTAGATGCAGCTCAATAAAATCTATAGTGTATCTGAGTGTAAATCTACAGCACATATTTTTCATAGATATACTGTATATATATATATATATATATATATATATATATATATATATATATATATATATATATATATATATATATATATATATATATATATATATATATATTGAGACAGCCAGACAAACTTACGTGTATATGTTGTAGATTTCCCTGCTGCTACAAGTGATGCAGTGATAGATGAGTGATTCAGACAGCTTTGTCTATTGATCGTACTTATAAAGAGCACACCATTAGTCTCCATTAGTCCCCAAAATGTACCAAAAAAAAGAGAACTTTATAACTGTCTGGCCTTGTTTTGCATGTTGTCATCCTTGTTTTGTACTTCACTAGACAAAGACATTCTTTCTTTATTGTGCCTTGGATCATATATGACCAAGAGTGACCCTGCCACACTCTGGGACAAGGACAAAAGAGGTGATTGAAGGAACTTGTCAAATGCCATGAAATATTTAGTGATCAAATCTGGCTCGGGGCTTTTGGCGGTATTCATGTGGAAACCACTAGGGGCAAGAAAGCAGTGCATGGGCCATTGTATTTTGTCTTGCTTTATCTCTGAGACTTGCTAGTGTAGAAAACAGGAACATGGCAGAACATAGTCATACATTGGTGCACGTTCTTAGTTTCAAATGAAAGAACTGTTGCCTGTAATCCAAACAATTTATAATGGTTTCAGCTAGAGTCCTGAACGGGTCCAATCAGAAGAACACGCTGACCCCTAACCTGACCCGCCACCCAATGCATCCCTCTACCCAGAGCCACTACCTGACCGTATACAGTGACACTTTCTACCCGGAAACGCAAAACTGGAAGTGATGTCACCGTAGACTGGAAGGACGGTCACTCCGGTTCTGATTCAGCTGCAAAAGGACAAAGAAATTGCCTAAAACGCTAGGGAGGTTGGGAGGGCCAAGTTCTGCACCTTAGCTGGGTACCCAGGTGGGTTAACTGTGGACTACCCACATGGTCAGGGGATCAGGGATTTTCTGAGAAAAACCCTACTGTTTGCTGGTATTCCATGGGTACCCGACCTGGTGCAGGACTCTAGTTTAAGTAGCAGAACGATGAGCAATGGTGTAAGGCTGTGATCCCCAACCAGTGGCTTCTGGGCAAGATGTTGTTTACAACCCCTTGGATGTTGCTCCCAGTGGCCTCAAAGCAGGTGCTTTTTTTTTAATACCAGGCTTGGAGGCATGTTTTGGTGCATAAAAACCAGGTGTACTGCTAAACAGGCTGCAAATACACATAGGGCTAACAAATAGCCAATCACAACCCTTGCTTGACACCCCCAGGACCTTTTTCATGCTTGTGTTGCTCCCCAACTATTTTAACATTTGATTGTGGCTCACATATATAAAAACGTTGGGGATCCCTGGCATAAGGTGTAATGTGACCTGTACTATTAGTTACAGGTATGGGACCTGTTATACAGAATGCTCGAGACCTCGGGTTTACCAAATAAGGGCTCTTTCTGTAATTTTGACCGCCATACTTTAAGTCTATTAAAAAAATGGCTTAAACATTAATTAAACCAAAATAATTATATCATTGTTGGGATAAAATACAAGGTACTGTTTTATGATTACAAAAAAAAAAAAGAAAATCCTTTAAAAAAATTAGAATTATTTGATTAAAATGGAGTTCCATTGAAAAATGCCAGTAGGTAAAATGTTCCAAGTGCTTCAGCTTATTGCACATGAACTTTGGTCTGGGACCCAATGGATCTCAGAGATTTAATTTGAGCTCTGGTCAGTTATTCCCCTGTACTGTAGATACAGGCTCCAAACTGGCCTTGTGGCTAAAAAAACAGTTTATCCACAGGGAAAGTCTACTGATCCAAATTCCTTGCAAAGAAAAGCCAGGACACATATTGAGGTTCATTTATAAACACTGGGCAAATTTGCACCTGGGCAGTAACCCATAGCAACCAATCAGTGATTAGCTTTTTTCAGGTTGCACAGTGAAAGCAAACATCTGATTGGTTGCCACGGGTTACTGCCGAGGTGCAAATTTGCCCAGTGTTTATAAATGAACCTCAATATGTGTCCTGGCTTTTCTTTGCAAGGAATTTGGATCAGTAGACTTTCCCTGTGGATAAACTGTTTTTTTAGCCACAAGGCCAGTTTGGAGCCTGTATCTGTATTTTCCCAGTGTTTATAAATGACCCCATTCAGACAAATGTCTGATAAAAATAATTACAGCAAGCTCTATATATAAATATATATATATATATATATATATATATATATATATATATATATATATATAAATTAATTATGTGTGTGTGTGTATTTCAGATGGATTAAGTATAATGTTTTTTGTTGTTATTTTTTTTATCACCTCCATAATGCAGTCTCATTCTGATACCATAGCAACTAGATATTCATATGGGCTGTCTATAAGAGGTATCTATTCATAGTAGCAACTGAGGCAGAACGCCAGCTTATAAGGCTGGGACTATTTCTCAAATAATCAGCCTGGAGACTTTAGATATCTGCCACAGAACAGGCACCTCAAAAGAAAATAGTTTCTCCTTCTCTCTCTCTCTCTCTCTCTCTCTCTCTCTCTCTCTCTCTCGCTCTCTTTCTCTCTCGCTCTCTCTCTCTCTCTCTCTCTCTATAAAATATCAGGCAGGTACAGGTATGGGACCTGTTATCCAGAATGCTAAGGACCTTGGGTTTTCCGGATAAAAGATCTTTCCCTAATTTGGATCTTCATACCTTAAGTCTACTATCTTAGTTTGGATCAAGTACAAGGTACGGTTTTATTATTACAGAGAAAAAGGAAATCATTTTTAAGAATTTGGATTTGGATTTTTTACACGGTACCACAGTTTTTGTTTTGTGATTATTTGGATAAAATGGAGTCTATGGGAGATGACCTTTCCATAATTCTGAGATTTCTGGATAATGGCTTTCTGGATAATGGATCCCATACCTATCATCAGCACTTCACTCAATGTACCCAACTAGGGTGCCCATCCCACAGCATGCCTCTCGGCTAAAATAAGTTGCAAAACATTCACAGTAGCCCATTCTGAGTATAAGTAGCCAATACAGCCTTGCAGAGGCCTTCCTAAAACCCAGGGCCAAATTTACATAGAGGCCTAGGCCCGCTGACGTTGGTCGCCCCTGTACCCTCCCTTTTATTCACGCAAATTTTTATCATCAGAACCGGAGCAATGGGAATTAGTGCACAGAAAATAAAAAAACTATTGTATCTCCTGAGCATCCCCAGTGTTTCTAAACCAATGTGGGTATGGTTGGGCAGCATGCCTCCCCCCTAAAGTCCTGGGCCTTGGTGGCCTTACAACAAATCCTGGCCTGCTAAAACCTAAACTGAGAATTACATTACTTATCGGATAAAACCTTCTCATCCTCAGTTTGCACCATCAAAACAATTACCCCTGATCACATCTCTTGTTAGGGAATTATATAACATGCTTGCCCTCATAGTAAAGAACCCCTTCCTTTTCTGATGGTGACATCTTTTCTCCAGCCACAATGGATCCCTCTTGTCACCTCCATTGCTCTCTGATAAATTGTTCATCCC
Organism: Xenopus laevis; assembly: GCF_017654675.1. Classification (NCBI taxonomy): domain Eukaryota; kingdom Metazoa; phylum Chordata; class Amphibia; order Anura; family Pipidae; genus Xenopus; species Xenopus laevis. The sequence goes on along the minus strand of NC_054375.1, from coordinate 133,167,588 downwards.
CACATTTAAACATTCAGACTAACAAGGTCTGACCTGATTAGAGGCCAACTTAATTGCTAACATGATGGTTTATGTAGTGACCTGGGCTTCCACATTCTGTTTAGTGTAAAGTTAAATAAGACAATGACAAATCCTTATTATTCTTCCCAAAGAGCATATGGTCAGTATGTAGTTATAAATACAGGGTCAATACAGTTTTCATCCATAAGACAGTGTGGGGGACAAGATGACACCAGTTTAAACTAACCTAAGGGAGTGGTAACAAATGATCCATTAGTGGTGCTCAGAAATGTGAGAGATAATGGTTCTGTATAATTATGGTTTTGCCGGTAATTGATCCAGGGAGTATTCTGATTTTTGGAATCAGGATGGAATTTCCTTCTGAAGAATGGCCTGCTGGGGACTTTGCCTTCCTCTTGATCAGCTTGTAGATACTTTGGAAAGGTTGAACTCTGTGAACTCTTTTCAACTCAACTTAATATGCCACTGTTGCCTTGCAGCACTGGGGTATTAGGTTTGATTCCAGCTAGGGCACTGTCTGCAAGGGGCTTCTAGGTTCTCCCTGTGCCTGTGTTTATTGGCTCCTGATAAAAAATGCTAATGGTTCATCTGAATGTGAGAGGGACCTTAGATTGTAAGCTCCACTGGGGCAGGGACCAATGAGAAGTGTTTGACTCAGACCTACCCAGACCACCACCCCATGGCCACCAGAGCCGCTGTTTGTCTGTGCTTCTCTGTTTAATTATTAAAGAGTAAAAGGAAATCATTTTTAAAAATTTGGATTATTTGATTAAAATGGAGTCTATGGGAGATGGCCTTTCTGTAATTTGGAGCTTTCTGGATAATGGGTTTCCGGATCCCATACCTGTATAAGACATGAAGCCTTCTGATTATTAAAGGGGAAAGGCATATAGAGTAGGGCGTTTATGAGAGTCATGTGCAGGCTCTGCCATTTCTATCCTTACACAGGCGTAACTACAGAGGAAGCAGACCCTGTGTTTGCAGGGGGAGCCGGGTGTGTTGGTAACCCAGTAAAGCCCTAATTAATGGGAAACTTCAATATATATCTGGGTAGAACTGGTCAACTTAACAATGTTTTGGGTCCCAAACTTGAATTTGCTGTGGGGCCCAGTAACATCTAATTACACCACTGCCTCCTTGATAAATGAACATCATTGTATTGAAACAAAAATCCCACTCGCTGACCAATAGAATAGCTTTTCTTTCCATGCCACTGGCCAATGTTATTAGGAAAGAAAACCTCAGACTGCAAACAAATTGTTGGGAATGTAATAATAACAGGTGCAAAGTTTGCTCTGGGCCTGAGTACATGTACCAACCAATCGGCAGGTAGCTTTTTACGCTTTTACTGATGTGATGTTTAAAAGTGAACAGGTGATTGGTTGTTATGGTCTGATACTTGGAGTATAAATGGTGTGTATTACATTATCCCTATGCTCCCAGGATTTTAGCTATCAATAGGCCAGTGCTTTAGGCTTTTGTGTTCGAGGTACAACACTCCCCAGGGTGGTTGGTATGGTCCTGTTAGACAGTATCAGGGAACATCTTAAATCCCAGCTGGAGCATCAAAACAATTTTACTACAGTATGTATCCCTACGTTTCTTGTCTGCACTTTTCAATTTTCATTGGTTCTTCATTAAAGCAAATGTAAATGCTTGGCTCGCTCTTCTAGGCACTTTTACAATTTACAGTAATTTTATTCTGCTTTTCAAGATATTAGCAGTTTTACAAATGCAAATAGAATGAATATGAAGCAACAGTTCCCACTGCTGTTCATTTCGTCCAACTTGATGCAGCTAGGGTTGCCACCTTTTCTGGAAAAAAATACCGGCCTTCCTATATATGTATCTTTTTTCCCTATTAATAACATTGGAAGCAACCATCATTTTTACTGGCCAGGCTGGTAAAATACCGGCCAGGTGGCAACCCTAACTACAGCCAACTGAAAATTAACTTTGTGAGAAAAGGAGTCTTGTAATGTTGCTCTGCTTAGAACTGACCACAGAAACATTGGCTGACTCTTCTCTGCGCAAACTTAATTTTCCAAGGACAGAAACATCACAAAATTAATTTTCAGCTGACTGTAGCTGACAGTCGTCCAAGAAATGAAACACTCTAGTCACAAGTATATTTAGAATACATCTCCTGGTAGCTTTTTTTCTGCTCCAAACAGCTCACTGATACTGTTAGTCACATTCTGATAGGAGGAGCTGTTGTACCAAGTGGTGATTGTGAGGTTGAGGGGCCGTGTGTCAATCAGTGATTTGCTTTGTTTTAAATACAACTGACAGCTAAACATATGATTTGAAAAGCCCAGCATGATTGTGCTGTTTGCAGCAGGATAACATATTTTACCACTAAATCACAATAACCCCAGGGAAAATACATAATGTGGAGTTAGGAAAGATGAAGTGGGATTTACTGAGAGAAGGGAAGAGAGGCAAGTACTGAGTAAAAATACCACCTTGGGAGGGGATTGGATTGTTGATCAATTTGTATTGCAATGTGAAATCAAAACCCACAGAGACAGGGAGGATGTGAGGATATTGAAAATAAAGGGAAATGTACAATGTTGTAACAATTAGACATTATCTAATGTATTCATTGGGAGACAACTAATTTCCCGTATAGATTATTTAATAAGAAGGTATAATTATTTTCCTTAGACAATAATACTGGCCCTGTGTGCGGATTCTGCCTTCTGCAAGATTCCATTATTCTCTGGCCAGTTGCCACAGCCCTTGTGATGAAGCTCAGGTTGCCCGGATATCAGCAGGCGAGTGCCACTGTATTCAAGACTATAAACTGGTAGAACCCAGTTTAATAGATTCCACAGGGGTAGTTTGTCCTCTAATGGATATTGTAGATGGGAATCATCTGTGCATCTGCATAATGGGCAGAACTTACAATAGACTGTTAACTAATGCAGCAGCGGCATGAAAAAGCAACAATTATAGCAGACGGCGCATTACTAGCCCTCCTATTTCCTGCTTCCTAATGGAAGATAATTGTGTAATTCAGCCCAGCTGAACCAGTCCTTTCCTGCTGTAGATGAGTTTTAGTCTTTAAATGGGAACTCAGAGCCCAACTTTCCAATTCTAGGTTTATAGTTATAGATATTCCCAAAACCTCACCCTAACTGGCCTTTAGGCTGGCCCCACTAGACAAGGCCTCTAGGGACTGACTGAGCCTAGGAGCCATTGCCTTTGGATATTATTATTGCTCTTTATTAAATAGCACCAACATGTTACACAGACCATTAAGTTACAGAGAATGTTCATCATGTACAAAAGCCAAATAAGGTGCATACCCTCCAACTTTTGAAAAACAAAAGAGGGACAAACATATCAGCAGCGTGTTGTGACCACATCCATTTATGACTGCCCCCTGAATATGTCCATTTTACAAAATTTGGCAGGTTTTGAAAAAAGTTCAAACACATTTCTGGGGGTTTTAGAGTCATGTTTTATGTGTTATTACAGTTTTGCAAATAAAGGTAGACCTGCTTATCTTCAATAGTTAGAATTGTATCCAAATGCAGGTAATCACATTTCAGAGATTTTGTACCTTTTCCGGCGTCAGTGCAGGAGATCTTAGGACATTTCAGTAAGAAACCGGGACTGTGGGCTGAGCTGTTAAATTTGGACTGTAACGAGAAAAACGGGGCAGTTGGGAGGTATGAGTTTGCCATTATTTTGCTGGAGTGTGGGTTCCTGGAGGCGATCCATGCAAACATGGAGAAAACATCCAAACCTTTTGTAGATAGTATTTTAGTCAAAACTAAATGCCAGACTCTAGTCATGCAAAGTAGCACTGCTAACCACTGCACCACTGTGCTGCTCCAGAGAGGAGGCATTACTGCAGCATGTTCATGCACAATTCCCCATGCAGTGTGCAAAGTGCAAAAATATGCTGCAATTGGCCATTTATTTTGCACAGTGCAAAAAGTTGGAGGTCTCTTACGGTTGGGGAGTGCAGAAACCTGCAGAGTGCTCTTTGAATGAAGTGCAGCCGGCATCAAGAGGGTTGGCGAGGGTAAGCGTGTAAGTAGACTCCCCTCCCAATCTCTACCTGCTCCTACCTTGTGCGTCTTTCAGGACAGGGCTAGCTACTCATCCTGACATTGCACTCTTCACCCAGTGGCAAATTTTTTAAATCTGGTGCTCCGTGGTGCATGAGCTCTGTAGTTGAGTGCTAAGGGGTGCACTCTGGCACCCCATTTTGGTCTTACACTTGCATGATCCCAGTAATTGGGATTGGGACAAGTCACAAGAGTAGAACTAATCTAATATTCTTTCCCCAGTGATCTACCCTATTGCTGGGGAAATGCTGAGTAAGGTGGACATACACAGGTCAACCCGACATCTTATGTGTGGGGCAATTAAATTGATAACTTATTAGGGGCCGTGTACGTGAATGGTCCCTTTTTTCCACTTCCTTGTGACCAACCTGTTGAAATATACCATAAGGACCAATAATCCTTGATCCACCAGGATTACTGGACTATCCCCTCGACTAACCATATATTCCCAGATGGTTGGGTAGTATGGTCAAGGCAAAATCACTGCATTTATGTCTAACCTTTTTTAGCAGTAATATTCCTACTGTTTAGTAAAAGCCAACAATAATCTATAAAGCATAGTATATCATTAGAAAAAATAAGTAATGTCCTCCTGTATGGCTGGTGCTTATTAATGTGTCAGAGGACTCCACGAAACTCACCAATTATGAGAAATATTGTAACCCCCTACTGAAGATTAAAAGAAAAGGAAAAGTAAGCAAGACCTATATAGAAGCACTCATTCAGCATCCCTCTGCCTTGCGTCATGGAGCTCCTTGTGATTTTTTTAAGAGGAAGGGAAAATGCTAAAAATTTGGAAAAGGATTTTTCCAAACTTTAGTAATTAAGCCCTGTATGAGCAATGCAACAGCTGATTTTCTAAACAGGGAAGGCTGGAAAGTACAACATAGAAATTGAGAAACGTAATTGAGAAGAACCTATGCAGATCTAAATCTGCACTCATTTTAATAGTTCCTTTATTAAAACGAGTGTCTAGGTTTATCCTGTGCCAGGCTGTTCTGAGGATTCCAACTTCCCAATCAGAGAAGCAGAGGGAGCATCCGAAATCACACAATGTCAGGAACTGGGGAAGGAAGTGAAGGAAAGAATGAAATCCCATAAAGATTGGGCGTATATGCGTCATCCAGCTGATTTTATAAATATCCTCAAGGACTAGGAAGGTGACAGGGGCTGGGACATTACAGGGAAGAGTTCTTCTGCAAAGGAGTGAGTGCCCCATCTTGAGAGCAAGTGTCAAAAGTGACTTTCCTGCAATTATTCTGCCACCAGAAAGCATCTTTCATGTCAGCAAACTCCTTAAATAAGTCTAGTAACGATGGCCAGAAAAGTTCTTTTATATAAAGAAATGGCAAAATGCATCATGTATCTGACCCTTTCTCCAAAATTATTAAGCAAAGGCTGCTTTGAGGGTGGGGCAGAAAGAGCTTTTGTCTTGGGTTCCAAGTATATCAAGGATCTCTTGTAGATAATTGTACAAAAGGCAAATTATTTTGCTCTGCAACTCCCAGCATCGCACCAATGGCTTATGGTTATTTCTGCATTTGGGAGTTGGCAGTTCACAGTTCACAAAAACTGGAGATGGCAGATTAGATATCCTTGATTTATATCACCCCCTCTTTTAGTTAAGGCCCCCCTCTTCTAAAACCCCATCCTTAGTACCTACCAAGATCTATTCTATTATAAACTAAGTGAACAAAGACTTATAGAGTATATAATTGGTTCCTATTAATGCTGCTATATTAAGATAATGCCATTATCATTTGTCTTTCTGCAGCGTTCAGACATTGTGATGCAAATTAAGACTAAAATAAGGATGAAGCAGCAGGCATGATTTTCTACAAGATCCACAACCCAGACAATAGAATCTAGAGCCGGAAGGAAGATTAGAAATAAAGTTCTTGTAACGGGGGGAAAGTATTTTGTTATGTTCACAAAACAGTCTGTACCATTATTTATGGATTTGCAGAACTGATTGTATTAGAACTCACTATAGACTAATAATCTCTGAGTAGCACTGTAGCAGAAGTCCAGGAGCAGCTTCAGAAAGAACATTCCTGATATAATAATTGCTGGGGAAGATCTTCACTTCCTTTTAGATAGCCAACAACATCTATAGGGGGTGGTATGGCTTGAATGAGTATAAGTAGCCAATACAGCCTTGCAGAGGCCTTCCCAAAACCTAAACTGACAATTACATTACTTATCGGATAAATACCTTCTCATCCTCAATTTGCATCATCAAAACAATTCCCCGTAATCACATCTCTTGTTAGGGAATTATATAACATGCTTGCCCTCATAGTAAAGAACCCCTTTCTGATGGTGACATCTTTTCTCCAGCCACAATGGATCCCTCTTGTCACCTCCATTGCTCTCTCATAAATTGTTCATCCCCACATTTAAATATTCAGACTGATCTGATTAGAGGCCAACTTAATTGCTAACATGATAGTTTATGTAGGGACCTGGGCTTCCTCGTTCTGCTTAGTGTAAAGTTAAATAAGACAATGACAAATCCTTATTATTCTTCCCAAAGAGTATATGGTCAGTATGTACAAATATATACAAGGTCAATACAGTTTTCATCCATAACACAGTGTGGGGGACAAGGTGACACCAGTTTAAACTAACCTAAGGGAGTGGTAACAAATGATCCATTAGTGGTGCTCAGAAATGTGAGAGATAATGGTTCTGTATAATTATGGTTTTCTCTGTAATTGATCCAGGGAGTATTCTGATTTTTGGAATCAGGATGGAATTTCCTTCTGAAGAATGGCCTGCTGGGGACTTTGCCTTCCTCTTCATCAGCTTGTAGATACTTTGGAAAGGTTGAACTCTGTGAACTCTTTTCAACTCAACTTAATATGCTACTGTTGCCTTGCAGCGCTGGGGTATTAGGTTTGATTCCAGCTAGGGCACTGTCCGCGAGGAAGGGGGTGGAGGGGAATTTACAGCTGGGGGTCCATGGGTGGGGCAGAGGGCCCGGGGGCTGTGTTTGGAGGCACCTGATGCGGTAGCCCCGGTGGGCTCAAACCCCCCATGCTGCCAATGGGAATAGTGTATAATCTCTGTAAGAGGCTATATAAATATATAATAACTTAATATTTTTTATTTTAGAAATTTAAAGATGTGACATTATATCTATAACACACCAGTAATTCCTAAAGGACATAGAATTCTCATTATGCTCATGTTACAGGACTAATAAGGGTGTGACTTGACCAGCTGCAATATGGGGAAGAGGCCAGATATATGACAGTGTATTCTAGTAAAGGAGATATTGACACTGTTTGTTCACTCTATGTCATAAGCAAAGCTCCGTGGGTGTAATTGTGCATTTCTAAATAGGAAAAACCTATTCATCCTTAAATAACTTCAACTTTAATATTCTGTTTTTGAACAACTCTGTTGTCTGGAGGACTCTTGTTTGTTCAGTGAAATATCAATGGCCAAAGAAACATTTGTGTACATGACATGAACTTAGTTCTGCTGGTGATTAAATACTTTGGTTTTTCCAAGCTGGAAAGCGTGGGCTGATACATATACACACGATACACATAAACCGTCAAAGCCTTATCCATTAACTACTATTAAGCCTCACATACATTATAAACTGCAACTGACATATTTCAGAGCATACATTCTGTAAATTTGTGTATTTATCAGAGGGTGAAAATACAGTTTGCCATGGATGGACTTGTTTATATTAGAGGGTGAAAATAAAGCTCACTGCAGTTGCCAGAGGGGAACGCCACAGCCCTCAATACTATAGACTTTGGGGGTGTATTTATCAAGGGGTAAAAAAATTCTATGTTTAGGGAGCTGTGAAGTTCACCTCACTGCTGGGTGGTGTGATGGCAGATTCTATTAATGCCTTTAAGAGTAGCTTGGGTGACTTTGGAACAAGCATAATATCAATGGCCATTAAATTGCTGAAAATAGAAATTCTTTATTTGTTATTTGGAACGTAGAATATATATTAATTCCAGCAGGCACCATTGGTTTAATTGTTGTTGCTAGCAGCTAATGAACAATTTCTCTAATTAAGTCAGAGTACAAATCGATCGCATTATCAATAGTGAGGCTCTATCTCTGAAGCCTTGGAATTAAGGCCAAAACTGATAGTGAAGGGAAGTCTCGCTGGAGATTCCAGCGGGAAGATAAGAAACACATTCTGTTTAGCTGGATATCTCCTGACTGCAGCAGATGCCAAAGTAACACATTCAGACAGATTCAGAAGGGAGGATAAACAGCTTAAATTATTTATTATGTTTTTAACCATTTTTCTTATGGGGAAAGGGGGGGGTTGACAGTTGGATTGAACCGCGGAGCAAGATGTGCTTTGAGATTCCAAGATTTTCTGCCCACAACTTGTAACATAACACCAAACTGGGGGTTCAACGCTGAGTAGGTGTTTTTTTACCTTTGCCAGATAAGAAGGTAGAAGAAGAAAGGGGACATGCACAGAAAAATCAGAACCTAGATGCTGAAAACTCCCCCCCCTTTCTGGTACACGTGGACATGCCCAGGGCAGCAGAACAGATTGGAACGACTTTTAACTTTACATACATGGGTAACCAAGCTTATGTACACGGGATCTCCATTATTTTGATTATCATGTTGATATCAGTCTTACACAACCTTCTAAAGCTACCCAGACAACAACTTGTGGGTATCAACAACTTGTGGGTATCTACCAAGGCAGCAAGGTTGGGGCGAGTCTCATTAAGGGGGGATTTTAATTACCCAGATATTGATTGGGTCAATACTACTGCCAGCACGGTTAATGAAAAAATTTTATACATTTGCTGTATGATAATTTCATGTCATGTTGAGGACCCAACCAAAAAAGGATGCTAAAGTGATTTCTAACAAACAAGAATCAGGTACAAGTACTAGAACAGCTGGGTAATATTGACCACACTGTTACCTAATGTTTGTTGAAAAAAAGTATATATATACATTGGGTCAACAAAACAGAAAACTTTAGCACCCTAAAAACATTACATCAGCAGGTAGATTAGGACAAGAGAAATATTTGTCATTTAAAATTATATTAAATTAATACTGTTCTCAATGTATTCAATATATTGCCTAAAGTAAGAAATGAAGCATTAACTCGGATGCAAAGAGGTTATTAGGAATTATGAAGAAAGTATTATGAAGAGAGTTCAGAAGCTTCTTTTAGGAACTATAGTATGACACTACAACATGTGATGTAAAGCAGGAAGGTAAAAATAGAAAATGAGAAACTGATTGCATCCCAAGCAAAGACTAATCCCAAAGAGTTAAAGTGTATCCATAGTAAGGTTGAGTGTGTGATTACATTAAACAATGGAGATATTGCAGTATATGGGATCTATTTGAAGCTTTTGATACAATGCCAGATTGACATTTTTAAACTAAGGTATTTTGGTATTAGTAATGCTGTTTGTATGCAGATAGAAAACTGGCTTAAGTGTATAGAGGAGTGTTTATAAACTGAGTATTCTGTACCTGGAGAAGGGTTCTTAGTGTTATGCCCCTAGTGTTTGCCCTTTGTATTAAGTGTGTTCATTAATGACTTGGGGGAGGACATTGTAAGCAACATATCAGTGTTTGATGATGACATAACACTATGCAGGCCAATTAATCCATCCAAGATGTGACATCCTTGCAGGGAGATCTGGACAAACTGGTAGACTGGGCGACTAAGTGCCAGATGAGATTCAGTGTTGATAAATGTGAGGTTATGCATTTGGGATACAAAAATGTGTAAGTTACTTATACCCTTAATGGGATTAAGTTAGACACATCCTCCATGGATAAGGACCGGAGGAACTTCCAAGGATAATAAATTATATACGGCAAACAATGCCAGTCAGCAGCAGGAAGGACCAGCACAGTTTTTTCATATATTCAAAGGGGTATAGAGTCACAGGTAATGAGGGTGATATTTTCTGTTTACAAAGCACCGGTAAGGCTTAGACAATATCTATGTATAAATATATAAGGGGACCATAAAGTAAACACTTTGATGCTTTTTTTCACCGGTAGACCCTTCCAGCAGACACAAGATCACCTATTCATGTTAGAAGAAAGGATGTTTCCATCCTAAACTGTGGAATACTCTCCCCAAGGTATTTGTATTGGTAGAAACATAAGATTGTTTCAATAAATGTTCATATGCCTTTTTAGAAAGTGAGAAAATACATCACTTTTTGATCCACAGATTGGTCTGATTGCCGCCTAGGGAGCCAGGAAGACATTTTCCCATTGAAGAGGCTTCAGATGTTTTTTTTTTTGCCTTTTGTGGGATTGGCTAACAGTTAGGAAGGTTTTGCTTAGGCAAAATGGCTGAACTTGATGGACAAGTTCATTGGCTTGACTGTTAGCAGCCAAATAAATGTGACGTTGGTTTCACACGGTGCAATTGTAGCTCAGTTTGCTCATAGACATCAGCTGTTTCTCTTTATAGAAGAGGGAAAGGACAGCTCGGGATCTCTGCATTTTGTGTACCAATGCAACCCTGCAGTCACATGGCATCTATACAAAGTAGGACTTTGCTGGGTTTAATAAACCGTGGAACTGTAATTAATTTTGTGCAGGAGTCTTTTCTCTTTCCTTCACTCCCTTGGCTTTGGTTTGCTTGTTCCTATTTCCTGCAGGAGGAGAAACCACTTAGCCACACTCTGGGAGTTCTAAGGAAAGTCACATCCGTTTCCATTTAGAAATCATTCCAGTCAATAACAATAAAAATGTTTATTTAGCTGAACACACATTCTAACAAGGACCGGTACAGACAACCGTTTGCATTCTGTTTACATTGGCTTTTGATAGTTGAAGTTTACCCTCACAGAAGCCAAAAATGCACAGATTTAATTATGCAGTATGAGCAGTTTTTATATGGCTTGACCACAGAACCCGTGTAATTTTTAAGAGCCAAGTTTGCATTTTAAATAGGGCCTTCAGCTCATATTACAATAAAATAACATAATTTAAAGAGTGTCGGCTTTTGGACAGATTAAGTATTGAAGTAATATGGGCTGGTTGAATGGAGCAGTTGCAGGCTGTAATATGGTCCAAATGACCTGTGATCACCAAATCAGGCAATAGCTGACTGTTTGGGATGTCAGTTATTACCTTCTTGAGCATGTAAATAAAATAAATAAAATTAAGAATATCTGTCTTAGTAATGCATACAAACAAAATTTATGTTACACCCTACAGAAACAAGGCCTCCTCACTAGGGTTGCCACCTGGTCGATATTTTACTGGCCTGGCCAGTAAAAATGATGGCTGATCCCAATGTTATTAATAGGGAAAAAAGAAATATAGGAAGGCCGGTATTTTTTTTCCAGAAAAGGCGGCAACCCTACTTTTCACTGAAACCTTGTACCTCTCATCCAGACTCACTTCTGCCAGTTGCATCTCCCTGCAGCTTCCAGTAGAGCATGAATTACATGTGGCTCTTTCCTCTCAGATGGACCCAGGGCTGGTCCTATCAAATGTGGGGCCCAATTGGGACCATGTTGGCGGGGCCCCTAGACAAAGTGTTGCTGGCTACTGACACACCAAGTATTTAGGAAAATAAGGGCATACAGGCACAAAATAGAAAGGAAAGGGGCAGACAAGGTAACATAATAGGGGCACACAGGGTAAGAGAGAGAGGGAGGAAATAGGAGAGTGGACTGGGCCAATTAGTTTGGGGCTAGGCCGATTCAGCTTGGGAGCAGGCTTGGTTGGATTGGGGGCAGGCAGGGCCTATCAAGGTTGGAGGAAAGCTGGGCCTATGAGAGTTGGGGGCAGGCTAGACCTATGGATTTGGGGATGGGCTGGACTCTCAAAGTTGGGGGCAGGCCAGGCAGCATCATGTGCTGAGGGAAATATTATCTGTGCTGCCCTGTGGTGCGGGGCCCCCCAGAGGTGCGGGGCCCAATTGGGCCCAATTGGTCCAATTGGCCTAAGGCCGGCCCTGGATGGACCCTCACAGTTGGTGCTGATCTGATGGTGCAAATCAATGACTTTGCAGAAACTGAACTGTAGTGTTCACAACACCTAAGAGATAATATTCACTGCCTTGGTGAAACAATCCCCAGTGCTTAGCAAAGCACTCAGTGTTCCCTTACTCTAACAATCTCCTATCCATGAGCCTGACCACTTGAGTCCTTATACTATACTGGATGCCACAGGTTACTAACCCGTCCTGGTTACTAACACCGCTTCGTATGTTCATATATATCCGTGCCCGACTCGCCCCCATCTCTGACATCATAAAAGGGGTGGGGCAGAACCGGCACCCATCTTTAAATCGACGCTGCCTGACATTGCGTCGGGAAGGTCGACAAGTGCAGCAAGAAGCGCACGGCCTGTACCCGCTGCCCGAATAGTTTTTGGGTCTCCATACCTTAAGCCTAATAAAAAATAATTGAAAAATTAAATAAACCCAAAAAGATTGTTTTGCTCCAATAAGGATTGATTATATTGTAGTTGGGAACAAGTGCAAGGTACTGTTTCATTATTACAAAGAAAAAGGCAATCATTTTTTAAAGCTTGAATTATTTGATTATAATGGAGTCTATGGGAGATGGCCTTTCCATAATTCAGAGCTTTCTGGATAACGGGTTTCCGGATAACGGATCCTATACCTGTACTACAAGAAAAAAAAGGTTGGTTATATGCAGTGGTTTAAATAGTAATAGCTATTTCATGTAGTATATTTTTATATAAACTTGCAAATATGCTTCTTGCGCTTCCATATAGTTGCACCAAGCACTGAATTGTACATCAGTACCACATGTACAAGGTAATTCATTTAATTCTAACTCCTCTCAGTCATGTGATTACAGCTGTTTTTCATGCAGCAGATTGGGTGGCCCCTTCTAAATCTTAAACAATTGTTTTACAGGCTGGAGAGATAAGAAGAGGTAAAGTGATATGATAATCATATGCTTCCTTTTGTTTTCCTATCCCCTCGACTCCCCTTGTATAAACAAAACATTAGACTGATGTGTTATTATTATTATCCTGTATTTATCTAGAGCTAACATGTTGCCGAATGAGTCGCAGAACAGCAGGAAACCTGGGAAGGAATCCAAGTTGTGCTTCTGAGTTTCCCGTCTTCATGGCATTCCCGATGGGTTAAAGCTCACCTATTATTGTTAAAGCAAAGCCAGGGCAGTGGCTGATCAGAGCTGTTTTGCCTAAGTGGGGGATCCTCGGGCAATGCAGTGATTTTTGCTCTGCAAATGTGAAACCAGGGAAGAGGATCCACAAGTGGAATATAAGATTAGAAGAGGCTTTCACCTCATTTGTAAGTACTTTACAGAGAGTCACATCAGTGCCTGGCCCAGTGGAACTTAAGGCGGCCATAGACGCACAGATATTGTACAAAACAAATTTTCGTATGATATTCGATGCGTGTATGGCGTGATATGAGCCGACTGATATGGGCAGAAGACTTAGGGTCAGGGCACACAGGCAGATTCGGGGAGATTAGTCGCCCAGCTGACAAATTTTCTCTTCTTCGGGTCGACTAATCTCACCCAAACTGCCTTCCCTGCCTTCCCACTGGTTAAATGTAAATGGCTGATGGAGTGGCACTCGCAGTGATTCATTTTCCGAAGTTGTCCAATGTTTGGAAAACGAATTGCTCCGAGTGCCATCCGGCCGGCGATTTTCATTTTAGCCGTCGGGAAGGAAGGGGAGGCAGTTTAGGGAGATTTGTCACCAGGCGACTAATCTCCCCGAATCTGCCTGTGTGCCCTGACCCTTAGATATCAGTCAGCTACTTGAGTAGCTCCAGTTGGAAAATTTTGAAGGCAAACGAACATTGTCCACTGTTAGTGCTGAATCATCAGATACAGGTAGAATTCTATTGTTTCTTTCTGTATATCTGACAATTCAGCTCTACACGTGTTAATTAAAAATCATGATCTTTCTTGGAAAGATCTTTTCCAAGAAAAATCTTAATTTTAACGTCTATGGCCACCTTTGCAGTCTAAATACAATGTATCAGGAGCCAATTAACCAGTATGTTTTCATAGTGTGGGAAGAAACCTGAGCTCCAAAGCTAAAACCTATGTTTGCAAAGAGAGATCATACAAACTCCATGCAGAATGTGCCCTATTCAGAATCAAACTCAGGACCCAAGTACTGCAAAACAGCAGGGCTAATGGCTGTCCTAACCAGAGATGCCAATGTATATGTTTTATATTTTGGGAGTGTCCTGATCACACCTAGAGGCAGGCCAGACTGGGCAGGCACCCTAGGCAAGCTGGGCGATCATGTCGCAGACTTGACGCGAATTGACGCTTGCGCATCAGCACACGCTCATGTGCGAATTGATGCTCGGCTGTTTCGTCGCACACATGGAAGCGCAAAATGGCATGGATAGAAGGGACCACACTAGGGGTAGAAGGCAGGTAAGGTACGTGCCTGGCGCCCCCCCCCAGCTTTGCACCCTAGGCACGTGCCTACTCTGCCTACCCCTAGTTCCGGCCCTGATCACACCCCATTGTACCCTAAACATGCCCTGGTATGCTCTACCCAGTTTAAGTGCATTTCAACTGTTTTGGGAAGCTTTTTGAGTCTTAAGACTTACCTTACTGGCACAAATAAACAAGCATTTAAAGTTTTAACTTTGTGAAACTAATCTTGAAGTCTTCAGAACATTGTGAGGGCACAGGGAGAGGTCATGACACAAATTGCATCATCTTGAGGTTTTATTAACATGGAGTTTTGTTTGCACCTCTCACCATTGCCTCGTATCTCATGGAAAGAATGAACAAGCACTGAACAATTTAGTGGCATTTAAAAATGTCAGCTTGAAGGAACTTCAAAGGAAGAGAGGGTTTAGGCCATAGCCATAAATTAGTGCAGGTGTGGTTCTGTCTTGCATGTGTTACTCTTTGTGTGCGTATGTATGTTATCATGATCATGTGTAGATATGTATGTACAGTATGTAAAAATGAGCAGTCATATTGTAAATGTGTGCTTATTGATTTGTCTGGGTGCTTTAATTGTCCTTTATCTCTTGGTGTGGTACAACTCCCTGCATCCTACCTATAGCCTATGGTCTTAACTAACCCATCATCCACTGGCAATGGTGCACATTGGAGGTGCACAAGGGTTTGGTTCTATACCTTGGGGAACGATTTTTCAGACTTAAGGGCATGCCCTTAGGTTAGGGTTAGGGAGGAATGTTACGTAACTGGGAGACCAAACTTGTAGCTGGGCTGTTCAGAGCTTTGTTTGAGTCCTGCTGAATCACTTTCTGAAGAATTTTACAAAGTTGACCGTACACTTGTAGTAACCAGCTTTTGTGGACCTTTTGGTTAAGGGCATTCCTGCTGTTATGCCATTGTCTTATGATTCATATTGCTGTCTAAGCTGAGAGCAAGTATGGAACAGGGCTCTCTTACCTGTCATGTTGTAATCAATGTACTAACGCTTCTGTGCTTGTCTGACTGCTTCACCTGTATCAAACACAAACAAATATCCCAAAAAAACTCTATAGTAAAGTTAAAAAGTTAGCTTTTATTTAACATAGAATTAAAAAAGTGGGCATACAGACCAACTAATATTCCGCCTTACGCATTTCATACCCTCTGGTACTTATTCAATGCCTATGAATAATCACCAGCGGGTATGAAACGCGTAAGGTGGAATACTAGTTGGTCTGTATGCCTACTTTTTTGATTTTATGTTAAATAAAAGCTAACTTTTTAACTTTACTATAGAGTTTTTTAGGGTATTTTTTTGTGTTTGATATATGTGCCCTGTGAACTGGGGGCTATATCCCAACAACTATGGCCCTTAAGACAGGCCTCTAGACTGCAGCAGACAGGTGCTATATATTTTTTGACTGCTTCACCTGAACTAACACAACAGAATCATTTAACCCACTGCTAGCAAAGCAGTTTCTCACAACACTACCAGCTCAGCTAATTAGCCATGGTTGCCAAAGACTTCGCACAATTTATTTGCCCATGGGTTGGGCCTAGTCAGGGTGTTGCAATTGTTAGGCCTCTGGGGCAGAAATCAAATAATTAAAAGAACCTAGGCAGGCTTGTCGGTTGAGGACTGTGTCCACGTGATGATGTGGTCCTCATTAATGGTCTCTGTAAAACTGGTTGATAAATGGCTGGATGATTTTTAAAATTGATTGAGCAGAAAGCCAATACTCTGCCGATTCTGTCCAGAGAGGCCACTCTCTTTTTTATGTTTTGTGCTTGGCCTATCAGAAACTTGAACAAGGCACACACCCCACTCCAAGCCAACAATAACATACAGCCCTTAATAATAACCCTGTTTTTTGCACCTATAGTCAGAGGTAGGTAAAAACAAGTGCTTTCCATTAAGTCCTTACTTAGCGGATGCCCCAGTGATATGGAATCTGGGGGTAAAAAGCATCGGGCAGCACAGATAATCATTCCAGTTAATGGCGAAGTAAGATTTGTGAATGTATATTTATTTAGCACCTCTGTGATGGGTAACTGTGCATAAGTATGTGGTTAAAGGCAAGTCAGGAAGCTATAACAGTGTAATAAAATATTCAGTAAGTTACAGTATGCGTACCATTGCTCACAGCTTAGGAAATAGAGTTGCTGAGCTAATATCTCTAATGGCTCCTAATGACTCATCACTGTGGCCCAATGTACTGTAATCAGGTAACACCAGTTTGTTCTATTCTCAGAAAGAACAGGAGAGCAGGAGTGGTGAGGTGTAATTGTTTTTTAAGTCAAGATGGGGGGGAGGGCCTTAGATTTTATTATAGAGTAAGCATTCTAATTTTTAAAATGCAGGCATAAATTTGCACTTTGTGTAAAAGAAGGATAGTCTGCTGACCAGCTATCATGAGCTGGGGAAGAGCACAGTCAATCCTTGGTTATTCATAAGGGACTAGACAAAGAGATCTTCGAGCCGTTTGGGACATCATTATGACGTTTACTTCTTAATCATCACAGGGGTAACTCCATGGGTAGAGTTTTGTCACTGCAGAAAAGCTAAGGCATTAAAGAGTGGAGGACTGCCATGGGATGCTTACTGTTATACTCCCTGGTAGTAGCCTACTGGTATGGCTAATGGGCAGAAGTTGAGGCTTAGCTTCCTAAAAAATAGACCAACAATACTATTAACCTGGTCTGTATGAGTAACCCTGAAGTGAGGAACACTGTGACCGCAGCATCCAAAAAACAGCTGCAACCTTCCTTATTACATAATACTGTACATATGACTTATAGCCTAGAGGAGGTGACATCAGTATCATTGGGTAACTGGGAACAATAGAGGTTACTCCTGCACCAAAGAGAACAGGAAACAGGCATAGTAATAGATGAATACAGAGCCGTTTGGACAGGATCATATAGGGAGGGCTTCAATAAATACACAATAGAAATATAGGACAAATTTCCTATGACAAAATGTCTCTGTTTACATTTGGCTCATTGTATTCTCACTAACCTCTCTGGTTTAGTTGCGTCACTGAATAACAATTTAATCTTTATTTTTTGCTGTTTATTAAGCCATAAGTCTTTGCAAGTCTGTTCACAATTTGGGGAAGCAGAGAGAAATCTGATAACACCTTATGGTGAGACTTGCAATTTAGCTTGATGTCAAGAACAGGTTATCAATAAACTTGAAGCAAAATTGCCTGCAAAATGTTATCCTCTGCTTGTGTCAAGATACAATTGTTAGGTATATGTGGCTACACAAAATAGGGCTGTGCAACTGGAGGGCCAGGGGCTGGATGTGACCCTCCAAAGGATTTTTTTTTTTTGCGCCGTCTACTTAAAAGCTTCACTGTATGACATTGTTTAATTTTATCTGGCTCTTCCGTGTGCTGTATTAGAAATGGTGGCCAACTGATACCCGTGTATTGCCACCTTACATTGTATCAAAAGTGACTGGGGATAAGGACTGCCATGCAGCAGACCCTGTGGTGCAGTCTGTACTGTAGTTACACCAACGGATAAAATCATGGTTGGACTGGGCCAGCGGGACACTGGAAAAAAACTTGGTATGCCCCGCCGACCCAGTCCCTGGCTCAATCTATTGGAGCTGCCTCCGGGCCTCCCCCCTCCCTGATTGCGGCCTAAAAAAGAATAAGGTATGTGGGGGGGTTGAAGGGGTCGCGGCTGGGGAGGTGGATCAGGAGGTGAAGAGGGGTTGCAGCTGGGGTGGGAGGCCCGGGGAGATGTGCGGGCCCTTGAGGTGGCAGTCCTGGTGGGACCTTCCAGCCTGACACTGGATAATATGATACTTTGGTATTTTGGAAAATCCTGATTGATATAGAGAGGGTACCTTTTCCCATTCCCAAAGCTGGACAGGGAGAAGGAGGGGATATCACGGGCGGGGGAGGTTTTTGTAATGTCACAGGGCGAGGTGATAGCATCACAGGGGTGGGACTATGATGTGGCAATTGATGATTGGTCGATCGATGTGTCTAAAGCTGGCCATAGATGCAAAGATCCGATCGTACGAATCATCGTACGATCGGACTTTCCCATCTCCCGACCCGCCACTAACCATTCAGATCAAAGTCTTACCAGTCAGATTAGTTAAAGAACAGATCAGAAATGTTCTGCCCCTGACAGCAATCGTACGATATCTATGTCCAACCTAATCTAGTGACAGTCTCCCACTGAAAATCGTACGATCGGCAATACACGCAGAGATATTATCGGCAGCCGACAGAAATTTTCTAACCTGTCCGATCGACCAAACGACCGATCTCCGCCGGACGAAAAATGTCGGGACTCTCCACACACGGTCAGAAAATCGTACGAATCCTAGATTCGTACGATCAGATCTTTGCGTCTATGGCCAGCTTAAAGGTGGTCATACACATAGAGATCCGCTCATTTGGTGATTTCGCCAAACGAGCAGCTCTCTCCTTGATATACCCACCTTGACTTAGAAAAACAAGCAATCAGCCCATGGGTTGATGAGTCAATTACAATACAGGATTGGCTGTATATGGCCACCTTTACTCGTGCAAAACATATAGGGCCTGATTGCCCTTTGACCAGAATGACAAAAGCCGGTTAAAGGACAGTTTCCAGGGGATCTTACTGCTGGAATAAGACCTGCAATAAAAAGCGAAGCTGGACACTATTTTTTCTACTATATGCCATATTACCATAAAGACTAAACAGTAGATGAATAGTCTCCAAATGTGGCCATTGGTTCAGATGGACAGAAAATTGACAGTATACAAATAATATTTGCTTGGTCCATATGGTTAGAGAATTATGATGTATAATCCTAATTTAAAGCACATCTGCAAATACTGCAGCTACAGTGTAAAGTTAGAACTCACTATATTTTATATAGACAGGCAAGAGTTCTCGGAAGAAGGGCCACTGAAATGCTATAAGATACTGTGACACCACTGTTCAAAGGACTTAATATGAATAGCTCAGAGGGAAGAAGACAAAGGGGACATATGATTGAAGCTTTTAAATACATCAAAGAGGACAAAGTTCCGGAGGGGAGTATATTGCAGAGGAAAAAGTATAATAGAATAATAGAAGCCATACCCTGAAGCTATCAGGTGGAAATCTCAGCGGTCATGATAGGAAGTACTGCTTTACTGAAAGGGTAGTGGGTGCATGGAACTTATTTCCAGCACAATTAGAACAAACAATAAATCTGTAAGGGAATTAAATCATGTCTGGGATAGGGAATAGGTTATTCAAGACACAAACAAGAACTGTGTTATATTATATAGGTAAATGACTGGGAAGGCTCAAGTTCAGTGGTCGAATGTTATCCACTGTCATATTTCAGTGGCAGTGTCTAGATCTGAGCTTCTGTGTAACAGATGCTGGGGGGCTCAAATCAGTGGAGGTGGGGCAGTTTGAAAGACAGTTATGCCCAACCATAAAAGGATCAGTAATGTTTAGCTAAAAGGATTGGATGTCCATTGAAGTTGATTTTATTTCTGGAGTGACAAGTCTATGAAACTATTCATCAGTTAAAGTATATATCAAGGATGGCCTATTTAGGAAATATATAAAAGAAGCATAGCAGATCCACAGGACGCCCTTTATTCTTATTCTTTGGCCATATTTTGGATTCAGTGTTGAAAAGAGAAATGGTAGAGCTGAGCATTCCATAACAGATGCACCTCCATCAACAGAAACCTATCCAGATGTGAGGAAATAGTACTTGATGCCTGAGTGATATATTATTTCCTTGGCTCGGGATCCAGATGTTTTTTTACTTGTTGGGCAGATGTGTATTCCTGCACTGTTCTTAGAAACTAGAGGGTTCTCAGCAGCCCTCCCTGTCATCAGTATGAACCATATTGACTGTATTAGATATCTTGGTCTCAGGGCTGAATAATATGTTCCTTAATCTATAACTATGTTGTAAGCTAAGGGGGGCCTGACCAAAAATTGGTCCTCCATGGGGGGTTGGAACTGAAAAAAATCTGTTGCTGTTGGTGTAGTGGATAATTAAACTTAAGCCGTCCACAATATCCAAGGAAGTACCATCGGACCCCATTGGCGGTAACAGATAGCACCTTGTAGATTTAGCTGAGACTGTACGAGGTGTCAGTTTATCACTTCCAGGCATTTGACTGGTCCCAAACCACCCTAGAAAAAAAGAGTAGAGTCTGTCAATCATAACATCCTAAAATGTCATTTTTATTCTTTCTGACTGGTGGAGTTGTAAGGGAGATTTTCCAAGTATGTAATATACCCCCCTACACAGACACATACGCAGTCCAATAGCACTGGAGTGTGAGGGGGGGGGGCTGAAAGTTTACTAGCCCCCACACCAATAGTTATAAGACTTTTTTTAGTTCAAGCCCTCCTTGAAGGTCCAACTTTTGGTCAGGGCCCCACCTTAGCTTAGAACAAAGTTATAAATCAAGGAATATATCATTCAGCCATGGCTCCGAGAATATCTAATACAGCCAATATGATTCATCTCAAATATTACCCTAATTGACCTTCAAACTGAGCTTTCAGGTATATCTAAGAGAGCAAAGAAGCATTCTCCACAAATCTCACCATAAAAGGTATTCAGAATTAGGCAATCCTGCCACTGATTCATGTCCCACCAGGAGGACCATGCTCACAGTTTGGTAATCACTGTCCTACACTATGCCACTTGGACAGTCGAAGATGTGACCCTACTACTTTCCATTAGAAGATGACCACCTCTCCTTGCTTTTTACCTCCAATACGGCCTAGTGGATATTAAGGGGGATTTGGGAAACCCTTCCCTTTTTGTCAAATACACAAAACATTGGAAAGTAGAGGATTGATGAGGATTCATGATTTACAAAAGTTCAAGACACATTGAGTTGGCTGCTAAATGCTTCCCAATTGAAAGGTTTACCAGAATATTGGTGGAGTCATATAAGAAACGACAGGGACACAGCACTGCCTAGGGCTGAGGTTCCCAACCTTTTTTTTACCTGTGAGCCACATTCTAATGTAAAAAGTGTTGGGGAGCAACACAAGCATTAAAAAATCCCTGGGGATGTTAAAGGGCTGTGATGTGGGTATTTCTTAGCCCGTATGGCCTGGCAGTGTACAGGAGGCTCTATTTGGCAGTACAACTGGATTGTATTCAACCAAAACTTGTCTCCAAGCCCGGAATTAAAAAATAAGCACCTGCTTTGAGACCACTGGGAACAACATCCAAGGGGTTGGTGAGTAACTGAAGTGATTCCATTCCTGAAGGGAGTCCTTATATCAGTGGACTACTTTCTTTTATAGTCATTCCCCATTTAAGCTAAGCAGCCAGTCTACCATGTTAATTTATGGAGCACCTTTTCCATTGGAGTTGATAAAATGTACTTACTGTAGCTTTGGCAGTGTAAGCAGTATGGCAACTGCATTATCCACCCACATAAACAGAAAGGGTCCCTTGTGCAGAATGCCGAATTGTTGGCTGCACGTTTGGAGCAACAAAACTTGCTTAGAAACAAAAGATACAAAGTAAATGAGGTTCAGTGATCTGTGTGGTTATACCGTGCAGTAATTAGTGCTGTTTCACCTTGACTATCTCAGAGAGATTGGAAAATCATGGAACAAGTGTCTGAGTGATGACTATGAACACATGGCAATTGGCTGCTATTCTTTTGTATGATGATGGTGTATTTTGTGGGAGAATTGCTTCTGATGATGATTATGTTCTTTGCAGAAATGCTGACAACCCGCTCCTGAGTTCCTTACATGTTGCACCACTTATTATATGCTGATTGGCAGCAAAATGGCTTAAAAATACCGTTTTCTGGAATTATATTTATAGGCTTAGATATTAAGAGATTAATTGGGGTCATTTATTAATTCCAGAAGCAAGAACAATTGATCTCATAGTGCTTGAGTCCTGCATACCACTCCCCCCCCCCACTGTTCTCCCCCCCGGCAGACGACGCTGCAAGTCCTTTTCTGCAGTCATTATGGAGACTTGCATTACATTACATGAAGGTTATGAACATCATGAAGGGGCCTCTGTCATTGACTCCTACATGACCTCAATAGGTGTATTTACGGATTCGAGCTACTTCCAGGGTCGGAGTATAATATATCTTGAAAAAATCAAGTTTTTTTTTTAATCCGAAAAATATATTTTTGACTCAAAAACAAGCTTGAAAACTCGAATTTTTCCTGGAAAACATAACTCGAACCTTAATAAATCTGCCCCTAAATGTCAGTTTATGGATATTGAATCTTTTATGTAACCTGGGAGCGAGCATGACACTTAAAGCCAATGTGAAAAAGAAATGGGATATTTATTCTATATAATAACAGATTAGTGCTTTCCCTTTGCACTCTTTTTTGCCCTGTCATTTATTTCAGCCACGGCACTATAGCACCATTGTGTTTTAAAGTGAAATTGAAAACAACACTAAATTGAGGTTTTGTTCATATTTCATAGGCACTTGAGAAACCTCCTTTAAACTCGGTGTGCCATTGTTTGTGCTGCTAGAATGTGCACCCAGCGACCAACGGCACTCATCATATTTCAGGGTTCAATAAAGTTTCTGAAACTATGTCCTTGTGTGAAACACTTAACAAACGCATGCCTTTTCATTCAAGGTTGGGTGGACATGCAGGAGTCCTTGGGTGGCAGTAGCTCTTGCCCTAACTGTACTTGATTATATGTGGAAGAATTCTGAAAGTTGTAGTTCATCTGGGGAATGAAGATAAAATAATGAGAACACCCTATTATATGATGGGTAATGGCTGGCAAACAGGGATTAATAATAATATAAACAAAATATGAATTCTAAGACCCCCGTAGAATAGGGTGTTCTCATTATTTTATCATCAGGACCCAAGGTTAAGAACGGGGTCTTAAAAATACAGAGCACCTCCACCAACAGACCCTGACTTAAGGGAACAGAGCACAACACACGCACCAAAGCCTTGTATTTACTGACTGGAGACGGAGTTGGAAGTCAGTGCTCTGTTAGATTAAAGGAACAGTTACTTCAAAAAATAAAAGTGTTTTAAAGCAATAAAAATTTAATGCAGTGTTGCCCTGCACTGGTAAAAATTATGTGTTTGCTTCAGAAACACTACTATTGTTTATATAAATATGCTGCTATGTAGCAATGGAGGCAGCCATTCAAATGAGAAAAGGCTCAGGTTACACAGCAGATAAGCTCTGTAGAACATAATGGTGTTATCTGTTATCCATTAGTTAACCTGTGCCATATAGCTTTTTTTCTATTTCCACAATTGCTACACAGCAGCTTGTTTATATGAATTATAGTAGTGTTTCTGAAGCAAACAGATCAGTTATCCCAGTGTTGGGCAACACTTTAATTTTCTGGTGTTACTGTTCCTTTAAGGATTTGGTGCTGATGGCACTCTGGCTGCTCATTTAAAAGTGCTGCAGAAAGGCTTTTGCTAGGGCCATTACAATGATGATAAAAAAGCCAGGCTATTGTTTCAGTGCAATCATTGGGTATCTGAAGGCGCCTTTTACAGTATGTCCCCTTTAATCAGTTGGCACCTGCAGCATTGTTTTAGTAGTAAACATGCCCAAATTCCACCCAGGGTGCAAATCATGACAGGACAGGATGAGAGGGGAGTAGTCAGGGTGTCTCCCAAAAAATAGGGTAAATTGGCATGTGTGTAGGAGCCCCCATGGTCTGTTAGGGAGAGCCTGCAAAACCAGGAATACAATATTGAGAAGCGCTTCCAACTCCAATTCACTGGTGATGCAGAATGCACCCAGCAAGCAGATAACCTAATGTACACATTGAATATACACAAACAGTATATATACAGGTACAGGACCTGTTACCCAGAATGCTTGGGACCTGAGGTTTTCCAGATAATGGATCTTTCCATAATTTGGATCTCCATACTTTAAGGGGCAGATTTACTAAGCTCGAGTGAATAGTTCAAATCAAAAAATATTAGATTTTCGAAGTAATTTTTTGGGTACTTCGACCATTGAATTGGTCAAATTTGATCGAATTGAATGATTGGAACGATTCGAAGTAAAAATCGTTCGACCATTTGACCATTCTATAATCGAAGTACTGTCTCTTTAAAAAAAACTTTGACTTCATACTTCGCCAAATTAAAGCTACCGTAGTTAGCCTATGGGGATCTTCCCCAGCACTTTTCTAAGTTTTTTTTGGTCGAATAAAAATCCTTCGATCGATCGCTTAAAATCGGTCAAATCGTTCGATCGAACGATTTCATAGTTCAATCTAACAATTTTTATTCGATCAAAGCTTTTGCGCTAAAATCCTTCGAATTCGAAGGATTTTACTTCGAGGGTCGAATTCGAGGGTTTTTTTTTGACTCTTGATAAATCTGCCCCTCAGTCTACATTTAAACATTAAATAAACCCAATAGGATTGTTTTGCCTCCAATAAGATCAATTATATCTTAGTTAGTATCAATTACAAGGTACAGGTATGGGACCTGTTATCCAGAATGTTTGGGACCTGGGGTTTCCAGATAACAGATCTTTCTTTAATTTAGATCTTCATATATCGAGTCTACTAAAAAATCATGTAAACATTAATAAACCCAATAGGCTGGTTTTGCTTCCAATAAAGATTAATTATATCTTAGTTTGGATCAAGTACAAGCGACTGTTTTATTATTACAGAGAAAAAGGAAATCATTTTTAAAAATTGGAATTATTTGATTATAATGGAGTCTATGGGAGATGGCCTTTCCGTAATTCGGAGCATTCTGGATAACATGGTATCTAGAGAATGGATCCTCTACCTGTATACACACAGAGTAAGCAGCATTAGGTCAGTTATAAAGCGGCACAAACAAAATGTGCAGACGTTCTAGACTTCTGATTATTTAAGAACTAACAAACACTGAGCTTTCTTTGTACTATTAATAACTTGCTTTTATCACTCTGATTTCTTCCTATATACCGAGCACTATCATGTATTGCTGGGACAGATGCTGTGCTATTCTATTTAAGCTCCGTCTGTCTAGCAGATTCAGAGGAGACTTTGGTTGCTAGGATGTGATTACCAATATGTAGCCGAGTTTGTTTGTGGTTTTAATAACATTTTAGAAAAATGTACTTATGTATTTAAGTGGAACGTTTACAAGGGAAGTAATGCCCATAAAAAAAGCTCCCCCCTCCCATCTCGAGTCATGTCCTGCTGCCCGGGTCCATTATACTGACCAGTCATGGACTTATTTAAACTAGTAATGGGTTTAAATTGATTTTCTTGCTTCGTAAACAAAGGTTATTCACATATAAATCCTATCATGTTTTATTAGGCTTAAGGTGAAAGCACTATGGCACGTATTAGTAAGTAAACATAGAAATATACTTTCAGACAAACGTGCTATTACTTAACCGTTTTTGTTTAAGTTAAACTCGCTTCTAAACAGGATTTGTGATACCATACAACGAGGACATCCATTCCTGGTGGTCGTAACTTCATCTCCACTGCACTGAGAAGCTGCTTAAAGGAGAACTAAAGCTTTACTAAAGAAGTAGCTAGAAATGCTGTACATTATGTTTTGGGCTTCTGTACCAGCCCAAGGCAACCACAGCCCTTTAGCAGTAAAGATCTGTGTCTCCAAAGATGCCCCAGTAGCTCCCCATCTTCTTTTCTGCTGATTCACTGCCCATGCTCTGTGCTGCTGTCACTTACTGAGCTTAGGGACCCACTCACAAAATACTTTACACATAGAATAGAAATGTCACAATATAAGGCTGATTAGTAATAAATACAGATAATTACTACATGGCAGCACAGAAACCAATGCAACTAGCATCAGAATTTAAAATTCAGCCCTGTAGCATTAGCTTATATTACAGAAAAACCTAATTTTCTGCTTGATAATTTGTGACGACACATGCCACTGAGCATGTGAGTGTCACAGACACTTTCCAAGATGGTGACCCCCTGTGACAAGTTTGAAGTCCTGGATCATTGCTGCTATTGACAAGCTGAAACTTGAGGCTGGTGCAATACGTTCAGTATATAAAATATGGCATTTTTAGCCCTATTCATTTTTAGTTTAGTTCTCCTTTAAAGGGCTGGTTCACCTTTGAGTTAACTTTTAGTATGATGTAGAGAGTGATATTCTGAGACAATTTGCAATTGGTTTTCATTTGTTATTATTTGGTTTGTTTTTATGGTTATTTAGCTTTTTATTCAGCAGCTCTCCAGTTTGCAATGTCAGTAATCTGGTTGCTAGGGTCCAACTTACCCTAGCAATCATGCACTGGTTTGAATAAAAGACTGGAACATGAATAGGAGAGGCCTGAATAGAAAGATGAGTAATAAAAAAAATAGTAGCAATAACAATACATGTGTAGCTTTACAGAGTATTTGAATTTTAGATGGGGTCAGTGACCCCCATTTGTAGGTTATAAAGAGTCAAACAAAGATGAATAATTAAAAAATAATTAAAAAGAAAATAAGAAGGCCAATTAGAAAGGTGCTTATAATTTGCCATTTTATAAAATACAAAAATTTAACTCAAATATGAACCACCCCTTTAAATTGTTCAAAGCTCTAATCCTGCAGAAGATCACTGAAATTACTAAATGTCCTGTGTATCACAAATCTATGTGCAGAGAGGAGATGCCTAAGGTTCTCCATATGGGAAGAAGGGAATGCACCATGTTCCAGGCTCTTGTGTTGTCTCATATATACCCAGGCAATGGCTACTGGTCGCCATATTAGTTTGCTGACCACAGACTATTGCTGACTGTTTACAGTAGCTATGGTTGTCCTCTATAATTCTTCTCTGATCAGGAACAGAATTTTAAGTCACAACAAATTGTGGGTTTGCAGACCAACCCATATCATCTACAGGGAAAGGATGTTCAAGTATTTAATCAGACCTTGCTAAATTATCTTAATTTCGGAGAGAGTTTGTGCCTTATGGCAACAGCAGTCAAAGCAACCCATGTGTCAAATGGCACTCTACATGAAATCAGGGGATGACGCAACCAACTTCTGGACTCTTCATGGAATCAGGGATTGTCCCAACTATCTCTTGGGCTCTGCATGGAATCAGGGGTTGCCTCAACCATCTCCTGGACTCTGCATGGAATCAGGGGTTATCTTAACAATCTTCTGGACTCTACATGGAATCAGGGGTTGCCCCAACAATCTTCTGGACTCTACATGGAATCAGGGGTTGCCCCAACAATCTTCTGGACTCTACATGGAATCAAGGGTTGCCTCAACAATCTTCTGGACTCTACATGGAATCAGGGGTTGCCCCAACTATCTCCTGGACTGTAGATGGAATCAAGGGTTGCCCCAACCATCTTTTGGACTCTACATGGAACCAGGGGTTGTCCCAACCATTGTTTTGTACTCTACTTGGAATCAGGGGTTGTTCTTACCATCTCCTGGACTCTACATGGAATCGGGGGTTGGTCCAACCATCGCCCAGACTCTACATAGAATCAGGGATTGTGTAGTAAAGCTGGTTAAGTTTTATTAGGAAGCATTCATTCCAAACTGGTTGCTGGATATTTAGAACAGAATGCCAGTGACAGTGATTCCTAGGGTAGTCAGGTAGGCAAATAAGTATAGATTTACATTTACTAAACAAATGTAAAATAACCTGGGGGGGGCTTTAAAATTATCCATGAATATAATTTATGGCTTGATTTGGCCATTCCTTATTTCTCCTTATATTCTGCCATGAGCAGACTGGATAACGGTTGTTTCTAATACAAGTTAAATAAATAATGCATTTCCTCCCCCACCTCCATATACAAAGAGTCAGTGCCTGATTGCATATCTCCCGGATGCCACCATCCCCTCCATAAATATTTTCCTTCTTCCCACTTTCGTTAGTTACAAAATATTAAAAAGCTGCTGCAGCTCAGCGGGGCCCCTTTGTACATAATGTTTCCCCACGGTTCCCTTGTACATAGCTGCCACTACTGGCTCAGCAAGCGAATGTTGGTTTAAATTGAGTGCCGCTCTCTGCAGCACATCTCCTCCTCCCTCTCCTTCCCTTGCTTTAAAAAAAAATCAGCTTTCTAAATCCTTCTCACCGAGGTATTATACAAGGCTACTGAACAAATGCCTTTCCAATGCTCTTCATCTCCGCCTCCCACACCACCCACACTCAGAGAAGTGTAATCTCTCAGAAAGAACTTATGATGATATAAAAAAAAAACACTCAGCAACTTTAGCACTCGGTATGGGGGTTTGACATGAGGATCACTGGAAAAAAGGAGCACAAGACTTTACAAAAAAGCCCAAGAGGTGGCAGTAGGTGGGCGGCATGCAGGTGCCCACTGGAAAAACCTCCTTGCCTGTGCGTCATTGAGATGTGCTAGATAGGGAACACCTGCAATTGCAAGGCCCTCTACTTACAGTTTGCTTATGGCATGAGATAAGATATAAATAATCCGTATAGGAGGCAAACAAATGCTATTGGGTTTATTTTATATTTAATCTTTTCTAGAAAACCCCAGGTCCCTAACATTCTGGATAACAGAACCCATACCTGTACATGGTGACATGGTGCCCAACAGCCCTACTCTTGGAACAATGTGCAACTTCCACCAGTGCTTCATGGATGGGCTCCAATATTTAAGCACTAAAGTGGTTGGTCCAGAGGCATAACTACAGACCATGTGGTTGCTTGGGGGGGGGGGGCAGGAGTGTAGAGAGACCAGTAAGGCCCTAATGAGCAATTTCAATTTATCTTAGTAAAATGGACTAAAATGTTTTGGAGCCCTTAATTGAATTTGCTATGGGGCCCAGTAACATCTAGTTATGCCAAGGGATTGGTCCATGCATTAGGTAGCCTTTAAGGAAGAACATCTATGCTCCCCAAAAGCTCTAGCCCACAACAAATTTTATATGTACACAGGGCCGCCATCAGAATTCACAGCTCCATAAAACAAAATTTTCTGGGCCCCCCTATAAGTAAAAAAAAAACATTGTTGATGTGGCCCCCCGTGGCCAGGGCCCCCCGTGGCCAGGGCCCCCCTGCAAGTAAAAAAAAAATTAGTGCCCAAAAAAAGACCATTGGTGTTCAGTAGAACATACCTTTTTTCTTCTCCTTTCTGCGCCTTTCCTCTCCTTTCAGCTTTCGGCTAAGCTCCTACTTTGACAGCGACTTTGACTTCAGATCGGCTCTGCTCCTAGCTCACGCAACGCGACTCCTACTTCAGCGCAACTTGCCTTCTACTTCGGCAGCTCAAAGGGGACCCGGCTAATACAGGAAACGCAGCACGGCCAGGCCCCCCTAAACTAGGGATGCACCGAATCCACTATTTTGGATTCGGCCGAACCCCCAAATCCTTTGTGGAAGATTCAGGCGAATACCGAACTGAATCCAAACCCTAATTTGCATATGCAACTTAGGGTTCGGATTCGGTTCGGGCGGGCAGAAGGATTCGGCCGAATCCGAATCCTGCTGAAAAAGGCCGAATCCTGGCTGAATCCTGGATTCGATGCATCCCTACCCTAAACATACAGAAGCCATCAGGCCCGGGACAATTGTCCCCCTAGTGATGATGGCTGTTTATGTACACAGATATTCTAGCACTTGCTCCACTCCACTGCATCTCCCTATTGTCATCTAGAAGGGCAGGGGGTAGACATTTTATTCATGTTTTAGCTTACTTTGCCCTTTTCTTGTGCAATAAACCTCTGTTATGTGTTTGCCCTCATGAGCACCTTGATTCTTCTAAGTTCCCTTTGGTACTTTATATTTTACTAGTGCTATTATTAAAGACACAGAGATAAGGTAATAAAAGTTAAGTATTAAGTACTACAAAAAAGGTTTAATAATGTAGAGGAGCCAGTCAGCAGAATCCATTTACTGGTCTCCTGTTTGAAGGCACAAATCTGATCATCACAGGTTATGGGACCTTTAGCAGAATTATCACTTATTACTTTAGTCTGAAAAGGAGATAGATTTACTCTCTGTCTATACCTTCAGTGTCCCCAATGATCAACAAGCCTCATTGGTGCTAGTTCCAGTCTTTTAAAAGCCAGTTTCATGTTAATACAGTTAAAGTGGACCTGTCACCCAGACACAAAAATCTGTATAATAAAAGTCCTTTTCAAAGTAAACATGAAATCCAATTTCTATTTTTTATTGAAGCATTCATAGCTGTTGTAAACTCATTCAAAAATCTCAGCTGTCAATCAAATATTGTCTGCCCCGCCTCTATGCCTAGTCATAGAGGCGGGGCAGACAATTACTTTCACTTTCCATTCAGCACTTCCTAGAGGTCACTGCTCTCCCCACATTCCCTCAGTTCTCTTAACCATTTAATTATGTAACCAGGACATGGGGATGGACATCAGGTCCCCCATTCTGGTGCACAAACAAGATTCTGAGATGATACAAGACTTGTCTTAATAACAGTGTCCACAAAATGGCTCCTGCCTGCTTGTTATAATTATGAATTCCCAGACTGAAGGAAACAAGATTCAAATAATTGATATAGTGTAATTAAAGTTCATTTTGCTTGATTAATGTGATAAAATACGATTTTGAATATTTTTTTTCGGTGACGGGTCCACTTTAATAATGGTGTGTAAAGAACATTATATTGATCTAGGGACTCAAGTGACACAGCCCTCAGGATGGAAGCATGGTCCAAATCTGGAATATTGGATGGTTCACCTTTAAGTTAACTTTTAGTATATTGTAGAATGGCTGGTTTTAAGCAACCTTTCAATTGGTCATTAGTTATTTTTAGTTTTTTTAATTATTTGCTTTCTTCTTCTGACTCTTTCCAGCTTTCAAATGGAGGTCACTGACATCTACAAAACAAATGCTCCGTAAGGCTACACATTTATTGTTAAAGGGATACTGTCATGGGAAAAAAAAATTTTTTCAAAATGAATCAGTTAATAGTGCTGCTCCAGCAGAATTCTGCACTGAAATCCATTTCTCAAAAGAGCAAACAGATTTTTTATATTCAATTTTAAATCTGACACGGGGCTAGACATTTTGTCAATTTCCCAGCTGCCCCATGTCATGTGACTTGTGCCTGCACTTCAGGAGAGTAATGCTTTTTGGCAGGCTGCTGTTTCTCCTTCTCAATGTAACTGAAGGAGTCTCAGTGGGACATGGGTTTTTACGATTGAGTGTTGTTCTTAGATCTACCAGGCAGCTGTTATCTTGTGTTAGGGAGCTGTTATCTGGTTACCTTCCCATTGTTCTTTTGTTTGGCTGCTGGGGGGAAAAGGGAGGGGGTGATAATCACTCCAACTTGCAGTACAGCAGTAAAGAGTGATTGAAGTTTATCAGAGCACAAGTCACATGACATGGGGCAGCTGGGAAATTGACAAAATGTCTAGCCCCATGTCAGATTTCAAAATTGAATATAAAAAAATCTGTTTGCTCTTTTGAGAAATGGATTTCAGTGCAGAATTCTGCTGGAGCAGCACTATTAACTGATTCATTTTGAAAAAAAAAATTTTTCCCATGACAGTATCCCTTTAATGCTATTTTTTATTACTCACATTGCTATTAAGACCCTCCCCTTATCATATTCCAGATTCAAATAAAAATCAGTGAATGGTTGCTAGGGTATTTTGGACCCGAGCAGCCAGATTGCTGAAATTGCAAACTGGAGAACTGCTGAATAAAAAGCTAAATGACTCAAAAAACAGAAGTAATAAAAAATTAAAACCAATTGAGAGAATATGTCTCTCTACATCATACTAACATACCCATTTAAGCCTGCCCAGTGCATATGGATAGCAATAGCCAGACAGGAATGTACTACCATTATTCCTCTCTTTCCATGTCCTCACTCAGGTTTCTAGATTAGAAGTTCTACATGGGGCTTCCTGGCTGTGTGTTTGGATCTGTTTTCCTTGGTTGTATTGTTCCCCATAGTATACAGTGCTGCAGAAAATACTAGGGCTTTTTAAGGCTGTATATAATAACCTATAATCATTCCATGGGCTGCATTCAATTATTGTGGATGGGTTAAACAAATCCCTTTGTAACAGCCGTTCAATAGCTCTATTGTGTTAATCAAACCTGGTCTTTAACTTCCTCTTCATTCTACCTCTATATTATTTTTCCAAGTCTGAGAACCTTTTACACTGAATGACAATTTGCCATGAAATTCATTTTTTAATTTATTGGTCTTCTTTTAAAAAAACATATGGTGTAAAATACACTGCCATACTTGGACTCTGGGTAATCCCTTTACTTATTAACACCAGGGTCGAACTGGGCCGCGGTACATTGGGAAAAAACCTTGTGTGGGTATCACTGACCCCGACCCGCTCCCCACCTGACACCTTGTGCATTGCCCCCTGACCTTCCCCCAGGGCCCGATCGTGGCCACAAAAAAAGGAAACAAGATATGTGGGGCCCGGGTGGGTGTGCGGGTGGGTGTGGGGACCCCTGCTTTTTACCATCTACAAACACACCCCAAGTCTAGAACTGAGAAATCCTGGAGCTGCTGCCACCCTGGACCTGGTGGTACATCCAAGTTGCACCAGACTTGTGCCCAGTGAATTTGATGCAAACACCATTGTTATAGCAGCTCTTAAAGTGATGAAACCCCAGTCAAATATTCAAGTGCTATTGGATCCAATTTGGCTCATAGGGCTCAATTGGGGCAGACACAATGCAAAGCAAGGCCCCAATTATGCTGGAATCATACTGAACATTACAAGCAAAACTCCATGAGTAAAACATGGAGTTTTGCTTCTAAAATAGCACTCTTTATAAACAACATACAATTCTGTGTAATGGTATAGTGAGGGTTTCCTTTGTCCAGTCTCCCCTTTAAATCCAATGCTGCCCACTGCATACATCCCAGATAGTGATGGGACTGTGTTGTTTTCCAGAGTCTTATGAGTAATCCCAAAGAGAAGAGACACTTTCCTCTCAAATGCTGAATTCCTCTTCCAGGAACAATCTTGCCTTTAGTGTGTGCCGAAATGCTGAGCACGGAAGGAAGTGCCTAGTTCTGACCTTTGGAGAACTCCATTCCAAATATAAATGTGAATGGGATGATTCATACGGCAGAGAATTAAACTTTGGGATGCGGCATTGCAAAGTGCCAGGCCAGGTGGAGAGGATTATTCTATTGCCCTGAGAGTGTCACACAGAGGCCCAAACAGCCCCCACCAGCCCACTCAATTTTATCTATGGAATCTTACAGCAGCCCTTCTGGCATTTGCCAGAACCCACAGATTGCCAGTCCGGGCCTGACAGAGACCTAAGTTCACCCTGTGAATACAGCACTGCCTACATTTCGCAGAGCTGTATTCATAAGGGGCGGGTGAGACACATAGGCATGCTTTGGCACTTCCCTCATATACATTTTAAGCATATTGTATTTCTAACAGCTTCCTTCCAGTCCTATGGCACCATGCGAGACATGATTAAGAAACGAGTGATCTGTTTTATTCATATGTTTAAGGACCATAAAGCTTATTTTCTAACATAGATGATAATTTGCTGTTGCCAGTAGCAGCTAATCATGTCTTTCCTTTCCTTTTCCAGCTAGAAGCGGAATTTTTTAGACTCTAAGCTCTAATGAGCATCTCCCCCTTTACCTTGTAGCCAGTGTATGCATGTAATTTGTAGGTCTGATATCATACATTGTTGCAGAATGTGTTAGCACTTTATTAACACATGATAATAATAACTGGTTGCAGTTGGCAACTGCACTTGTGCAATTTAGCATCTATAGGGGGAATGTAATAAAAGTCATTAATGTAAACATATTCGCAATGCGAAACGTGATTCCTTTGCCCGAACAATTTTTCCTTTGGATGAATTGAATTGAATGTATCTTTTGTTAACCTGGAAACTGTTTAGTTTCCAGTGGAAAAAGATTGTATATTTCATAATTTGAACTGGCGTGCAGTGTATGTAATAAAACTTCTTACTGAAAAAGAAGAGTATTCTTCAACCTTCAAGCATGCCATAAAAGTGTGCTGTGCGTGGCATCAAGCAACTTGGTGGGTGGAAGGGAATAGGGGGGTGAATGCGGAGCCCTTTGCAGACTAGTAATTACAGCCGAGCATTATACAGGTATGGGACCTGTTATCCAGAATGCTTGGGACCTGGGGTTTTCCGGATAATGGATCTTTCAGTAAATTAGATCTTCATACCTTAAGTCTAGCGAAATAATATTTAAATATGAATTAAACCCACTAGGATTGTTTTGCCTTTAATAAGGATCAATTATATCTTAGTTTGGATCAAGAACAATGTACTGTTCTATTATTACAGCGTAATTATCACTTATAAAAATTTGGATTATTTGAATAAAATGGAATCTATTCGTAATTCAGAGCTTTTCTGGATAAAGAGTTTCCGGATTGCAGATCCCATACCTTGTATAACGCTTTATTCTAACAAATGATACTGTTTGACAAGCGTACAGAATGAATCTGGTTTCTGGTTGTCAGGTTGGAGGAATCAGGAGCAAGAATAGACAAATGGCACACAGATATAATGAAAGATCGGCTGCACATTGTCACATAATATCCCAGTGTACTTGATACAGGCAGGTAATGGCAGTGCAGTGCTATTCACTTGGCCTTTTGTTTGGAAAACCTCATCATTCTCTCCCTGGAAAGGGTTAACTTCCACCCTCAATTCGGAAGATGCACGCTTTAAAGAAATCTATTATTATTATGTACATAAGGCCGGGCATTTAATGGGTTATTACACCTTCTCATTAGTAGCTGTCGCTTCTTTTTTCAGCGGCTTTTCTTTGCCCAGGGAACTCTTTCCACTTTCTTTCATCGCATTCTCTTCTCTCCTCCTGTCTAATTCCCCCCTCTCCATCTCACACTGTTCCCTCAGCTGCTAAATGTCAGTGGAAATGGTGCCAGGGAGAGAGGCTTGGAAGCCGCGCGTTTGTAACGTGACTCCGGGCAGCCCTGCTGAAATTGCATGCTATGAGAGCCATCGCCCTGCCGCTGACCTAGCTGCCTTGGCAAGGTGCGGCCCGTGTTCTAGCAAAGAAACCCAAATGAAGAAAAAGCTTTGCAAGTAGAGACATCTGCCCTTTTGCCTTATGGGCGATATAGAAGTATTGCATACCTGCCAATACATATATAATTCTGTAGGGTTAAACTACAGTGCAGGGAGTGTGAATCTCGGCTAAAAGGTATATTAGTTTCCAAGAATTCTTCAGGGTGCATGGACTAGATCAGGGGTGTCCAAAAGGTATATCGGAATCTACCAGTAGACCTTTAGCTGGTGATCAGTAGATCTCAAGACACTGTCAACATACAGCTAGGTGGCCATACACAGGGAGATCCACTCGTTTAGCAATGTCGCCAAACGTGCGGATCTCTCCCCGATATGCCCACTTTGAAGTGGGTGATAGGCCGATCCGATCGTGGGCCCTTGGGCCCAATGATTGGATCAGAATGGAGGCAAAACGAGCATCAATGAATGTGGCCACGATCCAACAGGATTTTTTAACCTTCCCAATCGGCATCTGGCCGACTTTCGCCAAATATCGATCGGGAAAGCCCGTCGGGGGGCTCTACACACGGGCCCATAAGCTGCCGACTTGGTCTGTAGGCAGCTTTTATCGGCCCCTGTATGGGGGCCTTAAATCACCCTCCTGATTCATGCTTTTCATTCAGATATTGATTATGTTAAAGTTACACAAGAAATAGATGTTTAAATATAACAATTTAGATGTTCTCAGAAATCAGTTTTTAAGTAATAATTTCCATGGAACTGAATGCTAACAATGCTTTCATGGATGTAGATCATAATGGGGCAACATCACTAAAAGTAGACCTCCCATTAATAAAGTATGGGCACTACTGGGCTAGATGCTATAGATACTTCAGTATTCCCTTTAAATATCCAAAATAATAAATAACATCACTCAGTCTCTGAACAGTTGCAGATATGCTGTAATTCTGCAGTTACTAGGGAAACCTCTGCACACAGAACACATGCGCACCCACAAAACATACACACGCTTTGAATGTAAGTGCACTATAAAATTGCATCCGTTAGAACCAGGGCCATATTTATAAATAGGTACCTGTGGGCCGGTGCCTAGGGTGGCAACTTTAGGGAGTGGCCCTTGGGTGCCTACATGGTAAATTCCATTTTTTAAGGAAAAAAAGCAATCAATGGAGGGGTGTAACTACAGAGGAAGCAGACCTTGTGGCTGCAGGGGGGCCCAGGAGGTATATGGGGGCCCCATGAGACCCTAAATTATGAGAATTTCAATGTATATTGGTCGGGAATCCTAAAATAAATTTGCTGTGGGGCCCATTAACATCTAGTTCAGGGGTGCCCAAAAGGTAGATCGGAATTTACCAGTAGACCTTTAGCTGGTGATCAGTAGATCTCAAGACACTGTCAACAAACAGCTTGTCTATTTAATCCTCCTGTTTCATGCTTTTCTTTCAGATATTTAATATGTTCACATAAGAAATAGTTGTTTGTTAAATATAGCAATATACATTTTCTCATAGTTTTTTTAAGTAATATTTTCCATGGAACAGAATGGTAACAATGCTTTTATGGATGTAGATCATAATGGGACAACATCACTAAAAGTAGACCTCGCATTAGTAAAGTATGGGCACTTCTGAGTGCAGGTTGGGGGGATCGCTTAGCCACCCTAGGCACCGGACGTAAATACTGTACTGATTAGGGACCATGCACAGAAAGCCTCATTTACAATGCTGTGTGCCAACTGCATGCACTTTGCAGACTTTGTCTTACCACAGGCCTCTGTCATCACTCAATATTAGAGGGGGGGTTGGCATGTGACACTGATATCTGCAACATTTAGTGCATCCAGTGCTCAGTGCAGAGACCAGCAAGCCTGGGGGCACAAATGGTCTAAAAAATTTTTTTTTACAAGGATAACAGGGAAGGGGTAGAGAGGAAAAGAGTTCCAGCATGAAAAATATGTGGGCAGTAAGGTAAACTCACCAATAGTATCATGGGGTCCAGGTGCTCAAGCCCCAGACCTTCAGCTCGGGGAGGCAATGCTAGACATGTAGATTTCAGTGGTAAACTGGCACAGACTGGACTTCACTCCAAAAATAGATGCATATTAAAAAAGTTTTATTTATACAAAAAGGAACATCTCAGAGGGAGGCCTAAATGGTCTGTAAGTGAGCAATAAGGGCACTTTCTTTCTCCTGCACTTGCTCCCCCAGGCAAGTGATTGACTGTGCAAGGTGCAAAGTACAGCTCAAATAGACACAAGGTACCTCACTTTGTTCATTCTAAATAATGAGTGTTTCAGGGGACACCCACATGCTGCCCACCACCTGCCGATTACATTACAAAGCACAAAAATTAATGGTGGTTAAAGGGGACCCGTCACCCAAAAAAGTATTCCAAATCCTATTTTATCACATTAGTCAATCAAAATGAACTTTAATTACACTGTATAAATTATTTGAATCTTGTTTCCATTAGTCTGGGAATTCATAATTATAACAAGCAGGCAGGTGCCATTTTGTGGACACTGTTATTAAGACAAGCCTTGTATCATCTCAGAATCTTGTTTGTGCACCAGAATGGGGGACCCGATGTCCATCCCCATGCCCTGGTTACACATTTAAATGGTAAAGAGAACGGGGGAATGTGAGGAGAGCAGCGATTCCTAGGAAGTGCTGAATGGAAAGTGAAAGTAACTGTCTGCTCCGCCTCTATGCCTAGAGGAGGGGCAGACAATTTTTGATTGACAGCTGAGATTTTTAAATGAGTTTACAACATGAACCCTTTAATAAAAAAAAAGAATTTGGATTGTATGATTAATTTAAAAAGCTCTTTAATTATACAGCTTTTTATGTCTGGATGACAGGTCCATTTTAAGGGTCAGGGCCCGACGACAAATCTCCTTTTCTTCGGGGCGACTAATCTCCCCAAGTGTAAATTGCCGGTGGGATGGCACTCAAATCGATTCATTTTTCCGTGTGAGGCAACTTTGCACAACATCAGAAAACGAAGCCATCCCACCAGCGATTTACATTCTAGCCGGCGAGAGGCAATTAGGGGAGATTAGTCGCCCTGAAGAAGAGGAAAATTTTATCGCCGGGCGACTAATCTCCCCGAATCTGAGCATGTGCCCTGACCCTAAATTAATCCAAATTAAAATAATAACATACAAAAGTGCCACAAAACTGAGAATTCTATGAGGATGAATTTCATGTTACAAACAGCCAATCTATGAGGGAGAGAGAAATACAAAAAAGAGGGGGAGTCAAGTGCATATAGTTCCTGCCTCAAAAAATCTTGATGTGGATCCTCTTCTCCCACATATGTTTAAATGGCATTAGAGCTCAATGGCCCCCTAAACTCCAGGGTGCCCTAGTTCATTCTATCATTCTGTATTCTATCATTGGTCACTTGTAGGTAGCGCAGGAAGTGTGATCCTAGCTACTACTTGTGAGATAGAGATAATGGCAGTATAGAATACTGACATGGTTATGGTAATCCATACATCCAGTGTCTTGTAAGAGAATAACTTGCTCCATGAGATAGAAATAGAAGTAGGATAGAGTTCCATGGGTGATGTCTTCTGAGGAACTATATCCTCCTCTTGTAAAAAAGATCAGAGAATTTAGAATATTGTTAAAACAAAAGCTGATCACTTTGGGCGGCAGCCAAGCTGACAGAGGAGGACGATTTATGGGGCTCAGACAAAAGAAATTCCTAATTTAATGTACATATTTCCAGTTTTGGAAAGTATTTTTGGGAATATGAGATGGGAAAGAAATGACTCCCTAAAAATAACAATTGTTGTTCTCTAGGGGCTGTGTAGATCAAATAAATGACAATTATATAACCAAAACAATATGTAGTGGAACACCACCCTTTGTATTTCTGTTCACAGAGAAAGGCACTGCCATATACTGTATTTCTCCCATACTCCTGGCACCTGCGATGAGCAACATTGACCTGTCAGAGCCACTATCAGCATATTACAGGTGGCAGGGGAATGTTTTCACCATGCGAGTGTATAGGGGACAGATGTTCATGGGATGCACATCCTACAACCGGCCTGGCCACAGCTAATTACATCACTATTGATAAAATGGCCACATGTTGTTCTTAGTGTTCTAGCCCTTGGGCACTTCATATCTCAGTGCCCTCACTAACTGGCAGAGATACATTAGTTCCCAGGGAACCATCTCCATACCTAAAAAGGGGTAGGTCAACCCATAAGCAGGAAGCTCTTCCCAGACAATGACTAATGCAATATCAATACTGGAGTCAACTTTCTCATTCACTAGTGTTCTGATAGAGGAATATAAGTCCACAGTAGTAATTATATAGTAGTATTTAGTCCCAGTGCTGCCCTATACATCAGACCTCCAACTGTACCCTCCACATGAGGCCACATGATTTCCTTTTTCTTTGCAATAATAAAACAGTAGCTTGTACTTGACGGTAAAAGCTGCATGAATCCATATTGGTGGTAAAACAATCCTATAGAGCTTGATTTTTAGCAGACTAAAAGGGGGAATGTTATTTGATTTGAGTTATCGCGAAAAATGTTTGCAAAGATGATTGGGCCCGTTAGCGACCATGTTTGTCCATTTGGACTAATTAAGACCTGATTAAGACTTCCTCAGAAAGTTTGCGACCAAACTGCTTTTGCGAACGTTCGCACTGTATGTAATAAAATTTTTGCAATCATAAACCCTTTTTTGCATCCCCTCAGCATGCCATCTACAGCCAAACTCAGGTCCTGCTTCTAAGGTTTGATCCATTGCAGGTATATTCAGGACTGGCATATTGTGCCATTCATCCATGGATAAAAGACTTTCTACATAGTAAATGGTTGTCATTACAAAGTTAAGTGAAAAGAGAAGAGAAGAAGCAATCTAGATGAACTGATGGGAAAGATGAGCCCACTCATGCATCTGTAACATTACTGGCATCATATATAACTGGCAACTGTTCCCCGGCAACATCAATTTGACTGAAAGCCTCACTCATTAGCTGAGCAGAAAGTCTTTTCTTTTTAACAGGCAGCGGTTCTTTGAAATGAACCAGTAAAGGCTGAGGCCGGGCCTTGGTAATGTTTAATAAAGCAAACCGTAAAAACCCATCATTTGTGTCATTTCCAGCAAGCTGGGGCTTGC
Source organism: Xenopus laevis (assembly GCF_017654675.1). Classification (NCBI taxonomy): domain Eukaryota; kingdom Metazoa; phylum Chordata; class Amphibia; order Anura; family Pipidae; genus Xenopus; species Xenopus laevis. The sequence continues at coordinate 133,126,962 of NC_054375.1, read as the reverse complement.
AAAAAGTGCTGGAAATGAATCTTCCACTAATGTGCACACACTGGATTCTCCTCACCAGCAAATCTTCTGTGATGGGCGCTCAGAGTTTATTATTACAGCGATGCTGGTATCTATCAGCGGAGAAGCAGCACAAGTGGGTTAGGCTGGCACACGGGCGAAGATGAATCTATTGAAATGTCATATTATAATTAATATTCTGCCAAGCAAATTAGGCAAACGTTGAAATCATGTACAAGTGTGAAACATTCATAAGATCAGAGCAACAGGTCATTATAGTTACCTAATAGCTGAGGTTGAAAGACATGCAATATGGTAAAAGGAATTATAAAGGAAGAGTAAGGAGATGGGGAGAGGAGGGTGATCAAGAGGAAAAGGGAAGAGGTGGGAGAAAGTGAAGAGGGGAAAGAAAAGAGAAACAACAAAGAAGGGGCCTTGAGTTAAAACTGCTGGGATGAAGCAATGAAAAGCATATTGAAGAAGAAAATGTGGAAGAAGAAGTAAAAAGGTAAGGCGTGAGAAAGAAATACATAAATAAAGAAGGAAAGAAAAAAAAGACAGACAGTGGCGTGAAAAGACAACTGAAAAGGAAAATAGAAAGACTCAAGGGGAGAGCAAGAGTAGAAGAGCAATGGTGTCGCTTTATATTAAAATCCAGCATTCTGGAAGGGGGTGGGGTTGCTGTACAAGTGTGCAATAAAATGTCATCAACTGGTTGCAAGAACTTCCCAAAGAAGCTACTTGAGCCAAGGTAGTCGTGGAAGTGCCACCATGAGATGCTGGACTGGATACAAAGGCAGCATAGTGGTAACAGAGGTGCAAGGTTCAAGAGAGGAGTTTGCAGTGAACCTTGAGGGTGAATGTTATTGCCATGTTTTCTTATCAGTAACCTTGCTATAATTAATGAGTGGCCATAACAAAAAAGTCTCTAAACTTCTATCAAAAGCAGACTATTACATCACAGATCAGTGATTGTCAGGCCTTTTCAGAAAGGTCTAGCCGTTGGTGAGAGACCCTCGGAGGCACTCAAAGTGAGTTTTCCGAAGTCGCCCGAAGTTGCCTCATGAGGAAACTTTGGGTGACTTTGGAAAATTAGGTGCTCCGAGTGCCATCCCGCCGGCTGGGCGGCTAATCTCCCCGGAATCTTAACGTGTGTCACAACTCTAAGTGACCTTCAAGCAAGGGTTTCAGGTATATCTAGGAGAGCAAATAGCCATTCTTCCCAATTCTCACCCCAGCCACTGCTCCAGACTCCCCCCTAGGAGGGAAAGCCCACAAATGCTGTAAAGCAACATGGTGAGGCAACTCTAGGTGTGACTACCTGAATAAGGCCATGCTTGTATTTTGCAGCTTCATTCAGCCCTGACATTTGGATCAGCAGGTGTGAACAAATGATTCTAATTCTCAGTGGGTCTTCTTTACCCAACAAAATGGGCTGAATCACTTGAATGAAATCCAGTTTGCATTGTGAATGTTCCCTTAAAAAGAATGGTATGTCCTCCACTTTATTTGACAGTATATTTCTTAGGGCTGCTGGTCCCCTAACAGTAGAGTATCCATATAAAGAGGGTGAAATCATTTCTAAACTAACCCATGTCAAGCTTTAGTTGCCCTTTCAAGCATAAACTTTATTTTAAGAAAAACATACCATGCAATAAATGGATCCATTTAAAAATCCAGTTATAGGTACAGTTAAGCTCACACATCTGTACATTATGGAGAGAAAAGTGTCTTGTGTGTTCCTGCTGTTTGTACAGAACTATACCATAGTTTAATATTACTAAGCCTCGGGCTACAGAATGATTAATTAGCTGCCTATTAGGAAACCACACACCAAGCAGCATAACTGGTTAAATGTGCATAATAAGTATTGCAAACTTGTAAGAGACTGTAAGCTCTTCGGGGCAGGAACCTCATCCCAACTGTATCGAAACTCCTCGCTCTTAAGTATTTATTTTCACTGCTGTGTAAAAAGTGGAGTGAAGCATTACGGTGATGTTGATCATAGGAACCAATCAGATCTTTTCTTTTGAAAGCAATGTAATTGCTGATTGGTTGTTTTGGGCAACATCACCAGTTATGCTTCACTCCACATTTTACACAGCATGATAAATAGGCCCCTAACTGTCCTCCTTGTTGTAAAGCTCTGCATAGATTTTGATGCTATATAAATAAATATACGTACAAAATGTATATCAATGCAATGCTTTGGCTCTGTTCCCTAGACAAGCACCCTAGAAAGCCAGGCAGTATTTGGCTAAGCTAAGAGTGCCCAGCGATAGTTATAGTTACATGCTGATATACCACCTGTACAAACAGTTCACATATATAAAAATATCTGAAGGCTGAATCAAGGGAAATGTTACAGTATGGCAGAAGGGCTCTGCAGTAAATGCACGCTGAAATTTACTTCTACAGACTCCTGATGAGCTAGTAACCCACAAAGTGACTGCAGTAAGTGTGTGGTCACTTTTTAATCATTACTATAATCATTTTGAAAAGATGAAACTTGCCTTTATGTGTCACCGAAAGGGAAGTTCAGCTGTAAGTAAAAACGTATTTACTAGATGGCCTTTTTCTATGAGAAAATGGAGAGATGGTCTTTTTTCAGTTGGTCGTCATTTTGCCCATTTTTCAGATTATAACCTTTATTGTTCCTCCTCTTTCTTGTCTGCAACTGCAAATTATATCTGGTTGTCAGGGTCACTGACTCCAGCATCTGGAAAACCAATTGATTGTGATGCTTTACATTAAGGGGCAGATTTATCAGTGGTCGAAGTGAATTAGAGGGAATTTTCTAAGTAAAAAAATTCGAAATTTGAAGTAATTTTTTTGATACTTCGACCATCGAATAGGATACTACGACTTTAAAATTACTTCGACTTCGATTCGAAGTAAAAATCGTTCGAATATTCGACCATTCGATAATCTGTCTCTTTAAAGTACTGTCTCTTTAAAAAAAACTTCGACTTCAATATTTAGCCAAATTAAACCTGCCGAAGTGCCATGTTAGCCTATGGGGACCTTCTAGAGCAGTTTTCTAAGTCTTTAGAGGTCGAAGGAAAATCCTTCGATCGTACGATCGAATGATTTTACTTCGATCGTTCGATTGCCAAATCCGGTAAAAAATCCTTCGACTTCGATATTCGAAGTCGAAGTATTTTAATTCGATGGTCGAATTTCGAAGTATTTTTTACTTCGAAATTCGACCATTGCTAAATCTGCCCCTTAATTGTTATTCTTTTTTTTTTCTAATACAGGTATGGGATCCGTTATATGGAAACCCGTTATCCAGAAAGCTCCGATTTACTGGAAGGCCATCTCCCATAGATTCCATTATAATTAAATAACTCAAATTTTTAAAAAAAACGATTTCCTTTTCTCTGTTATACTAAAACAGTACATTGTACTTGATCCCAACTATGATATCAGATATAATGAATGCTTATTAGAGGCAAAACAATCCTATTGGGTTTATGTAATGCAGGGGTCCCCAACCTTTTTTACCTGTGAGCCACATTCAAATGTAAAAAGAGTTGGGGAGCAACACAAGCATGAAAAAGTCCCTTAGGGTGCCAAATAAGGGCTGTGATTGGCTATTTGGTTGCCCCTATGTGGACTGGCAGCCTACAAGAGGCTTTACTTGGCATTATACTTCGTTTTTATGCAATTAAAACTTGCTTTCAAGCTCGGAATTCAAAAATAAGCACCTTTGAGGACCCTGAGAGCAACATCCAAGGGGTTGGAGAGCAACATGTTGCTCGCGAGCTACTGGTTGGGGATCACTGATGTAATGTTTCAATTTAACATAAGTAGAAATAATGTATGGAGATCCAAATTACAGAAAGATCCCTGATCTGGAAAACCTCAGCATTCTGGATAACAGGTCCCTTGCCTGTATAGGTTATATTTCTATTCAGTCTCCCTGCTATTCTTCTTCCATTCTGATGTTCAAACTGCTGCATGGTTGCTAGAGCAGTTCTAGCAAGTCCCAGAACCAGAGAGCAGGTACATTTCCAAGCCTGACAGCTGGAGGCCCATTGCAAATTGTCTTAGCAAAGCTCATTTGTATCTGTGACACTTCTGCTGGACTGTATGTACCAGTACACAGTCCCTTCTTCATATGATGTAGGTTATAAGAAGAATTACTATTGTACTGCTGTCAGTCTGGGACCAGTTCCTCCAACAGCTGCTATGGTGGGATGTAGTTAAGGGTCAGCCTCTACTTATTTTAACAATCAGTCTCCCCCTTCAGGAGAATGCACAAAGCAGCTATCTCTTATAGTACATGCTTGTCATAGTCAACATCCCAGCCTCACCCATTTGAATTATCCCATGCACAATTACAATTATAGTTACTGGTGTCTATAAACACTATTACTCTAAACCTTCTACGCTGCCTCCATATTAGTGGTGCCTTCTTTTCAAGCCGCAGCTAATGCAACTTAGAGGTTGCCTTTGATTATGCTGGAAAAACCACTGCAGTGTGGGTATAAAACGTTGCAATTTCTGTCCGCTTTTTGCACTCTGTTCCGAAATGAGTCCTAATATGTACGGAGAACTTTTGCAGGCAGGAGGCCATAAAGATCCTTCGGTGGGCCACATCTGGCATGCAGACTCCCCTAACAGGCAAGAAAAAGAGTTTAACTAAAACAATTAAGACTTTTAGTCGAACAGACTCTGTCTTATTATAGTCTGTCCTATACATGAGCTAATGAAGCTCCATCTGGCACCGTGGGCACGTTCTGTCTCGCAGTAAGCCATTCTCTAAAGCTTTGCTCTTGGGAAATAAATGAGCAATAAACACAATTGATATTACAGGTTAAAACCTTGCAGAATACAGGAGAATAAAAACACCATCAGTGATGTAACTAGAAGGAATTAGGAATAAGACATTTTCTCATAAACATACATAGAACTGTCACCACCGGGCCTCGTATACCTTCTGGGCCCCCAGCAGTCACAGGGTCCCTCTTTAATTGTGCCCTTCACCCCTATATATGCTGTAGGGAGCCTCAGTGAAGAATACAAATGTGTAATATGCAAATATATAAATATATATTGATGCCAGCCATATATCCAACTCTTTCACTACTATTTTGCAAAGTGAAATATATTTCTGTGAATGTTGGCGCAAACAGGAGAATTCCTCCCCATTCTGCAAAGCAGTAATTATGAAGCTCTATACTTTGCAAATTAATAGTTTGAGCATGTAGGAAAGCAACATGATACCGTGCGGCTTAGCTCTCTGGCAGGAAAGCTGCGGTGGAGGAGGGGTGATACCCGGCACTGTTCTATTGTTGGAGGCTGCACGGAGGCTATTTGGCTTTAATCAGAAAGCATGCACTTAAAGGGAACATGTTCAGGGTGTGTGTCTGTCATCTAACCATCCATCTGCAGCAGGGATGCCCAGAATGTGACCTTGACAGAAGGCGATGAGTGGAACAGCTCAGCAGATGAGGAGCCAGAAATGGGACATCCCTGATCTACAGGACTGTAGGGTCAGTCAGCATATTAACAAGCCAAATAAATTCCATGCCAGACAAATAGCATCTATATATATTAGGGATGCACTGATTCAGTTACAATTTTGGCATTTTTCAGCAGGATTCCGTTTTGGACAAATCTAAGAGGCTCATTTATCACTATTCGCATTTTAGTGGATTTAGAGGTTTTTGAAACCAGGAATAAACACATTTCCTCTAAAATCACAAATGGCATGAACATTTTTAAAAGAACCCAATATAAAAATTACGAAGGAAATGCTGAAAGATCCAAAAAACAAATACAATATCTCTAAAACTTGTAAAAATTAAATTTTTTTTGGACAATTACGTGCGAAAAAAAATCTGAATAAATGGCTAAAATAAATGTCCAATAGGATCAGAGCAGCTCCCATGGGTTCCTCGATGGCTTTTACTCAGAGAAGTTTTGTATTAGAGTTTTTTAGAGAATAAATTCGATTTGTAAAAAAAAAGGAAATCCAAATGTTAGTAAATAGGCCCCCAAGTGTCTGGCCAAACCAAATACTTAAAATCATGTGACTTTTTGGCATAGAACAAGAAAATTGAGATCTTTTTGTCGATGCTGAGGGAGTGGTTCTATTTAACCCTTCCATTTCATAATTTACATATGGAAATACTTAAGTTCTTCATGAATCCTTCGGCCACTTTTGAGTCAGGGTTCGCCTGAATCACAAAAATAGAAGATTTAGTACATCACCAATGTACATTCAATCTTTCTGTTTCATTCAGTTTGAAACAAAGAACTAGAGTCTTCTTTGCAACAGGTTTCTGATCCATGTTATGCTGAGCCAAAACTAAACCAACATTTGGATTCTGATGACTAGATCTCTGCACTAGCCAATGGGATCACCCTGCAATCTTAATGGTTTGTTTCAGTTGCCAACTCATTGACTGTCTTTTAATCCTGCCTAATGATAAATCGAAAATTCCTTTTGAGATCGTTTTCCTTTATTTCAGAGCTCATCTATGGAAAGTATTTTCTTTGTTTTCTTATTGCCCAGATATTTGCTTATAAATGAAATTATCCATTGCTACAGGCACAAATAAGTGTGTAGTCTTCATAGTTTAACATAATCCAATGTCTTTCCTGCACACACTTGTATGGCTTCTTTGTGTGTGTGTGTGTGTGACATCTGCCCTACGTTAAGGCAGAACAAAGTAAAGGTTGGCTGAGGTTGAGAGGACTTTGAGCAAAACCTAGAAAGCAGCAGGCTGCCTGAGTTCAAAATAATGCAGGGCACGGATCCAGAGACCACAGACATCTGCTTAAGTCAGCTTAAAATAAGAGAACCTCTGTTACACACAAAGCTTTAATTATATATATATATATATATATATATATATATATATATATATATATATATATATATATATATATATCTCTGATTAGACTAAAAACCTGAGATAGAAAATTCCACTCTGACCAAATAAAAGCAGAGGCAGGAGATCTATCATCCTCAAGACTAAAGTGTCCATTCTGGACAGGTTTTAACCCGCACAATGTTGCACCAACTTTGTGTGTATGCTTTTTTATGCATGAGCTCCAATGGTAATATCTCTAGATTTGCCACTAGATGTATGTTACACAAGGACTCTTTTTTTTCCATATTGCAGCATAGGTGCAAGTAAGGGATTCGGGACTGAAGAATGGGTATAAGGTTGGCCTCCTTCATCTCCTTTAAAACACTGATTTTTTTCCTGCAAGAGAAAATAATCATTAAAATAAGGTACAGAACACAATTTTGGGTCCCACTGATATTCAAGGCTGATGCATTCAATTTTGCTCTTCTCTCTATAACTAATATTGGTTTTTTTTTCTGAAGATTTCTGAGACTGAATAATTAAATAATAAAGATTTCTGAGACTGAATAAAGAATGGTGCACTCAGGGCAGGGTCCCATTAGTCCTGCAAAATTAAACTAGTATCTCTGCTCAGTCAGTTTATGGAGTAGCCAAAGTCCAAGGTGAAAACACCAAAAATAAGAAAAAAAATGCAGTGAAGAGATAGGTGACCTGTGGGTAAAGATAGGATGGAAAACAGCTGCACATAGATATGCTATTCAGAAAACAAGCCTATGGAAATCTGTACACAAACAGCGAAGGCCATATACTTCCCAGTTTGTGCTCATATTTTCCATGAGTATAATGTTATCTCGTCTGCTCTTTACCTGAGCTGGATTTGTAGTAAGTGGTTTGTTTGCTTGCCTTGCAAAAGTCTGGCTGGAGGCAGTATGGATATGGATTTAAGGGTTTCTCTTGTGTTTAGTTATACCTTGGATTTGTTTGTAAATGCAAAGTCCTTGCGCTCCCATCATTCCTGGACAATCAGAATAATTGGGCTTCTTGGGAATAATTATCTCTGGTCTGAAAAACATTACTTCTACTGGGGATAATTATACTAGTTTCCTCATGATGCACTGACATTTTCTCATTATAGAAGGGGGAAGGCAGTTCGGGAGATTGTTGCCCCAAAGAAGAGGCGATTAGTCGCCAGATGACTCCCCGAATCTGCCCGTGTGCCCCTGCCCTTATACCAGTCTTCCAGTTAAAGCTAAGCTCTCTGTTACAGGGTTGGTTGACCTTTAAGTTAACTTTTAGTATCTTATAGAACAGCTAATTCTAAGCAACTTTTCAGATGGTTTTTATTGTTTATTTGTTTATAGTTTTTGAATTATTTGCCTTCTTCTTCTGACTCTGTGCAGTCTTCAAATGGGGGTCACTGACACCAGCTAAAGAACCAATGCTCTGTAAGGCTACAAATGTATTGTTTTTGCTACTTTTTATTACTCATCTTTCTATTCCTGCCCTCTCCTATTCATTTTACAGTCTCTTATTCAAATCGATACATGGTTACTAGGGTAATTCAAACCCTAGCAACCAGATTGCTGAAATTGCAGACTGGAGAGCTTCTGAATTAAAAGTGAAGTAACTCAAAAACTACATATAATAAAAAATTGTAACTAAGTGCAAATTTTCTCAGAATATTACTCTCTAGATCATTCTAAAGGTTCGAAGGTGAACAACCCCTTTAAAGAGAAGGCAGATCAACTACAACTGTTCTCTAGACGACCCTGTGGCATATGTGACAATCCTTAGACAGGTATAGGATCCCTTATCCGGAAACCCGATATCCAGAAAGCTCCAAAGACTCGATTTTATCCAAATAATCCAAATTTTTAAATATGATTTCCTTTTTCTCTGTAATAATAAAACCGTAGCTTGTACTTGATCCAAACTAAGATATAATGAATCCAAATTGGAAGCAAAACCAGCCTATTGGGTTTATTTAATGTATAAATGAATTTCTAGTAGACTTAAGGCATGAAGACCCAAATTACGGAAAGATCCGTTATCCAGAAAACCCCAGGTCCCGAGCATTCTGGATAACAGGTCCCATACCTGTACACCATAAAATGTCTTTTTTAATGTCCACAAGGGGCACATCTGATGTTGAGGGCCCAGGGCAAATCCCCTTTCTGCTACTCTCAAACAGTCTCTTGACGGCACCATATTAACATATAATGAAAAACAAACTCCTTCATATTAAAGCCTTTCAATAAAAGAAAACAGCTTGTGCCACCGCCCTGCCCCATGTTTTGATTCAAAGAGGGACATTCTCCTATACAAATAACGCTGGTCCCAACAGTGATTTAGGAAGATTAAAATACACACTAATCCTCTTAGGACCCCCATTAAGAAGCAATGCCCGGAATGCTGTCAATGAATTCCCATTGCAGGGGAGATTACATGAAGTAGAAGTGATGAACTACACTCGCGTATCATTACTGGGATAATTGCAGCTGCCTACCCAATATAACTGAATTATTTTATACACTAATGTAACAGCTGGGATATAATAGTGTTAGGGAGGCATCTGCTGTGCCAAGTGGATCTTACTGGTTAATTGTGTGCAATATTCCAAATATGACTTGGGATGGACACAAACACTGTCATGCAATTATATGCAACCTACTCCAAAAAGCAAATGAGGCTAAACAGCCCCTAGAAGGGCTGCCATCAGAAATCACGGGGCCCCTCACAACAAAATTTTCTGGGGCCCCCCTTGCCACTCCCCCTTGCCACGCCCCCCTCCACCCATCAGTACAAAGGCCACATAGAAAAGCACTGAAACGGTAAATAAAATCATTTTGGCCAAAGGGTTATTAAGCCTGCCACCACATCAAGGTAGACTCTTTAAGCAGGTACCTAATCTAACCTAAATTACACTCAGTTTTAGAATTTCTGCATTTCTAATGTATAAATAAGAGTCATTTGGTTTAACCCCTTGGTCAAAAAATAACCAGTCCTAATAATGGCAATGGAAGATGGAAATGTGTCTCTTTCTGAAAATATGCACCACTGGTGAGCATAAAGCTAAAAACAAATTACAAAACTGCCTGGTGGCCAGGGGCAGGGCCCCTTTAAAATTACCAAAAAAAATATTGGTTGCCAGGAGCAGGGCCCCTTTACAAATTACCAAAAAAATCATTGGTGGTCAGGAAGGGGTAACATTGGTGGCCGGGGGCAGGGCCCATTTACAAATTACAAAATTGCCTGGTGGCTGGGGCAGGGTCCCTTTACAAATCACCAAAAAAATCATTGGTGGCCAGGGCAGGGGTTTCATTGGTGGCCAGGGCAGTAACATTGGTGGCTAGGGCAAGGGCCACAGCCAACCGGATTAGCTCCAATTAGCCGCTGACCACCAATGTAAGGGCCCTATTGAATTGGGTAAAGGGGGTCAGGCTAATCAGAAAAGTGTGGCATGGCCGGGCCCCCCTTAAACCAGCAACTGCTCCGGGCTAAGGTTGCCACCCGGCCGGTATTTTACCGGCCTAGCCGGTAAAACATCAGCCAAGGCCGGGGCCGGTATTACAAATTTACCGGCAATGTAGCTGCCAGTAAATTTGTAATACCCTTAAAAAGACCCTCTCGGCCAGCCCCCAATCCCCTGTAAAACTTAGCTTTCTGTCCTCTGTCTTCACAGGTCCGCGCCGCAGCCCGCCCCTTTTCGACGACACACAGCTCCGCACCGTGGCCGCCTCTTTTTATGCCATAGTCCCGCCCCTTCTGATGTCACGCCCGCCCCTTTTTCTTCCCGTCCTCCCACCAGCCGGTAACTAAATTACAAAAAGGTGACAACCCTACTCCGGGCCCGGGGCAGCTGTCCCCCCTGTGCCCCCCTTATGGCGACCCTGCCTAAAATCATGGCATATTATTGATGATCACAGGCCCATACATATTCCTGCCCTACTTTATTGTCCATATGGGTGTGTCATTGGAAGTCCCCGTAGTTTCTAAAGTATGTGCAATAGTACAATAGTCCATGCAGTTGTACAGAGGTTAAATTTGATTGGAAAGGAAAACAATTATTTCCTCTCAGACTGCTCTAATATTTAGGGTCAGGCCACACTAGCAGATTCAGGGAGATTAGTCTCCTTTTCTTCGGGGCAACAATCTCCCCAAACTGCCTTCCCCCTGCCCTCTGCTGGCTAAAATGAAAATCGCCTGGGGAAAAGCAAACGGGACGCTTCGTTTTCCGAAGTCTCCCCAATTCTGCTAGTGTGGCCAGACCCTAAATATTAGAGCAGTCTGAAAGGAAATATTTTTTTTCCTTTCCAATCAAATTTAACCTCTGTACAACTGCATGGACTATTGTACTATTGCACATACTTTAGAAACTACGGGGACTTCCAATGACACACCCAAGTAGGGCAGGAATATGTATGGGCCTGTGATCATCTTGACACCATTTAGTTTTAGAAAATTGTACTACAACTTTGAGCACCAGGACAGCCTTGTAATTTCCAGGACTTATGGGGGGACCATATTTTGCCTGTGCTTAGCCTATTTAATAAAAAATTACATGAAAATATCTAATATTTTGACTTTCAAGACCAATGGGACCTGTCCCTGCTGCACCAATAGTGGTCCGGCTCCATAGCTATAAATGTGTACCATTCCATTGAGAGGCAGTATGAATCTATTGCTATTAAACTAACTACAGTGCAAGACAGCTGAGAAAACTGTGATAGATTGCTTAAGGGATACTGTCATGGGAAAAAAAAATTTTTTCAAAATGAATCAGTTAATAGTGCTGCTCCAGCAGAATTCTGCACTGAAATCCATTTCTCAAAAGAGCAAACAGATTTTTTTATATTCAATTTTGAAATCTGACACGAGGCTAGACATTTTGTCAATTTCCCAGCTGCCCCATGTCATGTGACTTGTGCCTGCACTTCAGGAGAGTAATGCTTTTTGGCAGGCTGCTGTTTCTCCTTCTCAATGTAACTGAAGGAGTCTCAGTGGGACATGTGTTTTTACGATTGAGTGTTGTTCTTAGATCTACCAGGCAGCTGTTATCTTGTGTTAGGGAGCTGTTATCTGGTTACCTTCCCATTGTTCTTTTGTTTGGCTGCTGGGGGGAAAAGGGAGGGGGTGATAATCACTCCAACTTGCAGTACAGCAGTAAAGAGTGATTGAAGTTTATCAGAGCACAAGTCACATGACATGGGGCAGCTGGGAAATTGACAAAATGTCTAGCCCCATGTCAGATTTCAAAATTGAATATAAAAAAATCTGTTTGCTCTTTTGAGAAATGGATTTCAGTGCAGAATTCTGCTGGAGCAGCACTATTAACTGATTCATTTTGAAAAAAAAATTTTTTCCCATGACAGTATCCCTTTAGCATTCTGCTCTGTTGTATTCTGTTCTAAAAATCCTTAAAAAAAGTCCCTCTACTCAGGGCCTGAACAGGGGCGAAACAGTGTGTGTGGGCAGTGCTAAGCATATACCTCTTCTGCCTACTCTTAGTTTGGGCCCTGAAGGGGTAAGGTAGTACTTACTGTGGCAGTTCAATAAGTTACTGAGGATTGGATGCTGGTGGAAGAAGGAAGAGTGCATTCATAAAGGTGAAAAGCAGGGTAATGGTTGCGCCTCACCTAACCCCCCCCCCAGCATCTATTCAACACCTCGCTGGGAGGGGGTACAGTATGGGTGCCAGGTGAAGGCTGATTCTTGCTGACTGCTTGGCTTGGCACTGCCACAACTGGTTGAACAACAAGATGGCCAACAAAGACCCTAGCACATCAACTGCCAGCTCAGCCATCCAAAGGTAAAAACTCCATAGAAGGGCAATTGCATTGATCCCTAAATCAGTCACTACAGATCAGTTGCACAAATCATATTTATATATATAGTTTTATTCTAAAAAGGCACCCAACAAATTTTAAACTGCATCAATGGATCCTTATAGCCACTTGTCTGACCTCCTATACCAACTATGCCTTCCAGTCTCAGAGGTACCTCTTTTAAATGAAAATAACTTCAGTTGGTCATTTTATAAAACATTTACAGGGCCCATCTAAACATGGCCAAACGTCTATAAAAACACACACCCAGTGTGCTAGTCAACCTGGGGACACAATGATTTGGTCTACGAATCTGATCTTTGGGTATAAGAAGTATTGTCTTCTTTATGTTACATTCTGGTTCCTGAACCTTCAAAAAGTTGACATTGATTTGGATATGATCAAACAAAGATTTAGGGCTCAATCTAGTACATAGTTGGAATATTTATGTGGATAGGCATTGAATTGAATTGAATGAAACCTGGAGGAGATTAGCCATTGAAATGTGGATCATTTTGTCTGGAGGCATTTAGCGAGTTATTACTAAATTATAACTAACCAGTTGGAGGACAAGGAAACCTATATGGTACAGAGGTCACATCTTGTGGCTTGGTATAATAAAGAATTTTCAGCTGGGAATACCTTATTGTGTTCCAAATTGTGATGTGTATGTTGTGGCATAGCAGAAGGGCTATCACTTATAGGGTGATTATTTGGTTAAGCCTGTTAGCTCAGGGAAGGCTTTCTTTACCATGACTGTCATTTTCCATATTTCGTAGAAGCTTTAACGTAAATATCACAATGTATGGAGGCATCTATTGTCTTATAGTGGGCGGGATAAGAGCAGTAAAGATTCTTTGCCTACTTTTATTACCACGTTTAACAAACAGTATCACAGGGTTATTGATATAGTCTGTAACCAGCTTCCTGTTTTGTCAGCTGGTGTTTGATAAAGGTTGCTGATTCCAATCACGTAGAAAAGGCTGTTTGAGCAGAATTATATTGTTATATATTATATATAAGTCTGTTCACTTGTTGTGCTAGTGAAACTACTTGTTTGAGCCATAACAGAATATTTAGAGCAGGAACGTGTACTACATGCCCCTATGTTTGTGTGCGTGATACTTCCTTACATAGCTCAAGAGGTGAAAGGTTTCTGATTGTGAGCTGTATACATTGCAGCACTGCATTTGTATTAGGTGTGCTTACGTGTGTTACATGCAGTAGGCAATATATATAGCTTGCACTTGATAACGGTCTCAAAAGGGACGGAAATTATTTTTCTGAACATGCACTGGATACAGTAAATATATTCATTGGAAATTCCCTGATTGCTGGGTTTTTTTTAAATTCTTTTTAGAATTTATTATCAACAGTATCAGCATAATTCATCTCTCATATTAACAATCTTTCCTGTCCAAATAGAGGAGCTTTCTCTACAATGTAGTTATTTCAACAGCTCTTGACTCCCTTGCTCCTTCTACCACCTGTCACAGCCGGCCAGCTAAACCCCAACCCTGGCACACTAGTGTAACTCAGAACCTCAGAAGATGTAGTAGATCAGCTGAACGATGGTGGAGAAAGTCACAAACTGATCCTGACTTCATCCACTTCAAATTCATGCTCTCCTGCTACAATCGAGCTCTATCATTAGCTAAAGAACAATACTTCTCTTCTTTAATCTCCACTCTGTCCTCTAAACCGCAGCGACTGTTTGCCACATTTAACTCACTCCTATGCTCCCCTCCACCCCCTCCACCCATTAATGTAACTGCCCAAGATCTTGCTCATTTCAAAAAATTGATCTCATTAGTCTGAGCATACAATCTGACAACAATCTCACGTGCAGTCCACTCACATCCACTTTGCACTCCTTCACCCCTGCAACACTAGATGAAGTTATCAAACTTCTAGCCTGCTCAAAACCCACAACCTGCTCCCTTGACCCCATACCCTCTCAACTCCTCTTTCCAATCTCTGATACACTCTCTCCTGCACCTATTTAATCTTTCACTCTCTACTGGTACTTTTCCATCCTTATACAAACAAGCACTAATCACTCCTATCCTTCCCTTGAACCCAGCTCTCCCGTTAACTATTGTCCGGTTTCCCTTCTTCTATTCGCATCCAAATTACCAGAAAGGCTTGTTTACAAACACCTGACCCAGCATCTCACTCACAACTCCCTTCTTGACCCCCTGCAATCTGGCTTCTGCCCATCACACTCAACTGATACTACACTCACCAAAGTAACTAATGATCTTCTACTGGCAAAGTCTAAAGGTCACTATTCCATACTAATCCTTCTAGATCTCTCTGCAGCCTTTGACACAGTTGCACACACTCCTACTAGACATTCTATACTCAGCTGGCATTCGTGACACTGCTCTTTCATGGCTTACATTTTATCTCTGACCGTTCCTTTAAAGTCATCTTCTCTAACTCTACTTCTACTATGTTCCCTGTCTCTGTCGGAGTTCCTCAAGGCTCTGTTCTAGGCCCCCTGCTGTTCTCGCTCTATACAACTTCGCTAGGAAAACTTATTCAGTCATTTGGACTTCAGTATCACCTTTATGCTGATGACACCCAGCTCTACTTGTCTACTCCTGATCTTTCTAAGTTACAGACTGTCTCTCTGCTGTCTCCTCCTGGATGTCACAGCGCCGCCTGAAACTGAACCTTTCAAAAACAGAACTCATTATATTTCCTCCAAGGTCTTCCGCTGTCCCTCAGATTTCACTCACAGTAAACAACACCACCTTTCATTCCACCACACAGACACGCTGCCTAGGAGTTATCTTAGACTCACATCTGTCTTTTACACCACACATTCAAACACTTGGAAAATCTTGTCGTATTTAACTGCGCAACATTGCCCAAATATGACCATATCTCAGTTCAGAATTAACTAAAACACTGATTCAGTCTATCATCTCCCGCCTTGATTACTGCTACTCCTCATAGGTATTCCAACAAGTCGCCTTTCACAACTCCAATCTGTTCTAAACGCGGCCGCTAGACTCATTCATCTCCCCACTCAACATCAGCTGCTCCCATATGTATGTCCCTTCACTGGCTCCCAATCTCCTCTAGAATCAAATTCAAATTACTAACACTCACATTCAAGGCCCTTAATAATGAAGGGAGAATTTCACTGCATACAGTCAGGTTTCTTATAAAAACAGTACACATTTTTTAATTAAAGTATATTGGAGATTCTTTTTTTTAAAGAAAGTATGGGATTTTATTTTTTTTGCCTTTACATGCCCTTTAAGCAGTGAATCAGTTTCCCCAAGAGACCTGCGTATCTTAAATAGTTACAGTTGTATCTTTGTTTATGTTAAATTGTTACAAATGTGCAGTAGCTGAGTATTCTGGGCTCTCTGCCAAAAAGCCTTTTATTTACTTAAGTTTTAGAAACTTTGTATCTTTTTCTGGCAACAGTGCAGAAGATCAGACAGAAATTTGGGAAATTTCAGTAGCAATTCTGGACTATAGGCTGAGCTGTCAAAATCAGGACTGTCCCACAAAAAAACAGCAAAATAATCCTATTAGGTTTATTATTTAATGTTTAAATAAATTTTAAGAAGACTCATGGTTTGGATATCCAAATGATGGAAAGATCCCTTGTCTGAAAAAACCCAGGTACCGGTAGGTACCATACCTGATCATTTCTATTTTTACTTTTTTTGCTCTCCCCCCCCCATTTCTCTAGTTTGACTATTGCTTGTCATTTTGTAATGTACTGCACAAACTTGCAACTCACCAGTAGCATTTGCAATAGTTATGACTTGTTGCTTCCCAGGTTTTTTTGATGTCTGTGTTTGTGTAGGTTTAGCCTCCATTCTAAGTAATGTCTGTTTAGCCTATGATCTGGCACAAAATGCGTCAGGCCACTGGAAATTCTGCTTTTAATGTCTCTATGAAGCCAATGGTGTGTGGATGTGGAAATGAAGCCTGTCCTTTATCTTCTGTGTAAGCAGGGGTGCTTCGCCAATGAGGCGAGTTGAGGCTGTCGCCTCAGGCGGCAGCGCCCCACTAGGTACTAGGCAGGGGCGATCCTGGCTCCTCCGCTGTCTGAGGCAGCAGCAGTTGCTGCTGCCCCCCTTCCCCCAGAAATTCGCTCTTAAAGTACCAGGAGCAGCATATTTGCTGCCCCTGGTACCTAGTGGGGCGCTGCCGTCTGAGGCGACAGCCTCAACTCGCCTCATTGGCGAAGCACCCCTGGTACTAGGGGCAGCAAAAATGCTGCTGCTGGTACTTTAAGAGCGAATTTCTGGGGGAGGGGGGGCAGCAGCAACTGCTGCTGCCTCAGGCAGCGGAGGGGCCAGGATTGCCCCTGTGTGTAAGCCTCTCATTTTAAAGTAGATCAACAGATTAGACTGGGTGATACACAATCAGAGGGTTTGTGTCTGATTTATAATGTGGCACAGTCCTGTCTCCTTCTACCCATATTGTGTTTTAAAGCATTAACCATGCAGATACACCCAAAGATCATTTGTTCCTGCAGTTCTATATTTATTTTCTTCTTCTTCATTAGCCCATACATTTCTTATTAATGCAGGTTTGTTTTCTGGAAATGGATTTATTGGCCATAGTTTATCTTATTTTAGACACAGCTGACAGCTCTCATCCTTACAGGGAAGGGGGCCATTGGATGCCATTACTACCCCACCCTGCTTCAGTTCTGCAGAGCATTTTTTTTTTTTTTTTTTAAACTGAAAGTTTTATTGATTTTCCAAAAATATCAATAAATGAAAAATAAAAGAATAAAGAAAACATCACATTGTCGCATGAATACAGTAACAGTATTAAATAAAACACATAAATAAGAAAACAGAAAAAGAAAATAAAGTAAAGACGGCGGCTGGGCTAGGTGTCAAAGTAAGCAAGAACAACAATCATGAGCATAGTCAAGGGCACATGCAGTGTGGGGACCAGGGCCGCCATTAGAAATCACGGGGCCCCGTACAACAAAATTTTTGGGGCCCCCTGGGCCCCGCCCACACTGACGACCAAGCTCCACCCCATATCCCGCCCACTCCACATCGCAGTTAAAAGACCACACAGACATCAGCGCTAAAAAAGTAACCCCCCCCCACACAAGTTGTAAAAAGCTATTGATGGTCGCCCAGGGCCCCCTTATAAAAAATTGGGGCCCCAAAAAAAAAAAATTTAAAAAAAAAACTAAAAAATAAACAAACATTGGTGGCAGGGGCCCCCTTATAAGTTAAAAACAAATTGGGGCCCCAAAAAAAATGTAAAAAAAAAATATTTTTATTTTAAAAAAAAAAAAACATTGGCGGCAGGGGCCCCCTTATAAGTTAAAAACAAATTGGGGCCCCAAAAAAAATTGGAAAAAAAAATTTTTTTTTTGGATAAAAAAAAAACTGGTGGTAGGGGCCCCCTTACAAGTTAAAAACAAATTGGGGCCCCAAAAAAAAATTTGAAAAAAAAAAAAAATTTTTTGAAAAAAAAAAAACATTGGCGGCAGGGGCCCCCTTATAAGTTAAAAACAAATTGGGGCCCCAAAAAAAAATTTGAAAAAAAAATTATTTTTTTTTGAAAAAAAAACTGGTGGCAGGGGCCCCCTTACAAGTTAAAAAAATTAGGGGCCACCAAAAAGAAAATTAATTTTTAAAAAAAAAAAAAAAAAACAATGGTGGCAAGGGGCCCCTTACGAGTTAAAAAAAAAATTGGGGCCCCAAAAAAAAAGTTTTAAAAAAAAGATTGGTGGCAGGGGCCTATAGAATATTAAAATAATACATTGGTGGCCAGGGGATTAAAAAAAAAAAAAACACAAACTGGTGTTCAGTAGGATTGAACTCATGGCTTCAGTACTTCAACTTCGCCTCCTTTCGTGACTTCGGGTCTTTTCACCGCTTCATGACTTCAATTTCGGCTGTTTTCGTGACTTCGGGTCTTTGCGCTGCTTCAGGACTTCGGCTTCGGCTATTTTCGTGACTTCGGGTCTTTTCGGCGCTTCGTGACTTCGGCTTTTTCCGTGACTTCGGGTCTTTTCGGCGCATCGGCTTCGGCTTTTCGGCACTTCCGCATTGGCAACGCAAGAGGCAAGACGTACGGCTCGGGCGCTCGTAAGGGGGGCCCGGATCTTCAAAAAATGCAGCGCTGCCGGGCCCCCCTTCATGCCCGGGCCCGGTACGCTTGTCCCCCCTGTCCCCCCCTGATGGCGGCCCTGGTGGGGACCCAAAGGAAAGGAGACAGGTTATACATGCAATGCTGAGAAAAGCAAGGGGTCGTTTTCATACACGAACCAGGGCAACCAAATCTTATCGTAGGCCTCCAGGTCATTTTGCAACATGTAAGACATTCTTTCGTTAGCTGCAATGTCAATTATCTTTGCTTTAAGCATGAGAATAGGGATAGTGGGTTTTTTCCAGTTGCGAGCAATAATCAACCTGGCAGCTGTGAGAATATGCTGTGACAGCCTATGAGATGGATTGGACAGTTTGGCCGTTTTTTTTCCCAGGAGAAAAGTGGCGGGGTCCTTGGGAAAGTCAATATGTAAGATCTTGGATAATAGATGGGTGATATGATCCCAGAAGATGGAGACAAATGGGCATGTCCACCAAATGTGAAGCATGGAGCCTGTGGCTCGGCAGCCCCTGAAGCAATGCGGGTCGCAAGACGGGTAGATCTTATGCAGTCGCAAGGGCACCAGGTAGGTCCTGTGCAGGAGTTTGATCGAGGTCTCTCTGTTGGAAACGCAAGTACTCCCCAAATTTGCCGTAAGGCTGCATTGAGACCACTGCTGGGTCGAGAGTGTAATTTGGAGGTCCTTCTCCCATTGTAGCATGTAGTTATGTTTGAAAGATTCGGTGGGCAGCTTGTTGAGTAATTTGTACGTTAAACTGAGAATGCCTGGTGCCAACGGTGCTTGCCTGCAAAATGATTCAAAGCAAGTGGACATGAAGGAGCCGTCATGGCATCGCTTAGCCTGCCGATGGGCAAAGTGAATAAGTTGCGAAGCCCTAAATAACTCCTGCTGGGGTGGATCGAATTTTTGAGTTAGTCCCTGCATAGTGAGAGGTTTGCCTCGGTGAACCAAGGACTCCAGCGTGGTCACACCCTTCCCGAGCCACCACGCATAAGCCTTCTTAGACTGACCTGGTGCAAAGTCCGGGTTGTTAATTATAGGGCTGAGGAGGGAAGGGAACGAAGATAGTTGAGAACTCCTGCGGTGGTTCATCCACAAGCTGAGCATATCTAGTGTGATGGGGGATGCTTCCGGAAAGCTCTTTAAAGGGATTCTGCCGAGCCACAGGACATGGCTGGTAAGGTGGGGGTAAAGCAAGTCGTCCTCAATCTGGACCCACAAAGGGGCAGCTGCACCAGCATGCGAAGGAGCCCATTGGGCAAGTCTGGAAGCTCTATAATATTTAATCAAGTTCGGCACCGAAAGGCCGCCGTTCGATTTGTGTAGGTACATGACTCGCCTCGAAATCCGTGGAACCTTATTTTGCCAGATGAAGGTGTAAATGGCCGCCTGCAGCTTTCGGATATCAGCTACGTGCACCGGAATAGGCAAAGTCCTAAATAGGTAAAGGATCTTCGGCAGTAACACCATTTTTACACAATGAATTCTGCCGATCCAGGAAATCCTATATTTATCCCAGGAGGAAAGCTTCTGCATCAAAAGATGAATTAATGAGGGGTAATTGGTCTTGTAAAGGGTAGAGAGAGAAGACGTCAGCTTCACCCCCAGATATTGTAGGTAATCAGTCCTAGTGGAGAATCCAAAGTTCAGTTCGATCAGCTTAAGCATAGGTTGTGGGAGATTGCAGGGAAGCATTTCCGATTTCTCCGGGTTGATCTTAAGGCCTGACATTGTTGCAAAATGTGATAAGACATGTAGGAGGTTGGGTAAAGATGTAAGAGGGTTAGTTACATGCATGAGTAAATCATCAGCAAAAAGCGAAAGTTTGTATTCTCTACCCTTTACAGGAAGGCCCTTAATATCTATATTGTCCCTGAGTGCCCTAGCTAGGGGTTCCATCGCTAAGGCAAAAAGGGATGGGGAAAGAGGGCACCCCTGTCTTGTACCTCTCTGGATCTTGATGTGGGTTACCTTGCTAGTAGAGGGGCTGCAGAGCATATTTTAAGATCTTCACTAGTAAAAAAAAATCCTCATTTGGGCCCAACACTGGAGAATGGTGTGGATGCCACAATTTCTATGGACCATAATGTACTCCTTGTTATACAACAATATACATTAAAAGCCACAAGGAGTTCAATGGCAGTATCAAGACTTTATTCTGAGTGATTTTATACAGGTCATGGGATTCCAAGGTAACTTTAAATATCTTAAAGTAGGGTGTACATCATTTCTTATTGCTACTGTTGGTTAGTGAGTAATGTGACATCACTAAGAACAGACACAGTGGCGTAACTATAATACAGCAGACCCCGCGGTTGCGGGGGGGCCCGGGGGACAGAGGGGCCCGGACCAAGGGGTCTGCTGAACTGAAATTCCTTGCACACTGTGTGCGGCGACCGCCACAAGTAATTTAACGGCAGAGCGGCGGGGCGGATCGGAGGCTTTCCGAAGGGACAGGAGATGGGTGAGCGCTGAAGGAGGTCAGCGGATGCATGTATGCGCATGCAGGTACGTGCGTGCGTGCAGCTAAGCCGGGGGCCCCTGAAGATTTTTTTGCAGGGGGGCCCGGTTAGCTGTAGTTACGCCGCTGAACAGACAGGATATGATGTCATCACTGAACACCTTTCATAAGGATTTATTTTTCCCATGTGTGTGTCCACTGCTTCTGTGGCACTTACAGTGACTGAGGAAGGGCCATGTGGTCCCGAAACGTTTGAACATTGAAGTGTTGTGAGCACCATGGAATAAAGTTTGGAATTCACCCGTTTGTAGCAGACAAGGTATTGGCTTTCCATTTATTTTTGATGTTCCAAACTAGGCTGCCTATGGTCACAGCTGCAAAAACATTAAAAGGCCCTAATTACCTGCAATTCCAGCTCCCTCACCTGCCATTGCCATGACAACAGCCCAGGAAACTTTCTACTGATCGCGATAAGGACCAAAATACTGTTTGGACGGTTTTTTGGTAAGCCTGAAATGCACTCACACATCTACATACCCCCACCCTGTCCTTGTCAAAATTGTCTTGCTTGAAACTGGTCCATGGTGCAAAAAAGGTTTATAGGGAATTTATAGGAAGTAGTGATGGGAAAATAAATTCGGCAGGCGCAAATTTCCATGTTTTGCCGCCAGCGAATAAATGTGCAAAATTCAACGAAAATTCGATGGTGTCTAAAAAATTTGGACACGCGTGAACATTGTTCGGACACCCATTGACTTTAAAAAATTGACGCGGGAGTCAAAATTTGCATTTCGCTAATTTGTCGCCATTTCAATAATTTTTTGTCAAAGCGAAATGGGACAAATTCTCCCATCACTGATAGGAAGCAGATGCACAAAGCAGCCCTCTACAACATGTCGTGAGCCCAATACTTGTACAGTCTGTCTCAGGCCTTTGTGCTCTGAGTTTGCCTAAAATAAACATCAAAGAGTGACTTGAATCCGCTGTCTGTACAAAAACCACTGGGTGAACGTTAGGGAGAATAAAAGGAAGCTTAGCATGAAATTGGCACGTTGTGCATCTGTCACAGCCGCACCTATTTTAAACATGACCCCTGCTGTGTTGCACTTTATCTGTTTCTCTTGATAACAAAGTACAGGTCCCTGTTTTCCTTCTCTCTCTAATTCTCTCTGACCATATCACTGCCATGCAGATCCTGAGCCATCTGGTCAAGCCCTCTGGCCCGTTCCTTACACAAAGACACAGCTGAGAGGCAGATGTGCTGACGATCCACATTGCTCCAGAGACCGGACTTATTGTACAGAGCTATATTCAGTATCATTCCACCCCTCCCTTGCCCAGGACAGACACTAGCAGCCTTTGTTCCGTGCACAACTCATGAATCCTGACTTAATAGTCTCTGCAAGTTGCCTGTCTATTTCCAAAAGCACCAGCCATATTTGCTCCATCTTGTTTGTGTTCATAGGGCCCTGCCTGCCCCTGCAGCCCCACAAATCTCCATCACCATCAGTGCTGCTGCAAGCTCTATATACATAATAAGATACATATTCTCTTGTTCTTACTGTCAGTTTGTGAAAGCTGTAGACAAACAAATATATTGATAAAAACACATAATATGCTACTACTATATATATATACCTACCTCTTGGCAGGACATGGTGCAAAATTTGCCATTGGCTTCCGGTTCTCTTGGCTGCATTCTGGGAGTTGTACTTAAAAAAAAAAACACTGCAGGTTAGACAGTCCTGAGAAAAAGACTCACTGACATGGTATTGCTTCTCTGTACAGGTATAGAATGTGTTATCCAGAAACCCGGTATCCAGAAAGTTACAAATTATGGGAAGGCCATCTCCTAAAGACTTCATTTTAATCAAGTTATTCTATTTTTCTTTTTATGATTTCCTTGTAATAATAAAACAGTACCTTGTGCTTGATCTCAAATTAAATATAATGAATCCTTATTGGAGACAAAACAAGCTATTGGGTTACATGATTTTTCATAGATGTAAGGTATGGAGATCTAAATTATGGAAAAACTCCTTAAACTGGCCATAGACGTGCAAATTATTAGCCTATGACGATCGTCTGTTCTAATCTTGCCAATCTTCAGACCTGCAACTAACCATTCATATTAATATAAAGTAGTAAAGAGAACAAATCACACAATGCTTGGGTCATTAAATGACAGACTGCAATCGTACAAAAGTTATGTCTGACACTGATAGGCAATACATGCAGAGATATTATCATTAGCTGAAAACAAATTTATTAACCTTTCCTGTCGACTGAACAACTGATCGCCATGGTATGAAAAATGTCGGGACACTCCATGCACTGTCTGAAAATCGTACGAACCTTTGTTTTGTACAATTGTATATTTGCGTCTATGACCAACAGTAGCCAGAAAACCCCAGGTCCCGATCATTCTGGATAACAGGTCCCATACCAGTTCTCAGTGTCCAACTCATAAGCCATAATGCTATATCGGTTCCCCTTTCTGCCTATTAACATAGTTATATAGTTACATAGTTGAATCGGGTTGAAAAAAGACAAAGTCCATCAAGTTCAACCCCTCCAAATGAAAACCCAGCATCCATACACACACCCCTCCCTACTCTCACATAAATTCTATATACCCATACCTATACTAACTATAGAGTTTAGTATCACAACAGCCTTTGATATTATGTCTGTCCAAGAAATCATCCAAGCCATTCTTATAGTCATTAACAGAATCAGCATCACAACATCACCCGGCAGTGCATTCCACAACCTCACTGTCCTGACTGTGAAGAACCCCCTCGTTGCTTCAATAAAAGTTCTTTTCTTCTAGTCTAAAGGGGAGGCCTCTGGTACGGTGATCCACTTTATGGGTAAAAAGGTCCCCTGCTATTTGTCTATAATGTCCTCTAATGTACTTGTAAAGTGTAATCATGTCCCCTCGCAAGCACCTTTTTTCCAGTGAAAACAACCTCAACCTTGACAGTCTCCCCTCATAATTTGTCTTCCATCCCTCTAACCAATTTAGTTGCACTTAGTCTCTGCACTCCCTCCTTATGTTTTCATCCCTTGAGTTAATGCCCTTTTTTATGCATGACAGAACTTTATTTGCTTTAGTAGCCACAGAATGACACTGCCCAGAATTAGACAACGACCCCTAGATCCTTCTCATTTAAGGAAACTCCCAACACACGGCCATTTAGTGTATAACTTGCATTTATATTATTTTTGCCAAAGTGCATAACCTGCATTTATCAACATTGAACCTCATTTTCCAGTTTGCTGCCCAGTTTTCCAGTTTAGACAAATCACTTTGCAAAGTGGCAGCATCCCGCATGGAACCTATAGTTCTGCACAATTTAGTATCCTCTGCAAAAATAGAAACAGTACTTTCAATGCCCACCTCCAGGTCATTAATAAACAAGTTGAAAAGCAAGGGACCTAGTACAGAGCCCTGCGGTACTCCACTAACAACATTGCAAAAATGTAGAAAACTGTGATTTTAAAGAGTGCTATATAGAAAAAAATACATTCATATATATATATATATATATATATATATATATATATATATATATATATATATATATATATATATATATATATATATATATAGAACTAGAAATGCCGGCATAACGCGTATAATGGTATAAGGTGCCTGGGTGCAGAGCTATGTATTAGTATTTACAATGGCTCAAAAGAAGCTAGCACGCACAGAACTTATGGAGAAAAAAAGGTTTTTATTTTAACAGAAAAAAACGAATGTTTCGGCTAGGTCTTCTTTTGAGCCATTTCATATATATATATATATATATATTAGGGATGCACTGAATCCGAAAAATCGGATCTGGATTCGGCCAGGATTCGGCCTTTTTCAGAGGGATTTGGATTCGGATGAATCCTTCTGCCCAGCCGAACCGAATCCGAATTCTAATTTGCATATATATATATATATAATGTTTTCCCCTTCCCACCCCTAATTTGCATATGCAAAATAGGATTCTGATTCGGTTTGGTATTTGGCCAAATCTTTCGCGAAGGATTCGGGGGTTCGGCCGAATCCGAAATAGCGGATTTGGTGCATCCCTACCTTCCACTGACTTCATCTTGCCTTTTATATACACAATAGTTCCAACCTATTCAATTCAATTGATATTGCCTTACTATACACCGTGCCGCAGCTGCAGCTTCTTCCTGAAATATAATGCCTTCATCTACTATTTCCATTTGCACCTCCAGCAATTTATTTCTTTTGAACACTGGAACTATAGAGCCTGCACATGCATCTACCTGCTTGAGTGACTTTATTTTTCCGTAGCAAGTGATAATTTAAGGGGGGGGGGGGGATTAGGTGCATTGTGCCAGCTCATCTCTATATGCTGCAGAGGTCTCTATGTGCCTGTAAGATGGGACACTCCCCAGCCCTCTCGCAGCTCTCACAGACCTCGCAGTTCCCTTGGGTGGTGATCTCATCATTGTCAGACTGCCTGCCCTCTCCACGTCTGCTCTCGCTTTGCCAATCATGCATTCATGCTGTATACTAATAGGGCTGCCGTAGACAAGATAATAGCATTAGCCTGCTGTTTGGTGGAAAGTGATGGAGCAGAAATACTAAATTCATCATTCATTGCCCATCCATTGCTCTGGTGTCAACTAATAG
Organism: Xenopus laevis; assembly: GCF_017654675.1. NCBI lineage: Eukaryota > Metazoa > Chordata > Amphibia > Anura > Pipidae > Xenopus > Xenopus laevis. The sequence goes on along the minus strand of NC_054375.1, from coordinate 133,101,074 downwards.
TTGTAATATGTTATATATGTTATATGTTAACTCATGGCTGTTATATATATATATATATATATATATATATATATATTACAGCGTGTGTGAGCCGCACACCCTAAGCATAGTGCAAACTGGCTTTACTAGTGCGAGAGAGAGAGAGCAGTTGCACTCTCCGCACTAGTGTTCCTGCCTCGGATGCCTCCCCTCCAGATGGGTAAGCCGGCGAGGGGGGGCGGCATTTTAAGGAGCAACTTCTTCATCGGAATCGCCGCTGTACTGGATGCATTAATAGCACTAAGAATTACCATTTATTAAAGGGCGTTTTCACTTCTGAGTCAAAGTTTAGTATGATGTAGAGAGTGATATTCTGAGACAATTTCCTATTGGTTTTAATTTTGGGTTTTGAGTTATTTACCTCTTTATTCAGCATCTCTCCATCTTGCAATTTGAGCAATATGGTTGCTAGCAGGGATGCACCAAATCCACTATTTTGGATTCGGCCAAACCCCACGAATCCTTCGCAAAAGATTAGCCCAAATACCAAACCGAATCCTAATTTGCATATGGATTCAGTGCATCCATAGTTGCTAGGGTCCAAGTTACCCTAGTAACCATGCATTGATTTGAATAAGAGACTGAAATGTGAATAGGAGAGGGCCTGAATAGATTGATGAGTAACAATATATTTGTAGCCTTACAGGGCATTTGTATTTATATGGGGTCAGTGACCCCAATTTGAAAGCTGGAAAGAGTCAGAAGCGTAAAGCAAATAGTTAAAAACACAAGCCAATTGAAAAGTTGCTTAGAATTGGTTATTCTATAACATACTAAAAGTTTATTTGAAGGCAAACCACCCCTTTAACACCCAAGTGATATCATTCTTCTTCAGGCTTATAAACAAGTCATTTATACATTAGTAATGGAAACTTCATATTATTTACAGGGGATGAAGCCATCACTGCCAGCAGGCACACACCCATGGATACAAACTCTCTCATGTTCATTAAAAAGACATATATGTGTGCCCTTAGTGAGCACAGTGCATCATACTAGTCACTTCTATATGGGATTATCCAATAGCTCATAATACAAGTATAGGATCCCTTATCTGGAAACCCTATATCCAGAAAGCTCCGAATTACGGAATGGCTATCTCCCAAAGACTCCATTTTATCCAAATAATCCAAATTTTTAAAAATGATTTCCTTTTTCTCTGTAATAATAAAACAGTAGCTTGTACTTGATCTCAAATAAGATATAATTAATCCTTATTGGAAGCAAAACCAGCCTATTAGGTTTATTTAATGTTTACATGAATTTCTAGTAGACTTAAGGCATGAAGACCCAAATTACGGAAAGATCCTTTTTCTGGAAAACCCCAGGTCCCGAGCATTCTGGATAACAGGTCCCATACCTGTATTTGAAAGTACATATCTAAATTCACTTTTACTATGAAATAGACATTGATATTGTCTTTCATTTCTTGTGTGTTTTTTTCAGTTATTTAGCTTTCTGTTCTGCAGCTCTGCAGTTTGGAATTTTGGTAGCTACCTGGTTGCTAGGGTCTTGTTTACCTTAGCAACCAGGCAATGGTTTTAATGAGAGGCTGGAATATGAATGGGAGAGGGACTGAATAGAAGGATAAGGAAAAAAGTAACAGTAGCAATAAAATTGTAAGCTCACAGAGCAGTAGTGTTTTGGCTGCCGTGACCCCAATTTCGAATCTAAAAAGATGTAGAAGAGGAAGGCAAATAATTCAAAAACTATAAAAAAATAAATAAATAATGAAGACCAATTACCAAGTTGCTAGGAATGGGACATTCTATAAAATACTAAACATTAACCAGATACAATTTAAGATACTAATACAGAGCCAAACCCCATTTGTAAAACGTTGCACTAAGTTTGCCCAGGAGCTGTAACCCAATAAGATTTATGCTGTTGACAGTAAATGCTTGCTGCTGATTGGCTGATATGGGATATTGCTCCTGGGCAAACTCAGTGTCTTTTATTATAAACCCCCCTTAATATCCAGGTATAGCTCTCCACAATTACATATATGGATCATACTTTAAAGCTGTGGTTCACCTTTAATTTAATTTAACCTTAAGCATGTTATAGAATAGCTAAATCTAAGCAACTTTTCAATTGGTCTTAATTATTTTTAATAGTTTTTCAAATGGGGGTCACTGACCCCATCTAAAAAACAAATGCTCTGTAAGGCTACAAATGTATTGTTATTGCTACTTTTTATTACTCATCTTTCTATTCAGGCCTCTCCTTTTCATATTCCAGTCTCTTATTCAAATCAATGCATGGTTGCTAGGGGAATTTGGACCCTCGCAACTAGATTTCTGAAATTGCAAACTGGGGAGCAGCTGACTAAAAAGCTAAATAACTCAAAAAACACAAATAATAAAAAATAAAAACCAATAAGAAATTGTCTCAGAATATCACTCTCTACATTCACATTAAGGGGGTTATTTATCAAAGTATGAATGCTAAAAACTCTAACTGAATTTTTAGTGCAAAAAGATCTCGAATTATTTGAGATTTATTATATTAGGAAAAAATGTAAAATCTGAAAATACTCCATCTTCAACCTGTCGAAGTCAATGGCAGAGGCCCTACAGTATTTGCAATTTGTACATATTATTGTCTGAGCTGGATTTGATACGATAATCCGAACATTTCAGGCTTTTCCGCAGAGTTCACGAAAATTTCTGACTTTTCGGGCATCAAAACATTTGGATTTTTTTGGACGACGATACGAAAAAGTTGTAGTTTTCATGTGACAATCCAAAAAAAAGGCGCGTTTTTTGCCGATTCGATTTTTTTGTGGTTATTTATTGATAAGTAAGGGTAGATTCTAGTTTGTTTTGACTTTTTCTATTCAAAAAATCTGAAAAATTCGGATTTTGATAATTAACCCCCTAAAACTCAATTTAAAGGAGAACAACCACTATAAAGCACAAGGAAAGTTATATTCAGTTAAGGCCCCAGTGGAAAAAAACTGTTTGCTTTATACTTTAGGTCAGCCCTCTTCTTTGGCAAAGGCAGCGCCATCTTGACTCCAAGGGATTCCTTGCACCACCCTAGGCCAACACATTCCCCCGTACCAAGAACTAAACAATTTTATTCAATGAATATGACTTGTCCTTTAAGGCTTGCTATGGAGAGGAGTCGTTATAGCTTTAGTAAAAGCTTCAGGGATGGACCAACATATGAACTCCTGAGCTGGTTGCAGGAAGGTTTTGATTCATGAGGGAAAAGCTATAGACATGGATAATAGTAAACAATCATGTTTAACAGGAGACCTACTGGTGTGCAGGTTGTGACCTGGGCTGATGCCCTCTCCCCTTTCCTCCCATCAGAATTGAGTTTATCAGACAGAGCAGCAGCTGCTCAGCAGAATTCAGAATGGAAATGTCTGTCAGTCCAGCACCTTATCAATGGCTTTACTTAGTCATACTGTGCTAATGGGCTGACCCGACTCTCATGTCTATTCTAAGACAAGTTGATGAGTAATATTCACCACACGTTCATAAATATTAATAAGGTTACTACTGCAGTTTCATTACATAGGTCAGAGTTCTGTGAGCTAATAAAGGACTATTATGGTCCCAGCTTGCTCAGAGACTCTGTAGACTTCTACATTTATTGTATTGCGCCCCCACAATTATTTATATTTAGGTTATCAGCCCAATGTCAGTAGGTACATTGTGTTTGTTGTTGGTAGGTGCCCAATAGACTCTTAAAGAATCCTGGTTCAGCTTGTAGTTGCCCGTTTGGAAAGCCTTGTGAACAAAAGAGAGTAGGGGCGTAACTATAAAGGAAGCAGACTCTGCGGCTGTAGGGGGGCCCAGGAGCTATAGGGGCTCCATGAGGCCCTAATTCATTTACAGTTTCAACAAATATTGGTAAAACAGGTCAACCTCTAGACATTTTGCGGGCCAGAAAAATAATTTGCTGTGAGGCTCAATAATATCTATTACGCCACAGAAAGAGAGATTGAACATATACCAAAAGCTGACCACAAGCAAGCAGAGTTTGGGTATATCCCACTAACTGTCTCGTGTGGGGGGCAATAATCTGATTATCCATCTGTTATGAGGTGCAGAACCAAGCAGTTCTGGATCAGCTGATGACCCCATACATGGTTGAGTTAAATAGTCTGCCTAATGTTTTCCTGTTGTCCAATCAGTTTCAGAAGGGCCCGCACTTGAACTGACAATGATAACACAATGATTTGTATGAATTTGTATGTACCTGTGACTTTAGCCTCCATTCAGCAGATATAAGGTATCATTAGTGACGTTTGGTTCAGGTCAAGTAACAGAAGGAAACAATAGATGTTTGATTTCTAACAGCAATGCAGTAAAGGCTACCTGCTGCTACAATGCTATAGTTTTCTGGAAGAGATGCAAAACATGCACCCATTGTTACATCACCTTCTATATGATTTTAAATTGCATCAGCAATGAAGCCTAGGGGTAGACTGAAGTATATAATCATGGTTTGCTGATGGCATTAGATTAGATGTAGCTTATGTGCTCAATGTGAGTTCTAACTGACTCTCCTGATTATAGAAAAATACATTTATTTATTATCCCATTTGTTTGCTCTTAGTGCCCTCTTCCCCCTCCTCCTCTATTTTAACCCAAGTAGCTAAAGAAGAACATATATGGCCTCCTTCTCTTATCAATACACCCAAGTCGATCCTGTTTCATTACCATCATCTTTTCCACCATCTCTTTCTCCTCTCCCCTTGAATATTGGTGTTGTGCTACTGATACAGCAATTTTTGCCCAGTCTTCCACATAACTGTCCAAACGTTTACTTAAAAGGGGAATGTTGGGGGCAAGGTCATACAACTGCAAGGGAAGCAACTACTCAGTAGTTCTGGTAGTGTTAGTACAATGTTGTTATTATACAACCAGTGCCCTATGGAGTCAGGTATTATAGAAACAAAATGCACTGGCATAGGAAATAGGGGCAAAGCCTGGAGAAGGCATTTGCTGTGGGCACTCCTGGTGCAAGGTATATCTTAGGCTGGAACTTCTGCATGTACTAAGCCTGACTAATGCAAATAGCTTCCAGTCAGGCTGCTTTCCAGTAAATCTGTTTGAAATACACAGAATAGACAGCACTCTTATGTAGGCTCTTTAATAGCCATAAAACACTGTCAGGGCCTCAGAATAATATAAGGCTGTTTGGCTATCGCTGCACTGAATATCAGGGAATTAGAGGAAAGCATTGGAAGTGTTGCTCAACTGCAAGAACAACATTTCCTCCACCATTGATTTGTTAACGTTAAATGGCATCACTCAACTAATAAGGAGGTTGAGCAGAAGGAACTAATTCATTCTAGAGACGAAGAGCTTTAAGTGCTTCAGTCATCACATAAAATACCATTTTATTAATTGTATTTCATGTTTTTAGCCATGCTTGGATGGTGACATGAAATGTTCAAGGAAGAGAAGACCTCAAAGATGAATCTGGGGTGTCAGATACATGGATAAGATCTTTCTCATCCCATTCTAATCAAGTGAAGCTCATTGACAAATGGGGCAGCCATAATGCTTCAGAACATCACTAATTTGCAGCGTTTGGACTGCCTCTGTAATCAGGACATAACAGTTGAGATCCAATTGCCCCATACATAGGAGTCTATATTTTTAGGCTGTGCATTTTCCATAGATGCAGTGACATTCCTATAGGGGCTCTAGACCACTACTGTTTTTACCTTTATTACAGCATTGACCAAAAGACCCCCACATGAAATAGCCCTTAAACTTAAACTATAATGCCTCGGAGCTAGGGTTGTCACCTCACCTGTTTAAAACTGGAGACACATTGAATTCACATTGTGAATGGCTAATTAGCAATTAATAGATGCACAGAAACCAGTGAGCTGTAACCAGGACCAGAATTAGGGGTAGAAGACACATGTCTAGGGTGCAACATGGGGGGGGGGAGGGTGGAAACTTTCCTCTTTTGTCTGCTTTTGCCTAGTTTTAGCCCTTTTATGAGTTCTTTTACAGATTCAGGTGCTGACCCTCCCAGCAGCTCTGAGGGTCAATGTTGATTAGTGAAAAGTCATGCACTTTTGTAGGAGAAATATAAATGTGGATTATACACTTAATGGCAGTGTGTTGGGGTATCCTTAATTGAGAAGGATCTAGGGATTTTTGTTGTCTAATTCCAGGCAGGCCAGGTACTGTCTTGCATAAAAAGGCATTAAGGGATGAAAACATAATTACGCCTCTTTATAGGTCCCTGGTGAGGTCTCATCTGGAGTATGCAGTGCAGTTTTGGACTCCAGTCCTTAAGAGGGATATAAATGAGCTGGAGAGAGTGCAGAGACTAAGTGCAACTAAACTGGTTAGAGGGTAGGGTTGCCACCCGGCCGGTATTTTACCGGCCTAGCCGGTAAAATACCTGCCAAGGCCGGGGCCGGTATTACAAATTTACCGGCAATGTAACTGCCGGTAAATTTGTAATACGATCAAAAGGAGCCCTCGGCCTGCCCCCAATCACCCCCAATCCCCTGCAACTTACCTTTTCTTTTGCCTCTTCTAGCGTCCGTGGTGTCCGTGGTGTGGCCCACCCCTTTTGACGTCCCGTCCCGCCCCTTTTGACGTCACATCCCGCCCCTTTGAGGCCCCGCCCCCCAGCAGCCGGTAAATTTTTTTTATAAAAGGTGGCAACCCTATTAGAGGGATGGAAGATTTAAATTATGAGGGAAGACTGTCAAGGTTGGGGTTGTTTTCTCTGGCTCTTGTGAGGGGACAAGTACATTACAGGACATTATAGACAGCGGGAGATGGCGGGAGACCTATATTTCCATAAAAAGGATCACTGCATCAGAGGCCTCCCCTTTCGACTAGAAGAACAGTTTAATTTAAAGCAACGTAGGGGGTTCTTCACAGTCAGGACAGTGAGGTTGTGGAATGCACTGCCGGGTGATGTTGTGATGCTGATTCAGTTAATGTCTTTAAGAGCGATTTGGATGCTTTCTTGGACAAGCATAATATACAAGGCTATTGTGATACTGAAATCTACAATTATTATACAGTAGATATACAGGTATGGGACCTGTTATCCAGAGTCCTTGGAACCTGGGTCTTCTGAATAAGGGATCTTTCCATAATTTGGATCCCCATAACTTAAATCTACTAGAAAATAATGTAGACATTAAATAAACCCAATAGGTGGGGTTTGCTTCCAAAAAGGATCAATTATATCTTAGTTGGGATCAAGTACAAGCTACTGTTTTATTATTACAAAGAAAAAGGAAATAATTTTTTAAAATTTGGATTATTTGGATAAAATGGAGTCCATGGGAGACGGCTATTTTGCAATTCGGAGCTTTCTTGATAACGGTTTCCGGATGACGGATCCCATACCTGTGTTTCTATTTATTGTTTGTTTATGTGAGTGTATAAATAGGTCAGTATAAGTACATGCGTAAATACAGTATTTGCACTGGAGTTTGTTTGGAGAGGTTGAACTTGATAGAGTTTGTTCTTTTGCCTTGCTCTAATACATGGGTCTAAATTAATTGCTTAACCATTGACAGATTGTGTTCATTTTAAAGGGTTTATATGCACTTATACCATCATGGGTTTTGGCCATGAAGTGGCAAAATGTGCTAAGATTCTGCATAATCCTAAACAATCATCAGACGACCGGCCCTAAGGCAATTGTGGAGCATCCGAGCATGCAGCCAGAGGGGGCCAATGAGGACCCAGGACCACTGCCCATAGTCTCTGTTCTGTCCCACCTGCTGCAAGCCATCCCTGTTCCCAGCTTTCACCCTACTTTAACATTGTGGTGTTTACACAAATGGCCTGTAGATGTCACTGTGCTCAAGATTTATACTGTGCATACTTTCTATCCAGCTTGTGGTGTTAGAGTTGCTTACTGTAATGGCTGCATGAGCCTGCCAATAAAGCACTGTTATACTCTACTCATCCTCGACTACCAAAACATAACAACCATCTAGTGCGAGAGTGGCGGGAGGAGGGGGGCTGAGGGTGGTCAGTGGTCCCGGGAGTACAAAGTTACACCCTAGCCAATAGTTGTGGATTTGGTGCATTATTTGCAAAGTGGGAAACCACTATGTCTTCCATGGGGGGGAGCTATATAATTTGTTTGTTGTTTATCTGAGAACATTTCTGGTGGTTTTTAGATAAAACTATAAAAACAGAGTTTAACAAAGCAACAAATCACACCAAACCTAAAGTACAAATGCAGTTATTAAACACATAAATCGACTCTATCAATTATTCACGAGAGGAGTAAATTGGTTTATTAATGCAACGCGTGTACATCCTACATTTGTGATCCGTGGTTTTACTCACATAACGCAGTCCCCTGTGTCATTACAGTCTGACAGCTGGAAGCGACTTTTACCTTAATAAAAAAGAACAGAGCTCTGGGGAACTGTAAGTTCACTGGTTGAACTGATATCCTTGAACTGAGCTATTGTGACCAATTAAGGAATTGTTCTTATTCTGCGCTGTCAGTTCTTCTATCCTTAAACAGATAATACCAGGCGTTTGTATGCAGTGTACTATGAATAGAAGCATGCTGTTCAACGTTTATTATTGTAACTTACCTCTACTTATCCCTTTATATAAAAATATATTTGCTGATATTAATATTGAGTATTAGTCTACTTCCCAGTCCAACTGAAGTCATGCAAATCTTGGAAGTAGGTGTGAACTGTGTTATTACAGTCCAGATCTGTGCCCAAATGCCAGGAGGGATGGCCAGTAGGTGTCTGATAGGGATGTGGTTAGAGTTACCAGGTTGCCAAATGATTTCTGTTCAACTGTATCTATATTTTTATTTAGCCTTTCAGCCTGTAAGTGCCCAGTTTAGAGCGTTACGGTGGCCATCTGATGTTCCATTCACTTGGTCAGATCGCCAAACGAACACATTTTTGCCCAATTTGGACTCCTATGTGCCACGTATATCAGGCTGATCCAATCGTTTCGCCTCAGGCTGTCGGGAAATGATGTTCTCATCCAAAATGGATTTTTAAAATCAATTTTTGGCCAGATATCTATCATGGAGGAAGTTTGAGAGGGCCCATACAGAAGCAAATATGGTGTTGACTTGGTCTGCAGGGTGCAGTTCACTACAAATTTCCCATCAGACAAGTGAAGAAAATGGGTGATTGACAGCTTGGAGGTGGGGAGGGGTAACGATTCCAGCAGTGACTGGCGGGGTGTTGAGCCAGATACAGGTATTGTCTTGCTCTGATGGCCAGCTTAATAGGGTTGGTTCACCTTTATTTAAATTTTAGTATGTAATAAAATGGACAATTCTAAGCAACTTTTCCATTGGTTTTCATTATTTATTTTTTATAGTTTTATAATTATTTGCCTTTTTCTTCCGACTCTTTCCAGCTTTCAAATAGGCTTAGCTGACCGCATCTAAAAATAAATGCTCTGTAAGGGCAAGGCCAGATGTGGCGTTTTTTGCTGCGTTTTTATGTTGCGTTTTTAAAAAAGAACAGCCAGGCGTAAATACGCATAAACTGCACTACCTCTGAAACGAATGGAAAATGCACTATGTCAATTCACACAGGGCGCTTGCAAGGGGAGGGAAAGTGGAAGCACTCCAGGCTACAAAGAAAAAAATATAATACGTTTAAATACAATGGAAGTGCAACGGATTTATCCTATTAATCAATGCACATTCCCTGGTCCCCTGTCTCACAAATAATTCAATATATATGCACGTGCATGTGTGTATAAAGACAAGAGCGCTTGCAAGCTGAAATCCGCCACAGGACGCCAGTATTGGCATTTTTTAGCAGAAACGCCAATACGTCCAGAAACTACCAAATCAATAGACTCAATAGACTCTATGGGATCTGCATGTTTGAAACCACACTTTGCATAAATACGCAGTGTATTTTAAATATGGCGTCCAAATTCTCAATGAGAACAATGAGAACAATGAGAAGTGCATGTTGGGAAAAGAATCCTACATGCTGAAAAACGCATGTTGACAGTTGCATGTGATTTCAGTGGCGTATTTACACCTGGCTGTTTTTTTTTAAAAACGCAATGTAAAAACAACGCAAAAATGCCATGTCTGGCCTTGCCCTTAGGCTACAAATGTATTGTTATTGCTACTTTTTATTACTATTTTTTTCTGGTAAGGTCCTCTCATATTCATATTCCAGTCTCCTATTCAAATCAATGCATGGTTGCTAGGGTAATTTGGACCCTAGCAACCAGACTGATGACATTGCAAACTGGAGAGCTGCTGAATAAAAAGCTAAATAACTCAAAAAACGTAAATAATAAAAAATGAAAACCAATTGCAAATCGTCTCAGAATCTCCCTCTCTGCATCATACTAAAAGTTAACTCAAAGGTGAACAACCCCTTTAAGGTGGAGACCGGTCTTGTTTATGGCTCTAAGTTAATATTCTTTTTACCCCACACTTACATCAATACAGGATAGGGGGAGTAGGGTAAGTGGGACCAGAAGACTCCCAAAAGGAATAGCATCTCCTCAGTCTGCACCAAGGGGAAGTATGGAGATCTGTTTTATATATGGAGATTCCTCATATAAAATCCCGTACACATTTAGTAAAGGTCAGTACCAAAATGTTCTCTGCAGCTTTTGTTTTTTTAACTTAAACAATGTATAAATTCAATTCAAAATGTTCTGTTCTTTTAATGGAGAACTTTGGAATAATAAAATCACAAAAGAGGGTTTGTTGGCCCCTGAAGAAATTATACTGAATAATTGGAGCCAGATGTGTGTCCTTTTTATTCTACTGCAAAAACAGGAGTTTGTTATGTCTTCCCACGGTGGACTTCTGTGGTTACCAACAAATGTAATCTTGTTAGGATCTTAATGCGAGTCAGGTGAGAGCAAATTAACCCAGCGCCCAATAAATCCTGAGCAAAGTCAGGGCTCCAGGCTTAGCAGCTCAGAGCATGATGGCCATTGAGTCTAGAGAAAAGGTCAGAGCTAGGATAAGAGAAGAGGACTTCCTCCTCCTTGACCTCCAATCTTAAGGTGGCCATAGACGCAAAGATCCTATCGTACGAATCGAGGATTCGTACAATTTTCGGACCATGTGTGGAGAGTCCCGACATTTTTCGTCCGGCGGAGATCGGTCGTTTGGTTGATCGGACAGGTTTGATTTTGTCCCGACCGATCCTGCCGGAGCCCATCGCGCTCTCATCGGCCCTATGGCCGAACGTTCAGATTACCCCCGATATCGACATGCCCGTTAGTAGCATATCGGGAAAGATCGGCTCATTTGGCGGTCGCCAAACGATCGGATCTTTTTATCTTTGGCCACCTTTAATAACCTGAATATGGAAAGCTAATCACAAACTGCTTAATAAATGTTCTTCCACTGTGATAAAAAGTGTACTGTCCTAGTGTGTTCATAGCTGACTGTGTTTTCAATAAGGGCAGAGACACGCGCTCAGATTCGGGGAGATTTAATCACCCGTAGTGATGGGTGAAAAAAACGGAAAGTTTCACGAAAAATCGTGAAAATTTGAAACTCTCACGGAAAAAAACGTGAAAATCGTGTTGGCGCTCAGTGATTTTGATGCAAGCGACTTTTCAGACGCATGTCCAGAATTTTTCGTGAGTGAATTTTCGCGGGAAGATTTGCAAATTTATTCGCCGACAGTGAAATGCGGAAATTTGCCGCGAATTTGCGTATTCTTCGGGGCAACTAATCTCCCCAAATTGCCTCCTGCCGGCTAGAAACGAAATCATCGGTGGGATTGCATTCGGAGTGCTTTGTTTTCTGAAGTTTCCTCCTGAGGCAAAAAAAGATTGAGGCATGAGGTAAACAAAACAACATCTCAGCAAACATGCATGATATTGCTTGTGTAATAAGACTTTGATGGGGACATAATATTGCAGTGCTATGGCCTGGCTATGGCGGCCCAGGGGCCAAAGTTGATTTTCCTGGCCTCCAGTCTGCACGAGGGATCCATTAACATCTTTGCGTGACATCATGATTTTCATATTATCAGCCATCAAATATGGGATATGACAAATAATCAACCCACTATTGGGGTTATGTAATAAAAGACACTACCCAGAAGCAGTAACCCATTGTAACCAATCAGCAGGAAGCATTTTCTGGTCACCTGTTTAAAAAGCAAACATCTTATTCTTTGCTGTGGATTACTGCCCCTGGGCAAATTGCAGCGACAAAATTAAAGCTGTTTTTTTATACAAACAGAAAACATATTAGTTTGTGTATTTTACTACTGATATGGGATTGGGACCAATGTCATTTTTTTGTCAATGGGAATATCTATCCATCACTGGCACTAATCCTTTTACACGACAGATACATTCTAATCTATTATGACCCGTGCTGCATTCACACAACAAACAAACGTGTCAATATTGTAATCTAGTTCATAAATAAATGAACTCAATGAGAGATGAATGGCACTAATTCTTTATAAAATGCTTTTGCCACCTTCCAAATCCTTGAGCTTGGTGTCCAGTCAGTGAGATTAATATTATAAAATCGCCTGGGGCAAGGCACATGCGGCGCTTCGTTTTCCGGACTCGGCCGAAGTTGCCTCACGAGGAAACCCCAAAGTCACCCCGAAGAAGAGGAGATTTGTCGCTGGGGCGACTAATCTCCCTGCTTGTGTGGCCAGACCCTTTTAAATGAATTCAGTAAGTGAGACACAGTTTCAGCACATAATAGTGTTCTTTCTAATTGCAGGTAATTAATGCCCCTCTAACAATTGTATTTACCCAAATTTAAAAGAGCTTTCTTTTGCCTAATTTTTAGATAAAACTATACATTGTTTAATTTAGGTTCTGCTGATAATGCAGGTAATTAATGCCCTCTAACAATTGGTTTTACCCAAATATAAAAAAAGCTTTCTTTTGTCTAATTTTTAGATGCAAAAATATACATTGTTTTATTTATATTCTGCTGATAATGCAGGTAATTAATGACCCTATAACAATAGTATTTACCCAAATGTAAAAGAGCTTTCTTTTGTCTAACTTACAACTTACAAATATACATTGTTTTATTTCTTTTCTGCTGATAGGAGTCAACTTAAGTGGAATGAATCTATGTGATTTAGCCTGGGACCTGAAGTTTTTTGGATGAGGGATCTTTCTGTAATTTGGATCACCATACCTTGAGTCTACTAAAAACCACCAATATGGACTCATGCAGTTTAGATACCATCACATGTACATGGGACTCTTTTATTATTACAGAGAAAAAGGAAATTATTAGACTTATTTACTTAAAATGGACTATGGGAAATGATCTTACTATAGTTTAGACCAGTGATCCCCAACCAGTGGCTCATGATCGACATGTTGCTCTCCAGCCCCTTGGATGTTGCTCCCAGTGGCCTCAAAGCAGGAGCTTATTTTTGAATTCCAGGCTTGGTTCTGGCTGCATAAAAATCATGTGTGCTGCCAAACAGAACCTCCTGAAGGCTACCAGTTCACATAGGGGCTACCAAATAGCCAATCACAGCTCATATTTGGCACCCCTACGAACTTTTGCATGGTTATGTTGCTCTCCAGTTCGTTTACAATTTAATGTGGCTCAGGGGTAAAAAAAGGTTGGGGATCCCTGGTTTAGAGCTTTCTGGATAACGAGTTTCCCATACCACATAGCCCATATACACATATACATTGCCTACACATGAAAAGCATTTTAAGTAAGGAAACAGATGCTGGTCAGTTCTCAATAACAGACTTTGCTGGAGCTGGGGGGTGAGGAGTACCTGGCCTGGCTTTGTCAGATGTGACATCATGCACTATGGGATATGACATCACCAGCATGCACAGATCACTGGATGAAAATACAGCACTGTGTATGACCGTAGTTTATATGCAATTGGTGATGAGAAATATTTCCTACATAAAACCTTCTGTATTACTCAAAACAAACAAATTCTCAGAATTTCTGACCAGGGTATGGCTGAAAACATTTGTGGTTTCAAAGGGATGACTTGCATCATCCTAGGGATTAATAATCATACAAGTACAGTGCTACACTAAAGCATGTGTCCTAAGTGTTCTGTGTGTATCTTTGCTATAACTACAATAAAACTCACTAGTCATGGAAGAAAAACAGAGCTGCATTTCGCCATGGTCAGGCATGGACAACTGCCCTGGGCCCAAGGAAAAGCTCATACTGTAAATGCACCACAAGTTGACTTCTTGTAGGAGGCATCTGTAGCACTGAAAATAACAGTCCCTGGGTACGGATCAAAGCTATGGTATACGGACAGCAGGTATATTAAAAAAGAGATAATGCCTATAGTAGCAGTGGGATAATAGTCTCTGGGAAGGGAGTGTGACTGTGGGATAGCAGGTATAGTAGGGAGAGATAGTGCCTATAGTAACAGTGGATAATAGTCTCTGGGAAGGGAGTGTGACTGTGGGATAGCAGGTATAGTAGGGAGAGATGGTGTCTATAGTAACAGTGGATAATAGTCTCTGGGAAGGGACTGTGACTGTGGGATAGCAGGTATAGTAGGGAGAGATGGTGCCTATAGTAACAGTGGATAATAGTCTCTGGGAAGGGAGTGTGACTGTGGGATAGCAGGTGTAGTAGGGAGAGATGGTGTCTATAGTAACAGTGGATAATAGTCTCTGGGAAGGGAGTTTGGCTGTGGGATAACAGGTATAGTAGGGAGAGATGGTGCCTATAGTAACAGTGGGATAATAGTCTCTGGGAAGGGAGTGTGACTGTGGGATAGCAGGTATAGTAGGGAGAGATGGTGCCTATAGTAACAGTGGGATAATAGTCTCTGGGAAGGGAGTGTGACTGTGGGATAGCAGGTATAGTAGGGAGAGATGGTGCCTATAGTAACAGTGGGATAATAGTCTCTGGGGAGGGTATAGACATGATGGCTATATCAGCATTTTATGTTTAAAATCATGGCATGTTGTGTCCCTTTGAACACTGGGTATTGGATTTAGAAAACTGCTGATCCTGCATTGTATGTATCGTTTGTTTAAATTAAGCAACAGATCCTGGAAGTGGAATGGGCTTTGGCTTTGAGCCATACTTAGACACTGCCTAAGAAATTGATTGTAAAAGACTGGGAAGGGCACTTGACGATGTGCTCAGTATAATAAAGAAACCTTGCCTCTGTGAACATCAGCATTTATCTTGCTAAAAGGAACTGTTCCTTTCCCCATGCACACAGTTTCATCTATCACTACTACATTTTACCTGAGCACATCAGGTTGAACAAGGACACAGTTCTATCCAAGGGAAACATTCATACTAGCTAATACTAGTGAAATAGTTTTTGTATGGCATTACCCAGCCATTGACAATGCCAGCAGTAGTATAACTAGATTTCTGTGGACCCCACAACAAAATTACTAAATCATTTTACAGTCTTTTAGTTTGATGAACGTTTAACAATTTAAATCAGTTAGGGCACCTTGCTCTCCATACTTTTGCACCCCATACAAAAAAGTAACAACTAACAGGTTCCTAATTTTGGGACTAGTGGGTGCACTTGGGGTTCAGAGAAATACTGCCCTACTGATTTGGCAATTGAAGTTAGTTTATCAGGGGTATATTCTTTGTTGGAATTGGTACGCCCACCTGAGATTGGGGGAATATGTAGATCAGATACAGTATCTCCTACTTACAGTCCTTGGGGCAAATTTACTAAGTGGCGAAAATTTCGCCAGACGAATATTCTCACACACACTGCTAATTCACTAACATGCGAAGTTGCATCCAATGCGCCGAATGCTGGCAAAGTTGTGCTAGCATTAATTTGGCAAGCAGAGCGAAGTTGCACTAGCGTTGGCTAATTTGCATACGGCGGGAAGTTAAAGTTGAATGGATGTATAAGTTGCAGCAAATACATTACACTACTCAAGCCCGGGAAACCTTAATAAAAGAAAATAGAGTAGTTATATTGCCCTACACATGAGCCAGTGTATAGTTTATGTGCCATATGTTAGGAAATGTAGGGGGGAAGCGGGTTGTCCCAAAAAAATTTACACTCTTTTGCAGCCTATCACCCTGCAAAAAGGAAAAGACGCCAGCATTTTTTGGGACTTTTTCAACTAAATTTTGAGGAACTCCTATCTACTCTATTGAACTTCGCCTGGTCTGAGATGACGAAGGCAAGTCTGGCGCAAGAGCTAACGTTCAGTAAAATCCGCATCTTAGTGAATTTGCGCAGTTACATCGGAGCACAACTTCGCCTGGCGATTGAGTGTGAATGAACGCCAGCGTCAGTCTGTTTCTCTATCAAAGTTATGCCTGTGCCCATTAGTAAATTGGCAAAGTACCGAAATTACGTCACACTGGCGAAATTTTCGCCAGTGTTAGTCACTTCGTCCTTTAGTAAATTTGCCCCCTTGGCTTATTGATGGACTGTAACCCAACACCAGCCTTCAGCTACCTTTACAAATGATCATATATTTTAGCTCTACCTTTATAGTTATGACCCAGTCTCTGATGATGATGATGATGAGGGCCAGAACAGTTCCCTTCCTGCTCTATTAAAGAGTAGGGCCTAAAACCATCCTCTCTGGGAGTATTTTTGCTACCTAAGGGCCTGTGTTTGTGAAGGACTGCCCTGAATGCCAAGTCATGGGAATGTATAACAGGTTCAGCCACATCTCTCCACCACTCAGGTTCGTCCAGTCCCAGATACTTCAAAGCAACATACGTGGCCGCCTCCTCCGTCATGAAAATATCAATTATTATCTTTCATTTAAAACAACAAAGGCCCCACACTAAAGATAAAAAAAATCATCTAGATGTAATAAATAACTTGTATTTAGGCTTCTGATTAAAAGCAGCTGACAACCATTAAAATGTGAGATACAAGGATACCACTGTGGTCACATCTGGTCACAACGGTGCCATCCCTGAGCTGATAACGAGACGGAAGATTGGAAAATCTTGTCTGCATGCCCCCCATGTGACCAAATTTGAGCAAAGACCAATTCCTTTGCTATCCTCCCTTAACATAGCAAAGACATGTAATAATAACTATTAATGACAGTTATTTTTATGCATTAAAATTTTTGCATTGTTATTCTGCTTAAAGGAATAGTTCACCTTTGAGGTCACTTTTAGTATGATGTAGAGAGTGATATTCTAAGACAATTTGCAATTGGTTTTCATTTTTTATTATTTTTGGTTTTTGAGTAATTTTGCTTTTTATGCAGCAGCTCTCCAGTTTGCAATTTTAGCAATCAGGTTGCTAGGCTTCAAATTCCCCTAGCAACCATGCATTATTTGAATAAGAGACTGGAATATGAATAGGAGAGGGCCAGAATAAAAAGATGAGTAATAAAGCCTCTGTAGCCTTACAGAGCATTTGTTTTTTTAGATGGTGTCACTGACTCCCATTTGAAAGCTATTTTAAAAAAAAACAAATAAAGACCAATTGAGAGGTTGCTTAGAATTGGCCATTCTATAACATACTAAAAGTTAATTCAAGGGTGAATCACCCCTTTAAAGGAAAACTATACCCCCAAAATTAACGCACAAGCAACAGATAGTTTACATCATATTAAGTTGCATATTAAAGAATCTTACCAAACTGGTGTATACTGTATATATTTAAGTAAATATTGTCCTTTTACATCTCTTGCCTTGAACCACCATTTTGTGATGGTCTGTGTGCTGCGTCAGAGATCACCTGACCAGAAATACTACAGCTCTAACTGTAACAGGAAGAAGTCTGGAAGCAAAAGACACAACTCTGTCTGTTAATTGGCTCATGTGACCTAACATGTATGGTTTGTTTGTGTGCACCATGAATCCTACAATCCCAGGGGGTGGCCCTTATTTTTTTAAAATGGCAATTTTCTATTTATGATTACCCAATGGCACATACTACTAGAAAAGTATATTATTATGAAAATGGTTTGTTTACATGAAGCAGGTTTTTTACATATGAGCTGTTTTATGCAATATCTTTTTATAAAGACCTACATTGTTTGGGGGGTATAGTTTTCCTTTAAGGTATGAAAACACAACAAACCGTCTGCCATCATTCCTCTCAATTGATAACAATGAGATTTGGTAAAAATGCCAATATGTGTGACAGGGGATGGGAGAGACTTCCAATAAGACCATTTTCCTGGGAAAGCTTGTAACATATATACAGTATACTTTTATGGCAGTTGGTGTCCTTTTGGGGTGGTTAGCCTACTTCATTCTCCAACTATGGGTTTCCTATTTCCATGGAAATTGCACTCACCAAGACACCACTACTCACTCCTTGTTGAGGTCAGAGGGAATCACAATAATATATAGGCATGGGGATTTGCACACAAGTGGATTTTCAGGTGACAATTGCATGAAATTTGCAAATGCCAGTGCTATTCCCTTCAGTTACAGTAGTTAGTGGCATTTTGATGCCACATTTTGAAGGTGGAACAGTCCAGCCGGGAAAACTGACCTGTGAATTCTCCCAGTTGTTTCAGGAGTCGTCTGTATTTATTTGTGGTGGAGGTGTAACAGAGCATGGTCGTCCTGTAAGAGGGTGATACAATTATTTCTTTCCCTCGCTCAACTTTTTTTCCATCCTCTCCTTTGCTACGCCATGTTCATGACAACCTTTCTGTAGCAGAATGAAGCACCCAGAATCCCTGGCATGATACCATCCAGGATATCACAGGCAATAATGTCAAACGGTTGGGATGCATAGCCATCTTTTCACATTCCGTGTGCCTT
The DNA here is from genome assembly GCF_017654675.1 of Xenopus laevis. Lineage (NCBI taxonomy): Eukaryota > Metazoa > Chordata > Amphibia > Anura > Pipidae > Xenopus > Xenopus laevis. The sequence goes on along the minus strand of NC_054375.1, from coordinate 133,082,360 downwards.
GAGTTTTTTGTATAAATAGCTCTGATATATGTCTTGGATAGTTTCTAACTCAACTGTGTGTTTCCTTTGCAATAAATCTTGATAATTTGAATGTGTAAATGTGAAATGCTTGATATGCTGGGTTAAATGAGATCTGTTACAGTTCTGACAGTGCAGCCTGCTAAATGGTGCCTTGAAGCATATATCATTACCCCAGTTACTTGAATAACAGTCATCCATTCTGTGCCCTTGAAGGCCAGTGAGAGATAAATTGCATTTTAGCTTCCTGTACTTACAAAAAGCTATCTGGCTCTAGATAATTATATATTAGTCACTTCCCCAGAGACAATGATGTCTGTAACTTGGGACACATTAACCAGTGGGCCTTTCGGTCTTATAGATATGTATTAGTCATTGGGGTGTAGGAATTTCACAGAGAAGGGCCACATAGGTCTTTGTATTACACATCAAACATTAAGATTTGTGTAGAAATATAAGAGAATGAGGTTTTGTAATTGGCTAAGAGCAGCCGGGTGACAGTTTGTGGAGACAGACGGCATAAAAGTGCCACAATACACTAACAAATCATTGTATCTCTCTAAATAAGCTATAAACAAACATATGTCTGTATAATTGCAATACCAGTGATTTTCAACCAGCCACACAACCACATCCATTGACTGTTGAACCCCCAACACCCCACTCTTGGCTCCTTGCAAGTTAAAAATAAAAATAAAGGAGAGGAACAGGAGAAATAAAGGAATGTTGTGGCAAGACAGACAGTAAACAATGATCATTTAAGCTTGAAGTTTGAAGACTAGTTCTAAGAGACCCAGTTTACTGGAAATTGTAGCTGAAACATTGTGGCCTCCATATTTATACAACATTATCCTTCAGGCATGTGTTTCATGTTGTAGCTTGGCGACATTTTCACAATACATTGGAGTCTATGGGTGTTTTTTCACTCTGAACCAGGATTGGTACAAATCTCCTTGTTTTTTTAACTGACAGCAGAGTTTTTACCAGGATTCCAGAGTAATAACAACTGGAGCCCTCAAAATCACATGTACCAAAACTTGCCCATGATTTCCAGATTCAGGCACAAATTAGCATTGCTTTTTGTTAATCACTGGGAAAGTTGAGGCTGTGTTCCGTGTGGAGGAGCAGCTCACTGAGGGAATCCTTAAAGTGACACCACCTCAAGGAAGGTGGTAGTTCCATGGTTCCTTTGTCTTTGGGCCCTGTAATTTGCATATGGTATACATATGGTAGACAACCGGATGCAATTTATTAAAAAAGACTGAATTGGAACATTGGTGCAAGGCAAGGCCCCAGGTTCTATTGTCTATGGTGCTAGGCAGGCATTTAAAATAGTACATAAGGGTGCAAGTATCTTTGTGCACAAGACAGCACAATTTTTCAATCTGCACTTTTGTAAAATAGACAAAAAAATATACAAGGGATCATTTGCAATCTCCAAGGCAAAGCCCCTAGGCATCTCTCCACCCATCACCCATCAGACATGTGGGTTAGAGAGCAGCAGAGGCAATGGCCCCTGTCTTTGACAAGCAGTAAGTATAAGGCTGCCTTGCTCCTGCCAGTGCTGCCCCCTGGTCCTTGCTCACAACCCAAAATCTTCTGTTTTCTTGGCCTCTGTTTTGGGAGTCTTATCTGGATCTGCACTGGATCCCCAATTTGAAAAATTAATAGCTTTTCAACAGAAATGAAATATTGGGATATCTGTTGTAATCAGGTTTAAAGTAAGTGTGGGTGGGTGTAACTGGAAAGGAAATTGGCTGGTAGAAGGCAAGCATTAGTGTTAGAGTTGAGATTATGCTAAGAGGTCACAGGTTATATCTCCAGAGAGGAGTCCAGCTGTACTTTCCATCTGTAGCTAGGTCAGACTGGACAGCAAGGATCCAGCATTTCTGGTAATACAGGTCATAAGCATTATGGTGCATCTCCTATATTAGCTCTTGTTATTCTGAAATCATGCCTTTCAGAGACCTTACTGTTTAGGACTCTCTGTCCCAAAGATTCAGGCTATGAAACAATACAATCAGAAATCAATAATAATTTAATAATTTATAAAGTGCTCTTTTGTAATTCTAACCTTTCTTGGTTACATCTCTCTCATCAGATTTTGATTACCCAGATACCTCTTGCCATTTTATTACTGAAATTGATATCTCTGAAGCTGGAGTAAGAGTCTTCCTTTCTCAGAGTTTAGAATTCCGGGGGCCCTACACAAAGAAAGAAAGTATGATACTGGTAAAGAAAACCTGTTGGCATCAAACTTGCCCTTGAAGAATGCCTTTTGCATTTTAAGTTTGGGTATTCATCAAGAATATCAAACGTCACCAACTGTTTCTTACGGTAGAGATTTGTTATATTTGTGATATGTTATTGTTTTCTCCTCCTAAACACTACCTACTACCTACACTACTACTATTAGCAAAATACTGTCTCTTCTTCTGGTATTTGGCTTTCTGCTTTGGATAATGGGCATAAAGAAATTGAGGTTCAAGATATCAAGGATAATCACTGCATCAAATGGAGAGGTTTTGGTTCTGAAGAAGATCTTGGGTTGATGCCAAAGATTTGCATGCTCCTAGCAATGTCATCTGCTGCTACAAACAGCTACTTTCCTCTGAAGCTTTGGAGTATTTAGAAAAAGGGTGCACTGCTACTGTTAATATTGACCACTTGTGCAGATGAGGATGGTACTGCCCACGTTTTTTTTTAGGGGTTCTCCCGTACTCAACAGTGGGACACTCTCCTTTAGACCCATCTGTGCCTGCACTCCTACCTAGCAGCCACCACAGAACTGAACATCAGGCCATATTGGATTTAGAATAGGGTCTGTAATTTCAAGTACACAAATACATAGATTGCCAGTCTGGGCCTTCTTAACTTGAAGGGCTCATTCTAACCATGTAGAACACAGGATACAGAAACAACTTAAAGAGCTGTGCAGTTGTGGAACCGGAAGCAGGTGTGCTTACAGGTTCAGTAGATACAGTCAGGGATGGACTGGGCAGGTGGGACACCAGGAAAAATCTTGGTAGGCCCCAACCCAGACCCACACCTTCTGAAGCCCTAGTTGCAGCCACATGACTTCCTCCAGGACCTGATCGCGGCCACAAAAATAGAGACCAGGGTACACCCTGGGAGAGGGTGGAGGGGGGCCACAATGCTGGAAAGACCTCAATGCTAGGGTCTGGGGGTGCGTGTGTGGGAGCCACTAAGGTGGCAGTAGTTCCGGACCCAGTCCAACACTGGATACAGAAGTTTAAAAAAGAGGATGGATGACTTTTTGGCAAGCATGAAAATGGAATATTTTTCTCCTCCCTTACACCTTGATCTTCACCAGCTAGAAATAAGACAAGGTTTACCTCACCAACATTTTGAACTTAATGGAAATGTGCCCTTTTAAACCTCATCTGATATGCAACGATAAACATTTTACTTATTAGAAAAAAGAAAATAGTTCTTTAGACAGTGAATCACAAGAAGGGCAGTCTAAATCCTAGGACCCATCTGGAGGTCCACAGGGACTCTAGACTGTCAGTCCAAGCCTGAATATGAACTATTCCAAGTCATCATTTGGAGGCCAAAAACAGCTAAAAGCACATCTGTGTGGAAGTGTTGAAATTAATAGGATAGGCCTTGAATGGCAACCAATGATTGAGTGGAGCCCTTTGTAGGCAACACTGTCAGTTCCAAGCTGTGAAGGCCATTTTCTCTCTCAGCTGCACACGCCGTGGGTCATTCACCTATCTGTAGGCTCTGTGGGTTACTTGAAGCCCTTTTGTATTCTCAAGAGCCGCAGAGTGGAGGCCTTTCTTGAAGGAACAATGCCGTGTTATGTCAAACAGCTTCCTGTTCTTAATCAGAAAACTTTGTTCTAATAAACACTGCTAATATTTCCTTGCTGTCCTCTAATATGTTTGATGCCACCATGACCTTCATTTATAAAATATCCGTATTTGTAACTGATTAGAATCTCCCAGCCTGTTTCTCATACTCCCAGCTTCTGGCTTTTCCTTCCTGTTTCAACTTATCGCAGGGGCTTTGGGAAAAGCAATATGATGTTGTGGTTCAGATATCCTGACAAGTTAAGTCAGGACACAGCTGGCTTTCTATGGAGCACTTTCACGTGAACCTCCAGGTCTCTCTACTGTTAGGGCTAAAGCTTGGAACCTACAAAAGATGATGATCATAAAGTGTAGTCATCTAATACAGTCATTTATTATTGACTGAAAGCAGTATGTAATACTATGTAAAATTATTTTTTTTGGGGGGGAAGGGCAGTGGACTAAAACTTGCTTGCATTACGGCATGCCTCTTCTGGTTGCTCATAGTCATATCATGGAATAAAGATGAGCGTTATGAGTACTGTATATATAAAATCTTTATCAAATCAACAAGTTCACAAAATAAATGGTGAGATAAGTGTTCCTATGTCTTAAAGGGGTTGTTCACTTTTGAGATAACTTTTAATATGCTGCAGAGAGCAATATTCTGAGAAAATTTGCAATCGGTATTGATTTTTTTTATTTGTTTTTTTTTTTAGTTATTTAGCTTTCTATTCAGCAGTGATTCAATCATTTTTAAGCAATTTGCTTGCTAGGGTCCAAATTACCTTAGCAACCATGCATCAATCTGAATAAGACACAGGAATATAAATAGGAGAGGGCCTGAATAGAAAGATGAGTAATAAAAATTAGCAATAACGATAAATGTGTAGCCTTACAGAGCATTTGCTTTTTAGATGGGGTCAGTGACCCCCTTTTGAAAGGTGCAAAGAGTCAGAAGAAAAAGGCAAATAACTATAAACCTATTTTTGCATAACAAAATAACCTAGCATTGCCATAGGGCTGGTGGTAAGTACAGGGCCCTTTTACACCCTGTGCCCACAATTGCTCCCTAACTTGCATGACCAGGACCGCCATCGCAGGGCCCCATACGACAAAATTTCCTGGGCCCCTTGGGCTCCACCCACCGCAAGCCCCACCTACAGGTCCGCCCCCCACCACACAGCAAAAAAACAGAAAAAATATTGGTGGCTAGGGTTCCCACATGTTAATAAAAATAAAAAGATATTGGTAGTCAGGACCCCCCATAAAAAAACATTTGTGGCCAGGCCCCCTCCCCATTAAAAATATTGGTGGCTAGGACCCCTTAGAGAAAATTGGTAGCCAGGGCCCCTTAAACGTCCATGCCTTCCCGAAGTCAGCAGCTCTCAGAAAGATGGGGGGCCCGGCTAATCAAGTAAGTGTGGCGTGGCCAGGCCCCCCCTTACCCTCGGGCCCCCTACAACTCTCCCCCCTGTCCCCCCCTGATGGCTGACCTGTGCATGACTACCAGCAGGGCAGGGTGCAAAGTACAAAAAACCTCGTGGCTTGACACTTTACACCCAATGGCATAGTTAAGAGAGTTATGAGACACAGTTAGGGTAGGGGCACACGGCGCGATTTCGCCGCGATTCTGCGCTAAGCGAGTTGTCGCTGCGTTTTTTAAGCCGAAATAGCTTTGCTAACTTTGGCGCTGGCGTCAATGCAAATCGGGACGAAATCGCTGCGCTAATTCACACGCGGCGATTCGTTTTCTATTGTCGTCCGAAGTTGCCTCGCTGGGCGTTTCCGGGCGACAGTAGAAAAAGAATCGCTGCGTGTGAATTAGCGCAGCGATTTCGCCGCGATTTGCATTGACGCCAGCGCCAAAGTTAGCAAAGCTATTTCGGCTTAAAAAACGCAGCGACAACTCGCCCAGCGCAGAATCGCGGCGAAATCGCGCCGTGTGCCCCTAGCCTTAGAATGGCAGCTTCTCTATAGTTACAATGGAACCAAGACAAACAAATGCCTTTGTTTAAATCACTGGGGGAGTGCCAATGGTTAGGCAACCGCTGGTGATTATAACACTTATCTTATACCCTGGGTGAGTGCTCCTGTTAGCAGAAAATCTGCCCAGGGTATTTTTCAGTGAGTAGCAGGGACTTTTCCTCTTCCTCTGCCACTTATTTTAATATTTTAATGAATCAATTCCCTGTACTGGTCACACCTCTGGGCTTCTGGATGCAAGTCCAACAGACCCTTTAGAAGTTTAGAACAGTGGTCCCCAACCAGTGGATCGCGGTTAAGGCACGGCCAGTCCACATAGGTACTACCAAATAGCCACAGCATTATTTGGCACCCCAAGGAATTTTTTCATGCTTATGTTGCTCCCCAACTCTTTTTACATTTGAATGTGGTTCATGGGTAAAAGAGGTTGGGGATCCCTGCTTTAGAACATTTCTATTATGGACTGAAACATTAGTCACTGCTGCAGAAATTGCAGAAAGTGATACTGACACTAAAATTTTCTTTTCAAAATATTAATCTACATTAAAAGTTACATATAGGTCATGTTGACCTTTTTTGGCTGATAGGGCTGCTTTTGTAAGTAATTATTACTTGAAGTTCCTAAACCTGACTGTCCCAACTCAGTCTGTCAGTTAGAGTTTCCAATGCTAACCGACTACTGCTGCACAAATATGGCAGCCCCCTCATACAGGAACATGGGGGCAAGAAAGGTAATGTAAAAAAGCATCGGGCAAATACTTTTATTATATTATAATAATATATTATATTATTATATTTATTATAAATAGCATTCAAAGATAATGTTTTGATAATAAAAAAGTTATTTTCTGCTGTCAGTATTTATTTAAATACACAATTGTATCATGTAATAATGAAAAGTTCCAATTACTAATTCTATATTTTTTTTTTAAGAACTAGCATTTTAAAGAACTAGCACCCTTAGTAAAGTTCTAGGTTTGATTCCAGACAAGGCAAGAAGTTTGTATGTCCTTCCCATGTCTGTGTTGGTTCACTCCAGGTACCCCAGTTTCCTCCCACCCTCCAAATACCCTCCAAATACTAATTACAAAAACTGATCATAGTATTTGTGAATGTAATAGGGACCTTGGATTGTAAGCTGGGGCAGGGTCTGATGGGAATGATGTAAAACACTTATGTGTCAATGATATATTAATAAAGGCTATTAATAATTGTTACATATTGTTGTTCAAATTAAATATCTTACTCATATCTTGAGTAACTAATGACAATGGAGGCAGGGATGGTTCTTCCACAGATTCACTGGCAGTATCACTGGAACAATCATATGACACAGATGCTTTTAGCACTAATTAAATTGAAATTCAAGCTAATCGAATGATTAACAGGAACAGTTCCAAACTAGCAGAAAGCAAATCTATAAGAAGATCTGGATCATCACATAGAACACATTTCCAAGCAGCAAGCAGAATTCAATAGAGCAACTGCCAATAACAGACTGTCAAGGATTCTAAGCATTAGTAATATAGCCGTAGCAACAGGATGGACATATCCGTAATAATATTGTAACATAAACCATTACAAAAAAATATGCAGAGAACAATAATCTTGTATGGCCCACTAACCAAGCCTCAATCTTCGGTGACGGTTTAATATAAATAAATGAAATGAGAAAGGTGTGTATAAACGGTATATTTCCCCTTTAAAGGGGTGGTTCATTTTTAAAAGAACAGTAATACCAAAAAATTTAAAGTGTTTTAAAGGAATGACAATATAAAGCTGTTGCCCTGCACTGGTACAACTGCTGTGTTTTCTTCAGAGACACTACTATAGTTTATATAAACAAGCTGCTGTGTAGTCATGGGGGCAGCCATTTAAACACAGGATACATAATAGATAACAGATACATTCTGAAGAATCCCATTGTATACTACAGAGCGTATCTGTTATCTGCTATAAATCCTGTGCATTTTCTCCTTTTTCGGCTTTGAATGGCTGCCCCCATTGCTACACAGCAGCTGGTTTATATAAACTATAGTAGTCTTTCTGATACAAACACACCAGTTTTACCAGTGCAGGGCAACAGTACATTATATTTTATATTTGATATATTAATTACTTTAATACACTTTAATTTTTTGGTGTTATTGTTCCTTTAAGTTAACGTTGAGTGTGTTATAGAAAGGTCAATTCTTCTCAACCTTTCAATTGGTCCTCATTATTTTATTTATTTATTATAGTTTTTTATTTGCCTTTTTCTTATCTCTCTTTACAGCTTTCAAATGGGGGTCACTGACCCCCCCCTCTAAAAAGACAAATGCTCTGTTAAGCTACAAATGTATTGTTATTGCTACTTTTTATTACTCGTCTTTCTATTCCTATTCAGGTCCTCTCCTATTTGTCAAATCAATGCATGGTTGTTAGGGTAATTTGAACTCTAGCAGCCATATTGCTGAAATTGCAAACTGGAGAGCTGCAGGATAAAAAGCGAAATAGCTCAAAAACCGCAAATAGTAAAAAATGAAAACCAATTGCTAATTGTCTCAGAATATCATTCTCTACATCATACTAAAAGTTGACTCAAAGATAAACAATCCCTTTAAAAGGCCAACTTCTTCAGCATAATGGCTAACATGATCTTTGCAACAATGAGAGGAGTGTGTAGGCTGCGCCTCTGTGTAGGAGAAAGAGGCTGCCAAGCAAGCAGTCTGTCAGCCACAGCACTAATGATCCCTCTAGACATGCACGGGACCGCTTGCTGTTTAATTAATAACACTAATTAGACTATTTCCATTCATTAGTTTTGCTTTCGCTTAGCAGCTCCTTTGTATTGCATCTCTCTGGTGTCTGAGTTGTCAGTGTGCGTGGCAGGTGGTCCCTCGTACGTAACCAAGTCTCTGGCACAGGACTCCCTCGGAGGGGCTACTATGATCTGCAGAGTCACTAACAGTTCTAAGGTTTCATTGAGCAAAACTACTGCAGGGAAAAGGGGAATTATTCTGCTTGGGTTTCCGGATATGGAGCATTAGCTGGAATTGTATTCAGAACGTCTGCAGAGACATGGGCGTTTTATGGAGCAGTATTTTATACAAAATGAGAGTGCTACGGGGGTTCTAGGCAGGAGTAAGGCCCAAAGTACAATTCATGAGAGATGCCCAGTTTCTGAAAGTCAAAATTAGAGTCCCCAACTACAATTTATAAGGCATGGATTCCTACATGTTGTTACCAGTTGTTGGTGGACCCTGCCTACCAGTGTTGGACTGGGGTGTGTGGGGCCTACTGGGGCTGCCACCTTAAGGCCCCCCCACCCATCTCGGGCAACTCTACCCTTCATGAGCCCCCCACCTTTTTTGTGCCCCCCCCACCCCAGACACAAGCTCTGATGAAATCAACCGGTCTCACCTTCCCAAGTGCATGTCTATGAGCTGTTCTGCTTTACCTTGCTGCGTTCAGGAGTGGGGTCCACAATATCCTGCAGGGAGTGGACCTGGGTCAGCAGGCCCCTGAGTGCCAGACCCCATCAGGTTTTTTCCAGGTGTCCCACTGGCCCAGTCCAACCCTACTTCTCACAGCTGAAAGCAGTCAGGAACGGGGGGTACTAGAGCTTGCAATTACAGTTAAGCTGAATATCCCCAGTATAAGTCACCTTGGAATCCTACACCCTGTTAGAAAGACTGAGGCCCTAGACCAACAGGTTATCCAACTTCAAATACAGATACTTGTAAATACTTTTCTTACAGTGACCTGTATAAAGCCACTTGACCTGTTGTCTCAGTGACATCTGACAATGGACCAGGTTCAATTCATTAAGAACAAGGGTTATCATGTGAAAAGTCATGGATGAGATTCAATTTGAGGTGAAATTCATTTCAGAAAAAAAATTATCTTACAGTTTATCATGTGAAAACTCTATTGAAGTAAATGGGGAAAAACTGGAACTGAATTTGGAGAAAAGTTTTTTTCTCCTCGAATTGAATCTTGTCCATGAGTTTTCACGTGATAAACCATGAGTTAACTTTTTTTCTCACTGGATTGAATCTGGCCCAATGTTGGCTGGAAACTATGGTATTCACGTATGTATTTCTTTTGTTATATAAACTCAACAAATTGACTGTCTTATCCTAAAATTGACTGATAAGAAATATTTGGAGTAAAAGCAGATGATCCTCCTATAATTTGTGATGTGTTGCAGGTGGCTGCCATATAAAATGGACATGTTCAACCAGTATGAACTGTCTGTGGGCACCACACTGAACATGGACAAGAGAAAGGAAAGCAGAGATCTGCTTGAAAAGGTGGTAATAAAAATTTTAAGAGAGCACAGAGAGTTTGGGGATAATGTCACGGTAAAGCAAACCCTTTAGATGTGGACTCAAGAACAAAACTGACCAAATATTGTATATATGGTGATGATAGAACCTTAAGAACTTCCAGACACAACAAATTAGAAAGCATAACTGGAAAACTAGGTGCCTTGAGTCTGTGTATGGCATCATGAAATCACAGGGATTACCAAGGTATTTTTGAGCATAGTATTCATCCCAATGTCAGAAAGCTGGATTTCCATCACAGATCATGGGTCTTTAAACAGCCTCCAGACAGGAATGGTCACAAACAAGACCCTTGACTGTTCTGAAGTGGCCACAAATGAGTCCGGATCAATATCCCATTGAGCAATCACGAAGAGATCGGAAAATTGGAGTTGGGAGAAGACATTCTTCAAATGTGGGAGTAGTTTCCAAACTGTCAGCAGACAGAAGCAGAAGAAACACCTGGTTTCAGTTATTCTTTCCAAAGGGTGTGCTACCAATGGTATATATCTATATATATATATATATATATATATATATATATATATATATATATATATATATATATATATATATATATAGATATATATATATATATAGATATATATATATATATATTAAAGTTTTGTATGGAATAACAAAGTTCTGGAATCTTAATAATGAAAGAAGGAATCTGTTTTTGTCATTTTGCTGTAGATCAATCAGATTATTTTAGTGTAATTAGCGGAAAGGTGTCCATATTTTTGGACTTGACATATAAGCACAAGTGGTGCTCCCAGGGGTGTAAATACAAAGGAATCAGACCCTGGGTTTGTGAGGGAAGGGCAGGGGTGTAGAGGTCCCAGTAAGGGTTTAATTAATAAACAATGTGAATATATATTGGTAGAATATGTTCATTTATGAATGTTTTTAGGCCTGAAATTGAGTTTTCTGTGGGGCCCTAAATTCTAGTTACAATATTCAGGGTTCGACTGGGCTTGTAGCCCTTGTCGGCCTTGACGCTCTCCCCATGGAGGGGGTGAAGCGGAAGTGGGTTGCGGCTGGGGCGGGGGGTCCGTGGGGGTGGCTGACAGGGGCGTAGTACTGCAGGCCCAGTGGGCCCAAACCCTCCAGTCCAATTCTGACACCGCTGGCTGCTCCCATGCACATAGGTAAGAAATCACTGGCACTCAAATGGCAGGTGCAAGCAGGGACAATCCCTTGCGTTTATTAGCAGAAAATGCAACATTTCTGGGTCAGGCCCCTTTATCAAGCCTGACCAAGAAACGTTGCATTTTCTGCTAAGAAACGCAAGGGATTGTCCCTGCTTGCACCTGCCCTTTGAGTGCCAGTGATTTCTTACCTACTTGCTGTTGGCGGGTGCCGACCCCTTCGTCACTGTGCAGCGGGCAATCAACACGTAGGCCAGGGAGTGCGAGAGGAGCTTCTATCTGCTCCCATGCACACACACATACGCAGGAACTAAATTTGTTTGCTGAAAAATCATTAATAATATAAACAGAGCCACCAAGAATACAATGAAGAGCAGGAGCAACAGGGCCTGCAGCAATCTCATATAATAAAGCATTGAGCTCACAAGAGACAAGAGATGCTGATTCATAGAGACTCTGCAGCATATGCAGAATATGACCTACATCGATTGCCGCCAGCACTGGGCGCAGGGGATTGCAGTTCATCTGAACATGACAATGCTCTTTTAGCTATTCCTTGCAAGATGGGTGCACAGACAGTAAAGAATGCATTTCATAACAAGGCAGAGTTGCTCTGACTGAAGTGCCAACCTGCAGCTTTGTTGCCCATACGTTCACTCATCTCATCTACCCACAGTTCTGCTGAAGCACATGCAGATATTGCACCTTCTTTTTAAATTACGTTTAAAGAGAACTAAAGTCTAACTAAAGAAGTAGCTAGATATGTTATACATTATGTTTTGGGCTTCTGTACCAGCCCAAGGCAACCACAGCCCTTTAGCAGTAAAGATCTGTGTCTCCAAAGATGCCCCAGTAGCTCCCCATCTTCTTTTCTGCTGATTCACTGCACATGCTCTGTGCTGCTGTCACTTACTGAACTTAGGGACCCACTCACAATATACAGTACACATAGAATAGAAATGTCACAATATAAGGCTGATTAGTAATTAATACAGATAATTACTACATGGCAGCACAGAAACCAGTGCAATTAGCATCAGAATTTAATAATCAGCCCTGTAGCATCAGCTTATATTACAGACCAACCTCATTTTCTGCTTGATAATTAGTGACGACCCCTAAGCTTAGCTTCTCAACAGCTGCTCAGAGCCCACTGAGCATGTGAGTGTCACAGACACTTTCCAAGATGGTGACCCCCTGTAACAGGTTTAAAGTCCTGGATCATTGCTGCTATTGACAAGCTGAAACTTTAGGCTGGTGCAATAAGTTCAGCAAATTAAATATGGCATTTTAATCCACATTCATTTTTGGGGTTTAGTTCTTCTTTCATACAAGCCAAATTGCTGAGCTCTATGGGTCATGGATAAAATTATTGGGCTGACCAAACGCACCAGTATTTGGATTGCCGTACTAGGCCCCGCAGAAAAACATTTTAGGGACCACCACTAGGCAAATTACATTTGTTTGCAGTCAGATACAGAAATTGCTCATTAGGGATGAATGCTCTATTGCTTTTGGCAGGCTTCTGTTCTTACTGGTGATGAGGTTGAATGGAGTACTCCCATAAAATTAGTGAAGGACATGAGACCAACAATGATGTTTGCCAGCCAAAATCATAGATGGGGCACTGTTGGCTAGCAGCGCATGGACAAACTCAGCCTGCTGTACTGCAATTCAGAGCAAGAAATGAAACGGCCAATACCTTACTTCAACTGAAAAAACCTTTCCAATGAAACATCCCATAGCCCTGGCAGCTCTCCGAAAGTTTTCCACCACGTATGTGTAAACTACAAGAATCACTTGGAACAATAACACTGGCACAGTTAACTCTGGAGGCTGCACAAAGCAATTATGAGGTAATGTTAAATAGCATTTTGCTTTTTTCTTCTACTTTTAATTATCTTTTCAGGACAAACTTAAGCAACGATAAAAGCATTGGTTGGTGCCGGCATTACAGCGAGTAACAAATTAACACCGACAAACCTGAATGACCTGAATGTGTCTTGTAAACACCAATTTAAACATCCCAAAAGGAATCCCTTGTAGGGTTTTAGCACAAACAAGTTGGTCCCATTACTTACAGGCATCTCTTTTAATCCCTTTGCCCTTTCCTGCCTTATTGCAGGCTGAAGGTGTATGGCAGCCACTGTTGGCCTATGATAGAACAGAATTTCATTGAGCCCTTAGTAATAAAAAAGGCTCCAACCAATGCAAGAAATGTGATGGAATGGGTCCACCTACTGTAACAGGAAGAGCTTTGCCTCTGTAAGGAAAATGGAAGCTGCTTTTCCCTGGGAGACAAAAAGCCGACGGCAATACAAGAACTTGAAAAAGTGGTGAAGAAATTGGGCAGTCTGCCACTAGTACTTTTAATTTTCATAGTGACAAATTCACCACTACATTTAGGAGGTTATTTACTAAACTCCGGTTGTGCTTTTTTGGGGCAAAACTCAAATTTTTCAGGTGTTTTTTAAAAACTCAAATTTTTCTATATTTATTAAAGCACAATGCAGCAAAAAGCCTGAATCTGAAAATCCACCATTTCAAACCTGCCATTGTATTAGTCAATGGGAGAGGTCCCTATCTTATTTTAAAAGTTTTGTGGTCTGCGCTAAATTAGCCAGAAAATCAGACATTTTCAGCCTTTTTGGCCAATAATCTGAAAAATTCAGGCTTTTCGGGATACAAAAATGGTATGATTCGGGTTTTCCACTCAGTTTTCACTCGGTTTCACTTGATTTACCCAAACCAGTTAAATTGAGCTTTTTTTTAAAATAATAAATAAGGTCAAATTGAGTTTGGTTGTGGTTTTTTTATTTAAAAAATTAGATAAATTCGGATTTTAGTAAATAACCCTCTAACTGTCTAGTACCATGTATGTGGCATTGTATTGAAAGTCCAAACTGAGATCCAAAAAAAGGCCCTGGAAATTCAAGTACACAGTGGCCCAAATGGCCCCTGAAGGCCTAATAAATAATGTCTATGGCATCTAACTGCAGCCCCTCTGACATTTACCAGAATCCACAGATGGACAGTTTGGGCCAAACAGAAGAAAATCAGATGTACTTCAACCCCACTTGCCACGTTCTACTCATTTAAGTATATATTGACCAGAACGCTCTATCCTCCACGTGGCCAATGTGCGTTTCACCTTGAATGGCTGTTTTATTATTACAGAGAAAAAGGAAATCATTTTTAAAAATCTGGATTATTTCAGTATAATGGAGTCTGTGGGAGAAGGCCATTCTGTAATTCGGAGCTTTCTGGGTAACAGGTTTCCGGATAACGGATCCCATACCTGTATAGAGCCATCATACCACCCATGCACGTTTGTTTTTCTGGCACATTGAAGAAAGTGGCTACCTACCCCTGTGCTCTGAAATGGTTCTAGAACTACTAACCTCGAATCTGACAGACAGAGGAGCAATTGCAATAGGTACTGCCAGAATTTAATTGCAAGAGGTACACCATCTAAAGATGTCTGATACATCATACATTATGGGGGTTATTTACTAAACCTCAAATTTATCTGCTCAGGCTTTTTGTTCAAACATTTTTTGAGATTTATTATACCCTGATGCTGCAAAAAATCTAAATCTCAGACCTGTCGAGGTCCTGTATAAGTCAACGAGAGAGGCACCTATCCCAATTTGAAGGTATCATGGTCTGCTCTGGGTTTAGCCCGAAAATCCTACTTTTTCGGGTTTTCAGGGAAAAACTCTAAAAAATCGAGTGATTCTGGAAAGAAGCCTGAAAAATTTGATTGATTCGGGTATTCGCTCCATTTTATCAAGTTTTCAGCAATCCAATTAATTTTGGTTATTTAATTAATAAATAAGGTCAAATCCAGCATGGGAGTTTGGCCGTGGTTTTTAAATAAAATATGAGATAAATTCCGATTTTAGTAAATAACCCTCAAAATGTAGTCAACTAAAGCCGCATAATGGAAATTATTAAGATATTAATCTACCAAAGTGCTGGAATTCTGCTGTATGGCAAACCAAATCCCAGATATCCCCCAGCTCCAAAACCCAACTGAAGTTGGGAACTTACTAATACTGTTCTATAAATCCCAGCGGGTGATTACACATTATCAGAAATTCCAGGAAAATTTAAAACTTTGCAATGCATTGACCATTACTTCCAAAAAGACTACAAGTCATGAATCCAGTTCTGCATACAGTATGTTCTTACATATCATTCTGGAATAATGGTGTATAAAATGCGCTTATATTTAGGGGCAAATGTATCAAGGGTCGAATATCGAGGGTTAATTAATCCTCAATATTCGACTGGGGAATTAGAATTCTTCGACTTCGAATATAGAAGTCAAAGGATTTTGCGCAAATAGTTCGATCGAACAGTACTTCGATTATCGAATGGTCGAATAGTCGATTTTTAGTTCGAATCGTTCGATTCGAAGTTGTAGTCGAAGGTCGAAGAAGCCCATTCGATGGTCGAAGTAGCCAAAAAAACACTTCGAAATTCGAAGTATTTTTTCTTCTATTCCTTCACTTGAACTTAATGAATGGGCCCCTTAATGTTCCTCATGCCGTGACTGTGATGTCCTTCCAGCTTTTCATAGACTGATGAGACATGTCACTTTTACATGTGTTTGCTGAGAGTCAGGCCCCATTTATATTGGTAAATATATTTTATTTGATTTTACATAAACAAGAAAAATTAATATGACAGCATAAATTAGCAGACTTAGAGAGTATGCTGCAAAAAGAAAGTACAGTGGCATTACATTTTCAAAGATTGATAACAACAATAGTAAAATAAAGAAAAATAAAAATATTAACTAAACCAGTGGATGTAAAGACAAATAAAAAGAAAAGAAAGAAAGAAAAATCCCATTGTTTCAGGAGAATAAAATTATACAGTTACCTAATTAGATTTGGAGAAACCTTAAAACTTGGTCTTTGGTATTGGAAGTACACGTCTCAAAATAAGGAGACCATATATGTTTAAAGGATTCTTTAGAGCTTTTACCATTCGATTTTGCTTTTAAAGCTTCTTGCCAACTAAGTTGGTTCATGTAAGAGATGGCATCTGACAAAGAGGGACACTCTTTTTGTAACCAGAAATTTAATAAGGCTTTTTTGGCAGAAGCCAAAAATAAACTTGTCAGAGTCTTTTTTTCATGAGATATAAATTTTTGTTTGGAAGATAAGGAAAGACCATCACTCTCCAAATTTAATAGAGCAAAACACGGAGATAGTTGTAGCTTAATTTTCAATCTATTGTTCATAAAATGAGTGATCTCCCTCCAAAATAATCTAACTTTAGGACAGGACCACAAATTGTGGAAAAGAGAAACATTAGTATCATTACATTTTGGACAAACCGGGACAGGTTTGGAAGAAGTATCTTTAGAAAAAATTTTCCCGTAACCTAAATGTACTAGTTTGAAGTGTTGTAACCGCCAATGTTCTGCCAAAATTAATTTATTATAATTACTGAGAGACTTCACCAAATCAGATGGGGATATTCGGCATTGTAAATACTCGGACCATTTTAAAGAAACTTCTAGTAATGGATGTGGGCCTGACCCATAGTTATTCCAAAATTTTTGAGATATAGAATCGATTGAGATCAATGAACGAAGTTCAATAAATTCAGACAAATCTTCAGCAAGTTTGTGATCCAACAATAATAGATTATTCTTATTCTGTATCAAAGAGAGGCCACAATGAAAGGCACGATAATAATATCTGTCAGATTCAAGGAGACTATATTTTTCTTTGAGATCTAACCATGATAGTGGTGATCTTTTAAGTGGGTTGAATAAATCTTTTATTAAGACTAATTGTTTTTCCTTCATGGAAAATAAAAAGGTATCCTGTTTAAGAAAATCTGAAGGTTTAAGCAAAAGCTTAGCCGGCATAAAAGGAGTTTGGGTATAGCTGTAGCAATGACGAGAAAATAAATGTTTCCACGCAAAAATAGAGTCTCGAAATAGAGGATTCTTTTTAAAATCACAGGGGACATTACACCATTTGCTATGTAGTACAGATAAGATGTCTGAACGGGATTCATGAAAAATTTCAATATCAGGATTAGTAAATTTATTACCCTGGGAGATCCATTCAATAAGATATCTGGTGAGGGCTGATAAATTAAAAGCTCTAAAATTTGGAAGTTTTAGACCACCAAATTTAACTGGAGCTCTCAACTTATGAAGGGCAATCTTTGCTTTTTTGCCATTCCATACAAAATTAATTAAAGCAGAATCGAGCTTTTTAATATCAGAATGTTTAATAAGCAAAGGAAGGTTAATTAATGGATATACCAGCTTAGGGAATATCAAAGACTTAAAGAAAAGCACTCGTCCCTTAAGATTAAGAGGAAAATTAGCCCATTTTGTACACATGGAAAAAACTTTCTGACATGCTGGAGTAATATTCAGTGCATAGAAATTATTAAGATCCAAAGGAATTATTAAACCTAAGTACTTTATCTGAGTTTTTGGGGATTTAAGATGAAATTTCTTAAGTATTGAGTTTGAAAGAGAACCATGTATATTCATTACTTCAGATTTTTCTACATTAACTTTATATCCAGAAAATGACTGGAAGTCCTGTAGCAAATCAAAAACAGTTTTGAGAGAAGACTCTGGATTTTTTAAAATTAGCAACAAGTCATCTGCAAAGGCTAATACTTTAAATTGCTTATTGTTAATAGTGATGCCCTTAATCAACTTAGAGGAATCAAGAAAGCAAATTAGTGGTTCTAAAGCAATATTAAATAAAAGAGGTGATAAAGGACAGCCTTGCCTTGTACCTTTAAATATTTCAAAACTAGATGACTTAGCTCCCCCAAAAATTATTTGGGTTTTTGGACACTTATACAGATATTTAATATACTGGGAGAAAGGGCCAGAAATACCAAATTTACTTAAGCAGAAAAATAGATGTTCCCATGTAATATTATCAAATGCCTTTTCAGCATCAATATTGAATATAGAGCTAGGAATTTTATGTTTTTTGGCATAAAATAAAATATGAATCAAAGCCCTAATATTTTTGATTCCTGATCTATTTTTAATAAACCCATTTTGGGCCCCAGAAATTACAGAAGGAAGAATTAAAGAAAGTCTCTCAGCCAGGGCTTTGGATAGTATCTTAATATCTTGATTTAATAAAGAAATTGGTCTAAAGGAGGAGGGAAGAGATAAATCTTTGTCTTTTTTTGGGATGACTCTAAGGTTTGAGAGTTCACTTGAAGGTAATCTTTTATCAAAAAATAAAATGTCATTAAATAAATTAGTTAGAAAAGGTGATATTTTGTTTATCATAATTTTATAGAAAGAAGGAGTTAAACCATCAGGGCCACCTGCTTTAGAAGTTTTCAGGTTCTTAATAATATTAGACACTTCTTCAATGGAGATTGGACTATTTAGACTTTCCAATTGCTCCTTTGAAATTTGTGGGATTTTACAACTCTCAAAAAATGTTTTCATTTTTTCCAAGTTTATAGTAGGATCAGAGTACAATTCTTTATAATAACTTCTAAAGATATCAACTATTTTATTAGGATCGTTTGTTAGCTGGTTAAGAGAGTCTTTAATCTTGATAAGTTTTGCATGTTTATTTTCTGCCTTACTCAGATTAAAAAGTAAATGATTGGCTTTATTACTTAAATTATTGAGTCTGGCTTGTGAGTAAGATGCAAAAAAGGTTTGTCTAATCTTAATCCAATTTTTAAATTCATCCAAAATTTTCTTATATTTTTGAGCATTATCGAATGAGGGGTTTTGTTTAAATTTAAGATACAAGGCACTCTGTTTTTTACTTAACTCGAGAAAGTTTGTGTGAACTTTTCCAAAATAGTGGGACTTAAATGAAGATATCTCTCCTCTGATTACCGCCTTCCAGGTTTCCCAAATTAAGGATGGGTCATTTAAATGTTCTTTGTTTTCATCAAGAAATAAATCCCATCTGTGATGAATCATCTCAATAAAATCAGGGTTTTCTCTAAGCAAATCAGGAAAGGTCCAAGAAACATAGTTTTTTGGGGTAGGAGACTTGGAAACTAGGATTGATATTGGAGCATGGTCAGATATATCAATGTTTCCAATATCAGTCCCTATTGTTCTATGAAGTAAATTGTTGGAAACTAAAATAAAATCAATTCTCGTTCCTACGTTATGGGCTGATGAAAAAAAGGTGAAATCCTTCTCAGCAGGGTGAAAAAGTCGCCAACATCATTAAGACTTGTGTCTATGCAAAAACTATGGAGAAGATTGGATTTCTTAATCGGGCTGTTTAATTTCCAATCAGATCTATCAAGTGAGCTGATAAAGGATTCATTAAAATCCCCTGCCAGAATAATATTGTTGGAAGGAAACAAAGAAATTTGTTGTTTAAGCCAATTGAAAAAATCTTTTTTAGAACTATTCGGAGCATAAACTGAACATAAGTACCATGTAACATCATTAATAAGTACTTCCGTACATATAAATCTACCAGACTCATCTTTGATCGACTTGATGATTGCAACATTTAATTTGCGATTAAACAAAATAGCAACCCCACATTTTTTGTTAACAGCAGGGGAGAAGGTTAATTCACCTACCCAGCCTTTTTTTAGCCATACGTTTTCTGAGACATTAAGATGAGTCTCTTGTAAAAAGGCAATATCACATTTTGTACTTTTTAATCTTCTAAGTATACTACTTCTCTTGGAGTAATGATTTAAACCATTCACATTCCAAGAAACAAGGGATAATGTTCCAATTTTATGTGAGAATTTCAGCATCAAAAGTGAGTATGTGTAGATTCAGAAAAGACATCATAATAATAATATCATCCACTGGCGTAAACAAAACTATACTAATAATAAACCAGGTTGTTAACATTTAGAAACAGTAAATTATGAAACTACAATAGTAGATCAAATTTAACAAATAAGGAAGACACTTCCTTTTTTCCTTAAAGATGGAGGTCAAATAAACTCTCTCAATGAGAGGAGTTAAACAGAGCACGTATCACCCGCTACAGGGTCATAAAGGATTAAGTGAGATCAAATAACTTTAAATGTCAAGTGTCAGAGATCAAGTCCTCTGCACTGGAATGAGAAAGACTATTAGCTCTAGTAGGACGTGGAGATCTGGATCTGGACCTAGAATTAGCTGGACGTTGTGAAAATTTTGCATCCCTGGCAACCCTAGATTGACGAGTGTTTTCATATCTTCGAATTCTTTGATCCTTAGCAAAAGGACCATCTTTTAAACTGGATGAAGAATCTAAAGCAAAGTTACCATGAGATTTCTTTTCCAGGAGCAAGACAAATGCATATGCTTCTTTTGGATCACTAAAAATTCTGGCTCCAGAAGGCATAAAAATTTTTAGTTTCGCAGGATACATCAGGGAGAAATTAATATGCAAATTTGCTAAAGATTGACATGTTTTGGAGAATTCCTTCCGTTTTTGAGAAAGAAGTATGGAGTAGTCCTGGAAAATCATGACCTTAACACCTTCCACTTCTAGTGTATTCTGTTTTTTGTAAGCTTGAAAAAGTCTATTTTTCTCAGCGTAATCCAAATATTTGACAATCACAGCTCTAGGTCTCAAAGGTTGTAAGCCTTTAAGAGGACCAATTCTATGGAGTCTCTCTATCCTGAAGCTATAGCACTCCTGAGGGAGACCGAGTTGTTGTGGAATTGTTTTTGAGATCAAGATATTTAGAGAGTCATTTTGATAAGATTCTGGAATGTTAATAAATCTAAGATTATTCCTCCTCGACCTGTTTTCCAGATCATCTATCTTCAGCTTTAGCTCTTGAGTTTGTTTCTCTAGAGAATCAATCCTAGATATAGAATCAAGTGTTTCATCCTGGATTTGAGAGACCGTATTTTCTATTTCCCCAAGTTGTTTATCATGAGCAAAAAGTTTGTTTGAGATGTCAGATATCTTGATCTGAAGTTTGCCAATAGCTTTTTCGATTGTAACCTCAATGACTGGATTAATAAGCCTGGCTACTTCAGCTGCAATAAGAGAGAAATCCTCAGAGAGTAGTGGTCTGGAAGAAGCAGATTTATGAGATAACGGAGTACTATTAACATCTGAATCTTGTTGCTTTCCATATTTCCTGTTGCCTTTTTCGTAAGTTTTGCCATTAGCTTTTGATGACATTGTAAAAGAAGGAGGAGAGAATGTGTCCATATACAAAGAAAAACCCGTTGTATTCTCAATGTGATCAATATGCAGAGTGAGGTTGTCACCTTTCAATTACTCTTTTTGTTTACTTGCTTTAATAAAACTGTCGTATTCTTGTCTCTTTTTTTTTTTTTTTTGTGGGGGTTTTTTTATTTTTTAATTTAATGTTTTTTTTTGTTTTTTGTTTTTTTGTTGGTTTTTTTTGTTTTGTTTTTGTTTTTTTTTTGCTTTTGTTTTTATATATTTTTTATTTCTTTTTTCTTCTCCTTCTCCCCTACACTTTATAATCCAAAACTTTCTTGTTCACTTGTGAGGAAAGTAGGATGAGAGGATAATCACACTGTGAAATATTGCGAACAATAGAATCGCTGGATAACAGGGGTATAGAAAGACCCAACCAGGGCCAGAGAACGGGAACTGAAAGGTCTTAGGTTCTATGAGAACCACAGTAAGTCACTTTAGCCAGGTAACATTCAAAATATTTGGTGCCAAAATTCCTGAGCAGTAATGGCGTGGGCTGAAGGAGACGCAGTGTCCCAAGACGTGTAATGCCAATTATTATTAGCCGTTCACCTCTCTCCCCTAGTGAACTCTCGGCAAAACTTTAATTCAGAACAGGAGACAATGACAGAGGCTGTAAAATGGGCTTGAATATAATGGCGCGGCTGAGAGGAACCGTCAGCTCCGTGATAAGCAGCGCAAAAGCACCGCTCGAGTCAAATTGAGCAGAACAGCCGCAAACCTGTTCTCTCACACCCGTCACGGACCTCAGGCAAGCTACAGCACCAGGTGAGAGAACCACAGAATGGTCCGGTTTTTAATCTTATGCGGATTCTTGACCCTAAACCGCAGGCACACTAGCTCTGCCCCTCCATCTTAACAGGCGCCGAAACCGGAAGTCAGGCCCCATTTATAGTGTTACTGATTTAGGAGAATTCTGCAGTGAAATGAATCATGGTGCATTATCTATCTTCATGTGATGTCGAAGAGGTTCAGTCAATCCAGATTTGCCTTGGGGAGAAGCACAATGTCACGTAACGACATTGTACAATCAAGAAAGCAAATTGGGTATTCTGACAACTTCCTTGTAAAACTATACGAATGAATAGAGCAGGATTGTTGGAACAAGCGGCAATAATGTATAAGGACTTCTGCACATCTGCATTTTGTCCTACTGGAAAAAAAAAATCACATGTGAAAAAAACATTCAGCTGACAGTCATATTATTATTATTATTATCCAAAGTGATTGATTCCTATTTTACAAGGTTAATAAGCCCCGAAAAAAGTGCTTCATAAACAATGAAATATAATATATATTCTTTGCCTCGGAAGCAAACCCCTCCTTTCCCCCAGCTGCAGCCACTCATTATACATTGCACTAACTGCTCATCTTAAATGTCAATCCAGGTATGAGATTTTTTTATCCAAAAACCTAGTAACCAGAAAGCTCCGAATTAGGGGAAGGCCATCTCCCGTAGACTCAATAATAATTAATTCAAATAATTAAATCAAATAATTAAATAAAAAAATGATTTCCTTTATGTCTGTAATAATAAAACAGTACAGGGAAGGGATTATCTGGAAACCAGAAAGCTTAAAATTACGGAAAGGCCATCACCCGATTTTTAAACAAATAATCCAAATATTCCTCTGTAGTAATAAAACAGTATATTGTACTTGATCTAAACTAACATATAATGAATTCTTATTGGAAGCAAAACCAGCCTGTTGTGTTTATTTAATGTTTACATTATATTCTAGTAGATCCAAATTATGGAAAGATCCCTTATCCAGAAATCCTTATCCAAAGCATTCTGGATATCAGGTCCCATGCCTGTATGTGGATGAACAATTCCTGCTTTCTTAAGTCGGAGGGCTTTTTTAATTGGCTCTATATACAAAATGTCTTAATATTCAAAATATCTGACTGTATCTCATAAGATCTGCCTTGGGCCTCATTTACACTGACAGGTATACAGGAGGAAGTGCGTAGACACGAAACGCGTCAGATCTCGTACACTTTTACATATATCTAATATTCAAATAAAGCTTATACCTTTTTAACTATAACTCTTGACTTTGGCGGTCTGTTTGTGGGATCCGGAGTGCGCTGTCGCAAAAAGATTGACAGGTATACTGTCACTTTAAACGGATTCTGTCATGATTTTTATGATGTGGTTTTTATTTCTAAATTACACTGTTTACACTGCAAATAATTCACTCTACAATATAAAATGTAATTCCTGAATCAGCAAGTGTATGTATTTGTAGTTGTAATATTGGTGTGTAGGCTCAATCTCAGGTCATTTTGCCTGGTCATGTGCTTTCAGAAAGAGCCAGTGCTGCATTATGGAACTGCTTTCTGGCAGGCTGTTGTTGTTACTGAATGTGTCGCAGTCGGACCTGGATTTTACTATTGAGTGCTGTTCTTCTACCAGGCAGCTGTTATCTTGTGTTAGGGAGCTGTTATCTGGTTACCTTCCCATTGTTCTTTTATTTGGCTGCTGGGGGGGAAAAGGGAGGGTGGTAATATCACTCCAACTTGTAAAGAGTGACTGAAGTTTATCAGAGCACAAGTAACATGACTGGGGGCAGCTGGGAAACTTACAATATGTCTAGCCCCATGTCAGATTTCAAAATTAAATATAAAAAAAATCTGTTTGCTCTTTTGAGAAACAGATTTCAGTGCAGAATTCTGCTGGAGCAACACCATTAACTGATGTGTTTGGACCTGTGTTGGACTGGGACACCAGAGGCCCACCCAAAAACCTTAGACCAGGGGCCCACCATAAATCCTTAGACCAGGGGCCACTCTCAGTACTATTATTCTTCATCTCCTCAATCAACCTCTATTCTCCTAGTCTGTTCTTTACATACTATAATCAATTATTCCATCTATTTAGCCTCTTTTTTCTCATAGAAATAGGCAATAACCATGAAATAGGCCAAAAGTTTAGCAGCATGAGGGCCCACTGACACCTTGGCCCACCCGGAGTTTTCCTGGTATCCTGGTGGGCCAGTCCGACACTGGTTTTGACATTTTTTTCCCCATGAGAGTATCCCTTTAAATTGGAAAGGCTATAGCCTATAGAGCACCATGACATTTTCCAATGATACATACGAAGGTGCATTATATAAATCCAGTCCTTTCCAAGACCCTTCAAGAAGTGTACAGAAGTACTGCTGCCATCCTCAAAAGGTGTAAAACGGAATTAATACTTAACCCCTACATGGTTGTCAGAGGGCTCCCCAAGAAAATCCAGATCATTCTTAACAATAAACACAAGACACACACACACCCTGTGAAATTTCATGACTTGTCTTCCCTTCCAATAATGGAACCTTCCTACACAAGCGACGAAGCCTCCATAGACTAATCACATCTTATCCTTGTGTTCCCTGTGCAAATGCAATCATAATTATTCACAAGTTGTTTACCAGAGGAGAAAGCGTATATAATAGTTTGTTTTCCAGTCCATATAGTAGGCAAGAGCTTAAGCATAGTTTTACACTTTTCCTAACACACACAACGCAAGGGCTAATTGTTGGGAGGAAGACACAGACAAATCTCCACTTAACTATTTTGTTGTAGACAGAGATTCTGCAAATCTCAATTATGATTAAAAAAAACAACAACAACAGTTTTTTGTTGTTGCCAAAGTAGGCACTGTGTTATTTGACACAGCTCCTGCAGGCAGATAGAAAAATGAGCTGGATCACCCTTCTGATGTGGCCATTAGTTGTCCAATAATGGGTTGGTTTAAGAGCTTACCAGTCACTGTTCTGTATAAATCCCCTGAGGTTTTTGCCGCACCCTAGAGCTGCCCATACACCAATTAGCTGCCTGGAAAGTGCAGACAGACTCCCTACACTCTTGATGATGGAACTCCACCAATCACCTTTCTCAATATAGAGATCAAAGATGACCAAAAAAAGAGCAATTTCTCCCACCAAGACAATGGTTTTCTGACAATGGCATAACTAGATGTTACTGGGCCCCACAGCAAAATAATTTGAGGGTCCCCCAAACTTTCCAGAGGTTGTCCTGTTTTACCAATATATATTAATTAATTAGGGCCTCGTGGGGCCCCTATACCTCCTGGGCCCATCTGCAGCTGTATAGTCTACTTGCTCTGTATTTACGCCCTTTTTTCTGACCAACCCAGGCTTGCACCCAGAAAATCAGATGCAACACCGGTTTGAAAATGTCTGCTGTAACTTGCATTAAAACAGAATGCAATTGCGGAGGAATGCTACTTGGAGCATGGTTGCAATTACGGGGAAAATGCTTCATTATGGGTAAAAACATGGTGATTTCCATCTGAAATTGCACTTTGCACACTGTATTTGCAGTCATAATTAAACCCTTTAGTATTTAACTATATATACAGTAGGGATGCATCGAATCCACTATTTTGGATTCGGCTGAACCCCTGAATCCTTCTCAAAAGATTCAGCCGAATACCGAACCGAAGCCGACTCCTAATTTGCATATGCAAATTAGGGGTGGGAAGCGGAAAACATTGACAAAAAGTCATGCAAGTTCCCTCCCCGTCTTTAATTTGCATATGCAAATTAAGATTCAGTTTCGGTTCGGCCGGGCAGAAGGATTCGGCCAATTCCTGGCCGAATCCCGAACTGAATCCTGGATTCGGTGCATCCCTAATATATAGGTCCGAAGTGAGATTATGGGCCCTAGTATTTACAGAGGCCCAAACAGCCCCCACAGGTCACATAAATAGTGACTATAGCATCTTACAGAAGCCAATCTGGCATTTGCCTGAATATATAGCTTGCCAGTCTGGGTGCCTGTATATTATACACTTTCCAGGATGGTCATATACATCAAAGTTGCATTCACTTCAAATTTGTGCTTCCTAATTACTGCAGTGACGTGAGTTCAGGCTTTACATAAACACTTAAAGCACATATTAGAGAATTAAAGTGACTGCACATTCCAGCCCCCTCCCTATCTGTAAGGCTGGCTCTAGCTGGACCACATTTACTTTCAGATTGGGTGAAATTAACAGAATTGTTTCCTTTTTACAATAGCAACTATATTAGGCTCAAAGGAATGACACAAACTCTTTTCAGGGGCAACCCATATTTTTTTTTTTGTTCCTACCGCAGTCATAGACAACCCCTAAATCCTGTTTACAAGAAGAATTTCCCCTGGTGGAAATGTGGCAAAATGCTGTTAAGCTGCAATGACTTTATATTTCCTAATTACTAGGATGAACTGTGTTTAGTTTATACATAAATAGTCAAAGCCCATATTACAGTATTAAAGTGATGCCAAAAAGGCTGGAAATCCCATTTCATTGACCGGCCCTGGAATAATGTTTTGATTAAAATGAGTAAAGTATTTTATTGCAATCTTCTGAGAAACCCTTGCACCATTACATGAAAGCTGTAATTCTCAGAATGTGCTCTGCAGAGGTTGAACTTCAGTTGAGACGGCTGATAACATAATATACCTCATTCACAAAATACACCTTCATTTACAACATGGCTGCACCCCAGGCAGCAGGTATAACCAATCAGATTGAGTAAAGCCCTGCTATGTGACTTGGAAGTGTCTGTTCCCACAAGCCAATGCTATATGACTGTGAAGGACTGACTTTTTCAGGGACCACTTTGGCTTTCAGTTTATCAGTCATTTAACCATAGCTATTGTAGTTAGAATATATATGAAGTCTGGCATCTCAGTAATCCAGATGCAGATTTAGAACAATTTGCTACACTAGAGTGAAGACACAAAGAGCTACGTAGCTCTATGTGTCTTCACCCTTAGTTGATACATTTCTCAGCAGCATCTTGTGGAATATTAGCAACTATTTTATTAATTCTAACAGCTGCCTTCAAAGGGGTTCAAACAACTAGTTGTTTTCAGATAGATCACCAGAAATAAAGACTTTTGCCAATTACTTTCTATTTTCTATGTGTGACTTTTCTAATATTAAAGTGTAAAGTGTCTTTTTTCACCTTCTAAAGCAGCTCTGGGAGGGGAGGGGTCGCTGACCCTGTAAACTGTTCAAAAATGATACATTTTAGTTGATACATTTCTTATCTTTGTCCCTGCTGAACAAAATCATTGATTTTCATTGCAGGCAGCTGTTAGAATTGATACAATAGTTGCTAATACTCCACAGATGCTGCTGAGAAACGTATCGACTAAGGGGGTTATTTTCTAAACTCCGAATGCAAAAATCACAAAAAATGTGTGATTTTTTTTATTTTTTTTTATAAAATCGGACTTTTAAAAGAATCACGAATTTTACGGAATTTATTAAACCCCGAGGATGGGAAAAGTCAGAATCTGATAATCTGGCATCTCAGACCTGTCGAGGTTGCATATAAGTCTATGGGAGAAGTCCCAATGATTTGTTGATGTGCGCTGGGTTTTTGGCAATACCCCAAAGTTTTCAGAGTTTTCGGCCAAAATTCTGAGTTTTCAAGTGAAAAATCCGAAAAAATTTGAAAATCTGATTTTTCATGATTTTTTCCAGCAAACAAAATTTTCGGGAAAGTCTATTAATAAATAAGCCCAAAAAACGTGTGGATTTGGTGGGAGTTATTTTCAGAAAATATTGAGATAAATTCGGACTAAATAACCCCCAGTTTAGAGTCTGCACCTGAATTACTGAGCTGTCAGACTGAAACACAAATATAAGAATTGTATCAAATAAATGTATTAATTTAGAAAAGTTGACAGAGTCGGTGACCCCCACAATCTGCTAAGAAGGTGAAAAACTACAATATTGAATAAAGATCATAAATAGAAAATAGAAAGTAATTGGGAAAAGTCTTTATTCCTGGTGAACTATCTGAAACCAACTGAACTAAAAAAAAAAAGTGTTGGAACATCTTGTAATTGAACTAAACTGTCACGATCCCTACCAGGTATGGGAAACTCGGCTTTCACTCTTGATCTAGATTAGTACATAAAAATACACATCATTGTAGAAGT
The DNA here is from genome assembly GCF_017654675.1 of Xenopus laevis. Taxonomy (NCBI): domain Eukaryota; kingdom Metazoa; phylum Chordata; class Amphibia; order Anura; family Pipidae; genus Xenopus; species Xenopus laevis. Next base: position 133,053,942 of record NC_054375.1, on the reverse strand, counting down.
GTGGTCTAAACAATTATTCAGATAAACGCAGAATGATAAATTCTTCCCCGGAAAACAAATCATCCAGACAACAGCAGTGCCTATTATTTCTATCCAAAGCCACATTGGCACACCATTCTCCCTCCCTTCTATCTCTTTGCCCAGCACCTGCAAATTAAAGATGGCTTGGCAGCAACAGTCTCATTTTATATTAAAAGAGTTTTATCCTGCAGATGTACAGAAAGCCATGAATCACATTTGGCATTCAAGCAGAGGCCATTGTGAGTAGTAAAGACAAAGTAAAAGTGAATGGTAAACATAAACAGAATGAATAACCGCACGTTCTTGTCCCAGACAGAGAGCAAGCAGTATATACTGAATGGGAAAACACAATGGTAGCCTGTCTGTCTGGCATTGGTGGGCACAGTGCAGAGATCTGCGGCAATACATTTGCCCCCTGCCTTCCATGCTATAAATGACCCCTTATAACAGCATAGATATACTAAGTTATATAGTGAATAAAGTACCCCCATTGTAATATAAGGATATTATAAGTCACCGAGGAGCTCCATGACCATATAAAAGCACAAGGCCTAATATCCTCATATTTTCCAATAAGGGGTACTTTATTTATTAGTAAATCATGTGACAAAAATGATATCACTACTCACCGTTTATAAGGATATAATTTACAAGATATTTATGGCTTTTGTGTATCATAAGCATATATGTACAGGTATGGGATCCATTATTCCAACGGCTCTGAATTACTGGAATGGTATCTCCCATAGACTCTATTTTAATCAAATAATTCTGATTTTTTTTAAATTATTTCCTTTTTCTTTGTAATAATGAAATAATATATTAAGCATGTATGTACAGGTATGGGATCATAATCCCAAAAACTCTGAATTTCGGGAATGGCATCTGCCACGGACTCTACTTTCATCAAATGATTCTTATTTTTAAAATATATTTCATTTTTCTTTATAATACTTAAGACATAAGCATATTTGTACAGGTATGGAATCCGTTATCCCAAAGGCTCTAAATTATGGCAATGGCATCTCCTATAGACTCTATTTTGATCAAATAACTCTTATTTTTAAAAATAATTTCCTTTTTCTCTATGATACTAAGATATAGGCATATATGCACAGGTATGGGATGTGCTATCCCAAAGGCTCCGAATTACGGGAATGGCATCTCCACTAGACTCTAGTTTAATAAAATAATGCTGTTTTTTTTTTTAACTGATTTCCTTTTTCTTGTATTAGATCCAAACTAAGAAACCTTATTGGAGGTAAAACAAGCCTATTCAGTTTAATGAATGTTTAAATTATTTTTAATAGATTTAAGGTATGAAAATTCAAATTGTGGAAAGACCTCTTATCTGGAAAACCCCAGCTTCCAAGTGTTCTGGATAACAGGTCCCAAGGTGGACTTACAATCTATTATAGTAATTTATATATTTTGTTTGTTTTTCTTTTTCTCTGTATTTTTACATTTGAATTTGTAAATCATGTTATGGGAGTAAAAATGATCAAATTCCCTGTTTCCTCTGTAACTGCATTTTCCATCAACCCTGTGCATCGTTGATATGGGAAAGAGACGCTGATAAGACACATGTGCACGGGCGTAGCTAGAAATTATTTTAGACACGGTCACAGGATATTTGGTGAGATTATACTGGTGCAGATAGTTTAAGAATTATAAAGAATGATCTCTGCATCACTCAACTTCATCAAAGACATGATGATTCCAAACATGGCCCACTCGTGCTAATACAATCAATAAGGTTTGAATTATAGTCCCGGTAACTAGTGGTTGCTATGGGTTACTGTTCTGGTACAATTTTGCACCTATTAAAATAGATAAGACAGAGGATATACAGAAAGCCAATAAATAAGTGATAGAGGTCCTCGCTCTGCACAAGGCCACCAATCTAGTTGACTGAGGCTTGCCCAGGGCACAGAGAACCATGTATTGTACCACATTTGGCCTCTACGTACTGTAGGTGATTGCTTACAATGCCATGTGCATCAGACTGCCAGCAGCGCTTGTTTCAGAATAAAGATGACAAAAAAATAATAATAAAGGGAATTCTTGTGAACAGCAATATTACAGTATATAAATTTATATAACGAGAGGGGGTGATGCCGCAGTTTCATCTCACAAGATCCTTAAAGAGCTGGTTCATCTCTAAGTACCTTTTAGTATTTTATAGAATGGCCAATTCTGAGCAGCTTCTCAGTTGGTCATCATTATTTATTTTTTATAGTTTTTTTTTAAAAATGATTTTCTCCTTCTTCTTCAGGCCTTTCCTATTCATATTCCAGTCTCTTGTTCAAATCAATGCATGGTTGCTAGGGTAATTTGGACCCTAGCAACTAGATTGCTAACATTGCAAACTGGAGAGCTGCTGAATAAAAAGCTAAATAAGTCAAAAACCACAAATAATTAAAAATGAAAACCAATAGCATATTGTCTCAGAATATCTCTCTACATAAAACGAAAAGTTAACTCAAAGGTGAACAACCCCTTTGAGGTGGCCATACATGGCCCGATAAAAGCTGCCCATTTGATTGTGACAGCAACTTCTTGGCCCATGTATCAGGACATCCAATGGGTCTCCTTGTCTCAGCAGGCAGGTTAAAAAAAACTCTTTGTGGCAAGAAGTTCATTGGCAAGGGCCAGACAATCAGATCAGCCTGACATTGACCACCTTATATTGGTAAAAAGAACTGCTTGTTTCAAGACTTTGCCAAATGAGAAAACTTTTACATGTATGGCTAGTTTTTGAGACGGCCAGCAGAAATGGGACTTCACCCTAACTATCTGTCAGTCATTCAGCTGTATTTTCAAGAATGTCTAGAACAGCAAATTTCATTTATTCATCCCACGTCACCCTAACTTTCAATCTGGGCTTTAAGGTGTATCTAGTATAGAAAATGGCCATTTTCCCCAATTCTCACTTTAACTAGCCTTCAGGTTGAGACCTCCTGCCACTGCTCTAAGTCCCACAGGGGACTTTCTCCACGGTTTCAGAACCACTACTTTGTGTTGGGAATATAAATTGGAGAAAACGTGTTAGTTGGTGCACCGATTCTCCGAAAACAGGAGGGACTTCGGGTGGCAGAATCCTTCACTTCAATTGGAACAAGGTGAAGAAGGGGTTTGAGCCTATAGGGGAGGTGGGGCAATGGCCCCTTTAACAGAGGCAGAATAACAGGGGTTTCTTCTGTGCAGGCAGGTATGTCTGTGTACATAAATCAAACATTTATATTTATTTCCTGAAGTTCATACCGTGTTTTTTCATTTACCTTTTCTACCTAGACCCAACTGAATGAGCCTGTGTCAAAAAGGGGGTATATCTTCAATTTAAAGGGGCTGTTCAACACTTTATTTTTCAGTTAAATCACTTTCCTTTTTTTTACTGTTCCTCCAAAATCGAAGAGTATTAGGAAGTATTGTATCAAGTCTAAAGCTGGCCATAGATGTTGAGATTTTTAATAGATCCGATCGTCATCGTGAGACCACGATTTTCTCGGAACGATCGTACGATCGTACGAATTGACCATAAACTAAAAAGACCAATTTGCCAGGAAAACAAAGGGGAACTGCCTGCTTGGCCCTGCAAACATAGATAGATTGCACTGGGACCGACAAAGATTTTTTAACCTGGCTGATCAATTTCCTGACAGATGTCGGACGAAAAATCGTAAAATGTTCGATCGTTCTAATCCCACTAACTGCACGATAATTTCGAAGGATTGGACGGATTTCGTTAAAATCGGTAGTTCGGCAAGAGAAATCTTTGCGTCTATGGGGACCTTTACAGCTGTCTCAGCGATTTTGCTTAGCAGGGACAAAGATAAGAAATGTATCAACTAAATGTATCAATTTAGAACAGTTTACAGGGTCGGTGACCCTCTCCCCACCCAGAGCTGATTCAAAAAGACATAAGAAGGTGAAAAATGAAAAACGGTAAATGAAAAAAGAAAAACGGTAAATGAAAAAAGTACAGTTTGTTTGACAGGAATTAAACATATTTATAACCGGTAACAAGAAATAAAGTTAAATGAAGTTTGTGAGTGTGATAGTAATGTTGGGAAATATATAAACGTGGGCAGCATTCCGGTAAGATACAGATCATAGAATTTTCCTTATAAATTGCTGCCACAGCACCAACGTAGCCTCAGGGAGAATGACTCTTCCATCATGGTGCCTTTGTCTTATTAGTTTTGGCAACAGCGATCAGGAGCCAAATGTCTGGAAATAACATTGTGCCAAGACAGACAGACCTAAAAAAAAACCTTCCAAGCATTATCTGCAACCAAATGGAAAATGGTTAATTGTTGGACATGTCCTAAGGGTCCTTCCCTGCAGGACTGTAGGATGTGGGGAATAGACTACAGCTCTGCCTTTATAAAGGGAAATATTACATGCAGTTCGTTCTTGCATTGTGGGAAATAGAATCTGGAAAACAATTTGACTTTTCGAGGAGAAAACTTCATATTTCCATTTAATGTACAAAAAATTTACTTTTTAAAGAGGTTGTTCACCTTTAAATTAACTTTTAGTATGATGTAGAGAGTGACATCCTGAGACAATCTGCAATTGGTTTTCATTTTTTATTATTTGTGGTTTTCGAGTTATTTCGCTTTTTATTCAGCAGCAAAAACAATACAGGTGTAGCCTTACAGAGCATTTGTTTTTAGATGGCGTCAGTGACCCCCTTTTGAGAGATGGAAAGAGTCAGAAGAAGGCAAATACTTAAAATAAATAGAAAAAATGAAGGCCAATTGAAACATTACATAGAATTTGTTCAATCTATGACATACCAAAAGATAACTTAAAGGTGAACTACTCCTTTAAGAAACAAGTTGAAAAGCAAGGGACCTAGTACAGAGCCCTGCGGTTCTCCACTAACAACACTGGTCCAATTAGAAAATGTTCCATTTACCACCACTCTTTGTAGTCTATCTTTTAGCCAGTTCTCTATCCAGGTACAAATACTATGTTCCAGGCCAACATTCCTTAATTTAACCAGTAACCTTCTGTGTGGCACTGTATCAAATGCTTTAGCAAAGTCTAAGTAAATCACATCCACTGCCATTCCAGACCCTAAGAGGCAGATTTATCAAGGGTCGAATTTCAAAGTACAAAAAACTTCGAAATTCGACCATTGAATTAAAAAACTTCGAATTTGAATATCAGCAGGTTTAATTTGGCGAAGTATTGAAGTCAAAGTTTTTTTTAAAGAGACAGTACTTCGATTATCGAATGGTCGAATATTCGAACGATTTTTACTTCGAATCGAAGTCAAAGTCAATTCGAAGTCGTAGTATCCTATTCGATGGTCGAAGTATACAAAAAATTACTTTGAATTTCGAATTTTTTTACTTCGGAAATTCCCTCAAATTCACTTTGACCCTTGATAAATCTGCCCCTAGGTGTCTGCTCACCTCCTCATGTTAACTTTCCAACAGATGGCAGCAACTACCACATTCTAATAAGTTAGGTGTTCTGCGGGTTGGGTTGCAGGTCTCATCCAGATTTCTTATCTTATGTAATATTGTCTATATTTTACTTCTTTCAAAGTTTTACAAAACTTTTTTCTGTCCCCGCCCATGGGATGATGTCACTTCCAGTTTGCAGCGCCGTCACTTCCTGTTTGATGGTGGGGATCGGCGGTTTGCGGATAAGGCAGTTGCGTGTCAGGCAGGAATCAAAGTGGGAAAATTTGTTGGCTGTGGGTTCGGGTCGGGTCCGGGTTGTAGAAATTGGTTGCGCGCAGGTCTCTAGTTTCACGTATTTATTCGGTGGCGGCGAAATGCGGAAATTTGCAGCAAATTCGCGCCTGGCGAATTTATTTGCCCATCACTAATCCCCTATACTGGGCTCATCACAAGGCAATGCATATAATGATATAAAGGGAAGATAAATAAAGTATAATAATAATATGCATTAGTGTAACTGCAGCTGAAGAAGGAACAGCAACACGTGCCCCCGCTGGGTCTATAGGCTCTGCCCTGTGCCTGCAGCTCATCTGGGACAATGGAAGCTTTAATGAAATCCGAGCCCTTTAAGGATTCCCCACTCCCTCCCGCCGCCAGTGACGTCACAGTGTGGTGAGGGTTAGAGTCGGGCAGGAGAGGCGGGGACTGGAGAGTAACTAGTGTGTGTTGTAGCGAGAGGCTCACATAGAAGACAAGCGCTTCTCACAGTATTTGGGGATAGTGCAGAGCGCCTCTAGCGCAAAGGAATCTACCGTCGCTGCTCTGCTTCTTTTTTTGTTTCCTGCGCCAGGGGATTTACTCGTAGCGCCCGGGGGACGGTGCTTATGGAGCTATAGAGACAACCCGCTGCTCACGGTGGGATCACCCCCGGCGCTTGTGCGGATTACTGGGACACATTGCCGCTGGATATAATAGGGAAGGTGACGTTGAAAGATCGGCAGAGCCAAAGACTGGGATCCCTGGGGCAGGTGAGGCAGCTGCTGTGTATGACTGTGTGACTATAACCTGACATGGGATTCTTTGCGCTCAACTGATTTTCTATGGCAGGTTCTCTCTCTGCTGGAGAATTAAAGGAAGATAATACCGTAACTACTCTGTTGTTCCAATTTGCTGCTGCTGTGCATTAACCAGGAGGGAGTGTGCAGCAGCAGTACTAGAGTGTGCAGCAGCAGTACTAGAGTGTGCAGCAGCAGTACTAGAGTGTGCAGCAGCAGTGCTAGAGTGTGCAGCAGCAGTGCTAGAATGTGCAGCAGCAGTGCTAGAATGTGCAGCAGCAGTGCTAGAATGTGCAGCAGCAGTGCTAGAATGTGCAGCAGCAGCAGTGCTAGAATGTGCAGCAGCAGCAGTGCTAGAGTGTGCAGCAGCAGCAGTGCTAGAGTGTGCAGCAGCAGCAGTGCTAGAGTGTGCAGCAGCAGCAGTGCTAGAGTGTGCAGCAGCAGCAGTGCTAGAGTGTGCAGCAGCAGCAGTGCTAGAGTGTGCAGCAGCAGCAGTGCTAGAGTGTGCAGCAGCAGCAGTGCTAGAGTGTGCAGCAGCAGCAGTGCTAGAGTGTGCAGCAGCAGCAGTGCTAGAGTGTGCAGCAGCAGCAGTGCTAGAGTGTGCAGCAGCAGCAGTGCTAGAGTGTGCAGCAGCAGCAGTGCTAGAGTGTGCAGCAGCAGCAGTGCTAGAGTGTGCAGCAGCAGTGCTAGAGTGTGCAGCAGCAGTGCTAGAGTGTGCAGCAGCAGCAGCAGCAGTGCTAGAGTGTGCAGCAGCAGCAGCAGTGCTAGAGTTTGCAGCAGCAGTGCTAGAGTGTGCAGCAGCAGCAGCAGTGCTAGAGTGTGCAGCAGCAGCAGCAGTGCTAGAGTGTGCAGCAGCAGCAGCAGTGCTAGAGTGTGCAGCAGCAGTGCTAGAGTGTGCAGCAGCATCAGCAGTGCTAGAGTGTGCAGCAGCAGCAGCAGCAGTGCTAGAGTGTGCAGCAGCAGCAGTGCTAGAGTGTGCAGCAGCAGCAGCAGCAGTGCTAGAGTGTGCAGCAGCAGCAGTGCTAGAGTGTGCAGCAGCAGCAGCAGCAGTGCTAGAGTGTGCAGCAGCAGCAGTGCTAGAGTGTGCAGCAGCAGTGCTAGAGTGTGCAGCAGCAGCAGCAGTGCTAGAGTGTGCAGCAGCAGCAGCAGTGCTAGAGTGTGCAGCAGCAGCAGCAGTGCTAGAGTGTGCAGCAGCAGCAGCAGTGCTAGAGTGTGCAGCAGCAGCAGCAGTGCTAGAGTGTGCAGCAGCAGTGCTAGAGTGTGCAGCAGCAGCAGCAGTACTAGAGACTAGTTTGGGGGGCAGGGATTTTTTTGCTGACTGCTAGAGGTCTGGATAGTATAAAGGGGAGGGAGAGGTTTGTATAAGTGTGCAAGGGGGGAGGCTTTAGTTTGTGTGCTGGAATAACTTGCACGTGTGTGTGTTGGGGAGGGGGGTGCAAAGACCAGATGTATTTACTCTACTGTGGAATTGGGCAGTCTGTATACACCAAGGAAAATGTGCAGCCAATCTTGGAAGGGACACAACATTTAATTGCATGGCTATGCTTGTAGGGTTGCCACCTGGCCAGTATTTTACCAGCATGGCCGGTAAAAATTCTAATTGATCCCAATGTTATTAATAGATAAAAGATACATATATAGGAAGGCCGGTATTTCTTCCAGAAAAGGTGGCAACCCTACCTGCTTGCCCTTTGCAAACTGTTACCCAGTACCCCTAGCTGTTGGTGAACTACAGCACCCAGCATGCCTCAACCCTTTATGATGTTAGAGGATGCTGGGAGTTGGCTGCAGAACATCAATACGTACGTTCCTTATTAATTCAGGGCTTGAGGTTAATAAGCGGTACAATTACTCCCTACCCAAGGTGTGCTTCATTTTATTGTGATTTTTACAGCCTTTCCAAACTGCCATTGTCCATCAGTTAAGCTACAACCTCGCCAGTGTCCCCTGATATCCAGAGTGCTGAGAATTGTAGTTGAACAGAAAGGCCCTGCAGGTAGGACATCGGTCCTTGAACAGACCAGATTAAAGTTAATGTTTTTGGCTTAGGGATAGGAGTATAGGGTGCAAGTTCCCAGTTATAACAGGCTTTACTTGTGGGCTCTACCATGGCTGCCTTCCTTCTCCAAGCTCCGAGAGCAGCAAAAGCACAGAGCAAAACCCTAGGGTGCTGGTTACTTGATGTGCCTATTTACCTATGATCTGACCCACAAGCCAGTCAGGCTAGTTTTTCATATTGTCCAGTAAAAATATAGTGCAATTGCACCTAAGGCTGATTTAACAAACTGACCATTGGTGGGGGGACCAAAAATGTAACATATTGTATATAAAGTGTATGCATTTATGGACACCTCCAGCCTTGCTATTTTGGGGGCCAGATATACTCCGTTATAATGAGCCTCACAGCAACCCCATGCCTTAATACAAAATCCATAGCACTTACAATCCTTGCCTTTAGTTTTCCTTATCAATGTTTCATCCATGTTTGCAACATATATTGCACGTTATACCATTCCCCTTATATTTTTCTTGCAAGTGCCATCAACCTCCATATATATTCCTCTGTACAGTTAACGCCCTCTGCCTTGAATTATCCGTGAATGAAATCCGTGCAATGCTAGTGAATAGCAAGGGAGTCTGTGGGAATAACATCTCAGGGGAATAGCAGGGCTGGGCAAGTATCAGTACCAGTGGACTGTAAAATGTCACTCCTTCCCTTTATTTATTTATTTATATATATATATATATATATATATATATATATATATATATATATATATATATATATATATATATATATAATATCAAAACAGGGGGGTTGTGGGAGCACTCTAAAGGCTTTAAAGTATATATAAGTATAATAAATGCTATTGCATATGTACCCAAAACAGGGGTTATTTTGTTACAAAGTTATGATCATAAAATTGATAAGCCACCATACCACGTCAAGGTAAACCCCGAATGGCGGTCCCTAACTTGTTTTATATTTTATGTGCATTTTAGCATTACCTGTAATCAATGTCCGTTGAACGCTGTTTTTTCACTAAGGGCTAAATCCTCCCCAGCCAGCAATCAGGCTTTTAAAGGAGAGATATTCCCAAAACAAACGCCCAATTTTAAAAGCATAGGATCACCACTAGTTTAAAGGGGGGGTATGGGGTGCTACAACCACTGAAGCTATGCCCTTAGTGAAAAAACAGCGTTCAACGGACATTGATTACAGGTAATGCTAAAATGCACATAAAATATAAAACAAGTTAGGGACCGCCATTCGGGGTTTACCTTGACGTGGTATGGTGGCTTATCAATTTTATGATCATAACTTTGTAACAAAATAACCCCTGTTTTGGGTACATATGCAATAGCATTTATTATACTTATATATACTTTAAAGCCTTTAGAGTGCTCCCACAACCCCCCTGTTTTGATATATATATATATATATATATATATATATATATATTTGAAAAAAATAAAGAAATATATATATATATATACAATATCAAAACAGGGGGGTTGTGGGAGCACTCTAAAGGCTTTAAAGTATATATAAGTATAATAAATGCTATTGCATATGTACCCAAAACAGGGGTTATTTTGTTACAAAGTTATGATCATAAAATTGATAAGTACCTATGCTCGGCAGCTGTCCGCCATTCGGGGTTTACCTTGACGTGGTATGGTGGCTTATCAATTTTATGATCATAACTTTGTAACAAAATAACCCCTGTTTTGGGTACATATGCAATAGCATTTATTATACATACACACACACACACACACACACACACACACACACACACACACACACACACACACACACACACACACACACACACACACACACACACACACACACACACACACACACACACACACACACCCCCCCCCCCCCCCCCCCCCCCACTGGTTTCTGCATTCTGTGCCCTGTACAATGTCAAGACATCAACTATATCTTCAAGTCATCAGTGAGAAAATCCTGTATTCCCGTTGTTGCCATTGCCAAGGACTAATGGAGTGACTAATAGAATCTTAAGAGAGTGGTCTTAAGAAGGAGGGATGTTAAAAGCAATAATTAACTTTTCCGATATGCATCCATTAAACATTCTCAGTGGTATAAAAAGTTCTCTGTAAATGTAATTGCTGTTGAAAGCAGGGCCTGTCTGTCTCTTGCTATTACCTTGCACTGGCGGTTCTGACTTCTAAAACAGCGTATGTGGAAACCAGTTATGTCTGGAGGAAGCGTACTTCTTCCACGGCCCCACGACATGTCAAACAGATGCTGCTTGCAATCGCAAATACATTCGCAAATAACTGCGAAAGCCCCTGACGATGTGTAATTAGGGTATAGCAGGAAATTGCTTAAAATTGTGCTTAAAAAGTGTTTGTATCCCCTTTATATGTCTGGTCTGTTTTATATCTTTGATGACATGTGGACGGTTGATACTTATTCAGCGATGACACAGTAGTTTCCTGTTGCATTTCATGTGCGTCATGTGTATAGTAGTAGATTTTTAATAGGAACACTTCCGTGTCGGTTACATAAATATGACTTTTTCCATGGATATCTGCATGGGAGGGGGGGAGAAAACGGAAACTCTTCTTTGCTCACAATGCACTATTGGTTTCTTGTGCTGTTTCCCTGGGTTCTGGTAACCCTGTTTTAATTACCACCAGAAGCATCGGCAATTCCAAAGCGGGAGGCCATTCCATGAATTCACAGGCTCTTTAGTAGAAATAAAACTTCGGCTCATTGTTACAGAGGCTTTTCTGTATCTGGCTTGGGAAGCATGAATTCTTCTGGCACGGTTGTTGCTCACAGAGAAGGAGCACCACTGTGCCGTGGTTTCTCAAGGCTCCACTATGATCTCAAAATAACAAATCCCTGTAGCCACAGCAGGAAAAATGGCAGGTGCTTTTTTTTTAGTTTAGAGCTGTGTTGTATTGTATAGTCATTTAATTTTACAAACAGGCATAGCAGAAGTAGACGTGGCATTAGCAAGCTCTTCAGCATGAGTAGGACCATGAAGCACCTTGTTTCCGGCCTCTTAGGTTGGCTACCATAAAGCAGGGTCCCCATCATTTTTTACCCATGAGCCACATTCAGATGTAAAAAGAGTTGTGGAGTAATAAAAGCATGAAAATAGTGGGTGGGTGCCAAATAAGTGCTATGATTGGTTATTTGGTAGCCCTATGTGGACTGGCAGCCTACAGGAGGCTCTATGTATCAGTACATCTGGTTTTAATGCAACTAAAACTTGTCTCCAAACCTGGAATTGGACAATAGAATATGGAGAAGCCGCACACCACACACTCCCAAAGGTTCTTATCCTGGTGCCCAGTGATAGAGGAATCGGCAGCCTCACAACAAGGGTAAGAAGCATTTCACCGGCACACAGGAATTGTAGTAGCAGGGCAAGCCCTTGCAATTTTATTATGCAGTAGTGCAACGTTTCGGGGTCACGCCCCTTTGTCAAGCATCCAAACCTGGAATTGGAGACAAGTAAGGAAATAAGCACCTGCTTTGAGGGAGCAACATCCAAGGGGTTGGTGAGCAACATGTTGCTCATGAGCCACTGGTTGGGTTTGACTTTTGGCCTTGCTTGCTAGCAAGAATGTTATTGGCTCGGCCAATGTTTTAGAAATGAATGCTGGCTGTACTTGCTTAGTTTTGGGTGGGCATTTTGGCCAATTTCGATCATACTGCTCAAACATCTGTATAGCCTGTTGTGGGGCCCCAGAGACCTGTAATCCTGATGGATCGAGGATTATTGTTCCTAGGGTAGCCACCTTTTCTGGAAAAAAACACCGGCCTATATATTTATTATATATGTTTTTTTTTTCCCTATTAATAACATTGGGATCAACCATCATTTTTACAAGCCAGGCCGAGAAATAGCAGCTAGGCGGCAGCCCTAATTGTTCCTTATGGAAAATTTGTACCAGGGAGAAAGGACATGAAGAGGAGCCATATCTCTGCAGCTCCTCCTCACTTTCTGATGTTATGATTGTTTGGCCTGCGGGCCAGTCAGTCGGATACTGCATGGATTGGGCCGTGCATGGCCTTAAAAGGAACTGTAACGCCAAAAATTTAAAGTGTTTTAAAGTATTGACAATATAATGTACTGTCGCTCTGCACTGGTAAAACTGGTGGGTTTGATTCAGAAACACAACTTTAGTTTATATAAACAATCTGCTGTTTAGACATGGGGGCAGCCATTCAAGCACAGGATACACAGTAGATGGATTCTGAAGAATCCCATTGTATACTACAGAGCTTATTTGTTATCTACTGTGTGTCCTGTGCCTTTTCTCCTTTTTCAGCTTTGAATGGCTGACCCCATGGCTACACAGCAGCTCGTTTATATAAACTATAGTTGTGTTTCTGACGCAAATGCAACAGTTTTACCAGTACAGTTCATTATATTTTCATTACTTTTAACACTTCCGTTTTTTGGTGTTATTGTTCCTTTAAATAAAAGGAGGACAATCTAGAAAACCAGCTTTCTTTGCTTGTTTTTCTAGCTGGTTTCTAATAGAGATTGGCTGGCCCTGTGAGTGATGAAGCGCTGAGCAACCAGTCTCACAAATACCGTCAAATCCTTGTGGACCTGTTGGCAACCTTCTGCTTGTTAATAATAATCACAAAACACAAAATAGATGTGCTTGTGTGAGATGGTGAATATTTTGGGAATATTTTTTCACAGCACAGGTGGATTGGTCAAATATCCCATGTTCATTGTTTTTTTCCTCTTTCTTTTCAGAGCTCTTTTATTACTCCCACTTTATTGGCTAAAGGAATTCTCTCAAATTACTTCCCATGCGCAGTGGCCTTTAAAGCCCCTTGAGACTGAAGTTTGCAAATGTCAACAATGGAAACCTTCAGCCTTTCAGTGAAAGGATTATTGATCTGGCCAGGAGTGTTGTTAAGCCTACCCAGATTTGGTCAGGCTTTTTTTTTTCTGTTATTTCCATGAAATGGCTATTGGCCAAATCTGGTAAAACTAATAACATTCTAGATTAGTTTCTCTGTGTGATTTGTGTGCTAGAGTCATAAGAGGAGAAGATTGTTCTTGACATTTCCAAAGCATCAGTCTCATCTAACATATGCCGTGCCGTTTTGGTATCCAGTGCCTTAAATAGGGTATTTAAAAAAATAAAGTACAAAGAGGAGCAGCTAAACTGTAAAGGGAATAAAAGCTCTATGAGTAGAGGCTGGTCAATTTGGAATTGTTTACAATCATAGAAGAGGCGGATAATCGGGAATATGATAACTGTGTTTAAATAGATAAGGCTCATACATTTGATCTGCTGAAAAAAAAAGGACAGAGAAACAGAAATGGGGAAAATACGCCATGCGATGGGATTAGAAAGGAGGTTTTGTTTTAGGCTAATGCTATACAGGGCTGATTCTCTGCCTGCGGATATGGCTTTTGGCACCAGTAAGCATGTTGATAGATATACTGCCCCTTTAAGTGGAATATATGAAGGTAATAGTTGAGTAGATGGATGTACTATAAATATATATTTAATATATATGTTTTTTTTTTTAACTTTGACATCTATTTAATTATGGGAACTGTTTTTCTTTCTTTAAGAAGATTATATAAGCCCTCCTGAAATTATCCATCATAAGAGAACATGATGTATTATGTTTTATTTGTCTACAATGCCTTTAATGTGCAACGGTAACATTTCCATTCAGTTTTCCCGCACAAATAAATAAATAAAAAGCCTGTTATGTAGACGACTTGGTTTTTACAATAGCGTGGAGATTCTCACACACACATCTCTGTGTTGCAACATGCTTTTCTCTTCTAAAATTAATTTGTATTTTAGCATTCGTGTCCCAACAGATGGTTTGTTCCCGGTGCAAGTGCTGCTATGGTCTATCATCTTTAAAAAAAAACAAAGGCGCCATACACATACCTGCATATAGTGATTTACTCGCTCCAGGGTTTGTTAGGCAGGTGTGTGCAGCAAATTGTAGTTGACCTACCCCCAATGCACAAATACACCTCTACTGTATAATTAGATCTGACAAGGTTCTTTTTGACGTCTAATAGAAGCAGATCCCTGCCCCACCCAGTCAAAACTTACAGCTGGGGGAGGTGTGCTGCTTTACCTGCACTGGAGGTAATGGAAAATAAGGTACTTTCTGTTTATTGCACTTAAAGGGCAACTCCACAAAAACATAACTAAAAAAGTTAACATAATTTCAAGCAACTTTGCAATATACATCAATTAAAAAATATGCAGACTTTTCATGATTTTTAATGGTTTCTGACAGTTCCCTAAGCTCCTGCTGATCGGTCTGACTACTTTGCTGAGCTGGCTGACTACTGTTACTTTGTTTCAACAGCCAGCTGTCCCCAACCTGCATCCTCCAAACCCCACAATTCCCTGCACACGTGATAGGAAAGGAACATCACAGTGCAATGCATTATGGGTTATGTAGTTCCTGCATGCTGTTTGTAAACTGTGAAGTTGTTACAATTTGTAACATCAGTGTTTAGTCCCTCCTTGCCTGCCAGGATTTCAAATGATGGATTTCAGCATAGAAAATGGCATTTATTCATACTTTTTGAAGAAACCGCTAACTGTGATGGGTATATTAGGGTTTTTGTATTATGTGGGCTTTTTATCAAATTTTGGTTTGGAAGCCGGAGTTCCCCTTTAAAGGGATTTTGTCAGGATTTTTATGGTGTTTTTATTTCTCAATTACACTGTTTGCACTGCAAATAATTCACTCTACCATATAAAATTTCATTCCTGAACCAATAAGTGTATTTTTTTTAGTTGTAATATTGGTGTGTAGGCGCCATCTTAGGTCATGTTGCCTGGTCATGTGCTTTCAGAAAGAGCCAGCACTTTAGGATGGAACTGCTTTCTGGCAGGCTGTTGTTTCTCCTACTCAATGTAACTGAATGTGTTGCAGTGGGAAATGGATTTTACTGTTGATTGTAGTTCTTATATCTACCAGGGATTTGTTATCTTGACACAAAAGCATTAACAGAACATATGGTCAATATTAATATATATATGTATATTCGGCAATCACGGTGTATTTCTGGCTATGTTTTTGATCCCAATTGAAGTGAATGGGCGGCAGCAGGCAACAGTTTGGGGTGCTTCTCAGATGTTCCCCTGCTTATTTTCAGCAGGCGCCAGTGCCCATTGTCTTAGTTTATCCATAATGATCTTTAGCGTTTTCTTCTGCATCAAGTGGTGGGCCATACCATTCAGCGTCTCGGGTAGACGCTCAGATCCCATGAGAACCTGTTGGTCTTGTGCCACATCTACTGTCCTCTTCTGAGCCTGCCCAGTTAATATCTGAAGAATCCCAATATAGGGCTGCCATGTGTGTGAGTGACGGGGAGAGTGTTGGTTTCGATTTAAAGATTTAAATAACGTAGAATAGAAAAGCAAAAATTAAAACATGTATAAATGACAGAATAAAAGCATAATTGCCTGTCCAGGAGAAGCTAAAAAGTAATGATTAATAAGCAACCGTTGCTCCCAAAGCTCCTGCCTTGGCTACTGAATTGCAGAAAAGCTGGTTGCTAGCAGGTGATTGCCTCTGGCTGGCCGTCTGTTCAATATTATTCCAGATATGAGACGGTTAACATATGTCTGGCAAGCTGATGTCACTGCTGTGCATCTTCTCTGTATAAGACAGTCTTGCAACACTGAGCTTTATGGATTTGTGCTCTGCCTTCAAGACCTTCCTGCATCATCATCATCAGAGTTCCTGGCAGCAGGATGATGGGGGAAGGCAAGTGTTTAACTTAACTCTTCGCTGTACTTGCTGTTTTACTCTCCATCCTTTGCAGTACAGCTAGAGGCCCTCACTCTGATTGAGGCCCTCCCTCGGTGGCTTGTGGGTTAACAGCTTTGTGTCCAGTAAGGAAGATTTTAGACACGGTTATTGGTGGTCTGTTTGACATCTCAGCCCTGGGAGGGGGTGGAGCCAGGTAGAGCCCTTTGGAGAGGTAGAGGCATTTTTAAAAGACAGTTGGAGAAGGATGGAGGGAGGAGATGCGGAAGAGGTTGAATTACTCATTTCAAATAGTCCCATTTACTTGCAGCAAACCACAGCCCAGTCCTTACTTATGAATACGCTACGCCAGGAAAGCCTGCTTAAATCCCTGAAAATTACTTCCAGGCCAAATATACAATGCAGGACAGATTCTCCATCATTCTTATGTCATTTTTCCTTTTAGATTGTGAGCCTTATTGAGCCAGACCCCATTTTACCAACTGCAGCTGTCAATACTGTTCCGTATATATGTATGTATGCAGCACTGTAGAATATGCTAATAATAACAATAATAATAATAATAATAATAATTGACTACATGTTTCAACAATTTGCTTTTGATTTAAAGGAGAGGCAATCAGTACACTGCCAGTCTGCCTAGGTGTGACATGTATACACTTCAACTATGTTTGACCCTTGCCGTGTTCAAATAAGCAGACATGAATATAAAAGGCTTCAAAAATATGCATGCACAGAGCAATTCTGTCTTCTATTTTAACATTATGGCCACGATGGACCAATTCATTGGAGTCTTAAGATCTGTTTTCCAGCAATAAAGGAGCTTGACAGCTAATAAAGCCATTACCTGGAACCCTTTGAATATTGTTGGGGGTTCCAGCATCTCTCTAACTGCTGAAGGTAGCCTTCTGTTACATGTCCGAGCTATACTGTTGGACGTTACTTGCTACCACCGCATGCCTACAAAATAATATTGAGGGGGGGGGGGTACAGCACCAGAACGTTTGGCATTGTATCCTAATGTAGGCACATCATCATCATCACACACCTTAAAACCCAGTAAACTTTGAGTAGGACATGGTCGCTCACTGGAACATACTGCCGACCTGAGAGCCTGCACCATCGGCTTACAAGCCACTAGAGATCCTGAAACAGGCAGTTGACAAACCACTATAGGACCTGTTATGAGGACCCACTGGAGGTATGTGAAAGCCTTTCAACTGCAGCATAGAACCCACTGGAGATATGTAAACTCCTGCTGAGAGAAGTGTACAGCCTACTAGGTCAGTGATCCCCAACTACTGGCTTGAGAGCAACGTTGCTCACCAACCCACTGGATGTTGCTTCCAGTGGCCTCAAAGCAGGTGCTTACTTTTGAATTCCTGGTTTGATTGCGTAAAAACCAAGTGTACTGCTAAACAGAACCTACTATCTAGGCTACCAGTCCACATAGGAGCTTCCAATAGTCAATTACAGCCCATATCTGGCATCCCCTGGAACCTTCTTCATGCAAGCTCTTTTTATATTTAAAAAAAGATTGAGGAACCCCATACTAGTGTTATGTGAAGGCATGGCAGTGGTTGCTTTCAACTCACTTAAGTACCACAAATGCCTGACACTGAAACCCCACAATATCATAATAACCGGCCTCTGGGAGTTTTCAGTTCCATTGTGCATATAAAAAGCCTTCAAGCAGGAACTTGCATCTTATTGGAAAGCCTGATACTTGGAGCTTCCAACTTGGAGTAAAGATAGGCCGACTGCTAGTAGCTTATAGCTTAGTAGAGGTTCTGCCATGAGTTGAAGGGGTAGCAAGATCTTGGGTCTGATTTTGTGTCAAGTACATACAGGGCATGTGGATGTCCAAGATTCCTGGAGCTTACAGCTTACCCATACATAGAGGAATCATATGAGACCAAAGTGCTTTGTCATTAGAACTTGGCCATTATGTGACCCTAGAGAAATGCCTGTGCATCCGTGCTGCTGTGCATAGCCATCACATTGGTCACGGTAATATAGCCCATGTATAGAATATCCTTTATTCAGTTGTTGCTAGTGGTATAAAGGGAGACGGTGAACCAATAAATCTGTGATGGAGGATTTACTGGTAACCTTACAAGTCTCATCTGTATCTCTAGGATTTGTGGTTTCAGGCCATTCTTTGTGTTCCTCAGTTCTATAATTATAGTATTGAGTATCATATACTATATAATAGGTAATATTCTTCTAATATTAAGTCATAATGAACTTATTGCGTGCTTATGAATCTGCACAACTGGATCTATGGAAAGACACCTGCCTGGGGCTTCAACTGCTTTAAGAATGGGTGAGGGCACAATTCCTGAAAAATCACATTATATGAGCATATCATCATTAGACCAGCTCTTTGTCTCTCTTCTGGTCCAGTTGGCTTTCCCAGGCAAGGGTAATGGTGTGGGAAAGTAGGGGGCACCGATATTTGCCTTGGGCGCCATTGGTCCGGTCGGTCGGACCCTTAAATACACACAAAACAGAACTAAAATGTAGCCTGTGTCTGTATTAAATCCAGGGTTTCAGCCTTCTCCTCTAGGGGCTCGATGTAGTGTTTGACATCATGATCATTAGACATGGTTATGGTTTATTTGAAAGTTCTTACTGGATGTGACTTTTTTCCTTGGCAGGCATTATCTGCTTCTTTTGCTCAAAGAACACAAGGTTTGTCAAAAGTGTGCCTGCCCCCCTCTCCAAAAAAAAGTTTGCTCACAAGTGGTTGAGTCTCTGTTGCACTTTGGTGCTACAAATAAAGCACAGCCAGACGTCTACACCATTAGACCAAATTCCAGTGCAGCCTATTTTTCCCCCTAATAGTATGCTTTTTAAGGATAGAAGAGTATAGAGAGCATATAGCAGAGGCAAGTTCAGTCCTGCTGGTGGTGAAAGTGGGATTGATAAGGGTATTTAGGGTCAGGAGAAATGCTGGGCTGTCCCCTGTTCTAATGACTGCCTCTGTGCTTTGGCTGCTGTAGATCTGACAGCTGCCTCTCCCTTTCATAAAGGCTTTTGTGTTTTTATAAGGGCTCTATAAAATGAGGGTTTTACAGACATGATTTCATATTTATGCCGTTTGCTTCTTGTGCAAGTGTGTTTGTAGAAACTTGTCCAACTGGGCCTCACATGAAGGAGGGCAGGGAGCTGTTGCTGCTACATATCATTAACTTGTTTACAGTTGGATGAGAGGGTACACCCTATAACTGGATAGGAGATTTTAAACACATTGTTGGACTGGGTCTCCCAGGGCCCACTAGAGAACCTGACCTGGTATAAGCCAGTGGTGGGAACAAGATGGAGTTGATGGGGCCTTTCCATGGCTGGGGTCCATAGGGAGATCCCTGGTACTAAGGCCTGTCTGACCGTGGTTGTATGGTAAAGAACCATTTGTTGCCCTTCAGTCAATTTTATTAGGGGATTCCACTCCGCTTATTGAAATATTTTGCTATGACCAAAGCCGGGGGCCTCTGTTTTGGCCGAAGTCACATTTTATACTGATAACTGGGTTTTGCAGATGGCTTTCTTATTTGGCAGCTGCTTTGTTTGTTGCTGCTGTGTTAACGACATTCTGAAAATGACAGCCTCTCCCAAATCTTGTGTTCTTTGAAGGGCACAGCTCTATTGATTGCATTGTCAGGCCCTCTGTGTGCATTTAATTATGCACAGGGCTTAAATAAAAGACTCTGCCGCAGATTACACCATCATATTTAGCATTGAATTGTCCCAGAGTGAAACTGTGCTGACATGATACAGGGATGGAGATTGTGGGAGTTGTTGTTTTGGTAAGGACTGGATTGCCTATCCCAAAATGACCTTGTGTCCCTGCTACATGCCAGGTTCTAGAGTGCTTTTGAATGAGAGAGCCTGAAATTCTTGTCCCACTGAATATCTGTGAAGAATGAAATGAAAGGTCAGACGTGGGACCGTGAAAAAATAAAAATTTGAATTGAGCAGAAATCCAGAAAATGTTGAGTGAATTCTCCCCTCCAGCTTTGCAATACATATTCATGCCAATGTGTAGGGGCACATGTCAGCACAGCAGAGACAATAGCTGCCTTTGTGCAGGGTGGGGAATGTCAAATGTGTATCCCTACTGTTAGAAACGTGCACCATCAACTCAACATGCCGAAAAGAATTCCCATTTTTTTTAAAAAAAAAATATATATATTTTTCTCTGTAATAATAAATAAATACCTTGTACTTGATCCCAACTAAGATTGAATTAATCCTTAATGGAGGCAAAACAATCCTATTGGGTTTATTTAATGTTTAAATTAATTCTTTTTAGTAGACAAAGTGTGATGATCCAAATTAAGGAAAGACCCTTTTTTCCAGAAAACTCCTGAGCATTCTGGATAACTGGTCCCATACCTCTATATACATGCACACACCAGGCATATCCAGTCAATTGATTTTGCAGCCTGTGGGTGATCCATAAAGTCTAAATTCTAACTAAATATCCTGAGGTTTCAGTTCATTTCCCATTAAGAGGTGCAGTGGAAATACAGCCGAGGCCTTTTAAATCTGCGCACTGTTGTTTATAGCAGCAGGCTATTGTTCCCCCCTCCTCTCTGTGCTGATATTAGTCAGACCTGCTCTCCTTACAGTAAGATCCCAGTGGGGAGGAGGTAAGAGTGGCTTTGTTGGCTGGAGGAAATGTGCGAAACGAAATCCCCAGGAAGTGTATCCTGTTTAATACCCTCCCCCCCTTTCTGACTCTCACACTTCCTCGCTCCCTGAGCTCTCCTCTCAACTGCAAAAGCAAATTCTTTTATGGGGCTTACATCCCCCTTCCTGCCTTAGTGCCTATTTTTTCTTTCTTTAGATGCTGATGTTGGTGATTTTTGGTTATTTATATTCAAGTGCAACCAAATCAATAAATGCACCCCAAGCCTGAATATGATGCATAGGGAGCATCTGTGTCAAGTGCCACTAAATTTTCTGGTGGTTGTTACCACCTGGCTGAGGATGCTGGAAACAGTAGTTCACAGCTGAAATTTGAAGGAGGAGGAGGTTGTCGGCATCAGGTCTGACATTACAACATGCAGCTGTACTTGAGACACCAATGTGATATGTGACATAAAAGAGGGAAAACCCAAGGAGAGCTACTATTTGTTAACAAAGGGCAGAGTATTCCATCCCCCCTGGCCGTGAGCCATGTAATAGGAGAGGTAGTATGTAAAAGCCAGACCTAGCCAGTTGGAATAATAGACGTGAGAGCTGATCTTCCGGTCTGGGATAAGATCCTTGTGAAGTATATTTACCTGGCAGGGTTGGAGAAGGGGTGTATGTGGTTTCCTTCAAGTCAATTGTCCTAGTTGCAGAGTTTGCTCTTCTTTCACTGTGTACTAGCCAATTAACCAATGAAAAGGTTGGCTGGCAAGCCTCTAGTTGGCTAAGCAAAGATCTGTGAATTGAAGGTCCACAAGACAGATGTTACACCTCACTTATCCTGCACCTAAGATGATTCTTGGAAGTCTCTGTAACATGACATCCTTAACCTGGTCTAAATGGACCAGTTCCCTGAGATATGTGAATTTTGCCCAAGTTATTGATTATTCGGCACAGTTGGTTGCAGTGAAGCACTGTTGGATAATTTAATTTTAAAAAGAATTGGATTAAACTATCTGTATAAGTCATACTGAAGAACAGGCCCTCATCGCAGACTCCTACAGTGCAGACCAGCCGTCCCCAACCTTTTTTTTTTTTTTTTTTTTACCAGTGAGCCACATTCTAATGTAAACAGAGTTGGGGAGCATCACAAGAATGAAAATTCTTCCTGAGGTCCCAAATAAGGGCTGTGATTGGCTATTTGGCAGCTCCTATGTGGACTGGCAGGCTATAGGAGGCTCGGTTTGGCAGTACATTTTTTTTTATGTTTTTTATGCAACCAAAACTTGCCTCCAAGCCTGGAATTCAAAAATAATCTCCCCACTGGGAGCAACATCCAAGGGGTTGGTGAGCAACATGTTGCTCCCAAGCCACTGGTTGGGGGATCACTGGTGTAGAGGCTGCAGGTTGCACATCTCTGTCAGATACATTAACTTGGAGTGTAGGTGCATTGCTGCCTGTGAAGCATGACACTTCTCCTGAGAGTCTCGTGGAAGAGCACGTAGCTGGCCTATACGATTATTTTGTGTTGCAGCGTTGCTAGGTCTCCGTCCAACGTTACCCCATAACACACTGCTTTTGAAGTGCAAGAGACCTATTGCTATATAGCTATTGATTCTTCTGCACTTGTTAAACCACCTTCCCAGTGTGATTGGCATGAAAGCCGGCCAAGAAACCAGTATTCCTAAAGTTCTCATTTCATAGAACCGCAAGCCCATTGTAAGAAATAAAATCATTTATTACACAATCGTTTCAGCCAAGGGCACGACCCGGAGCAATGTGGAAAATCCCTGTTGCAACACGGATGCACAGGTACTTGTAGCGAGCCCAAGATGCTTTGTTTATTGCTTGGTGAGCCAGGAGGAAACCATTTTTTCCTTTGTAATAATTACTTCCTGGCCAGGAAAAACAGTGGTATTTCCACCCCTGTATATTACTATTTTTATATTGTTTTTATTACTATTTTTATCTTGTTGCTATTTTCTCATTTCCTCTGTTCCTTGACAGGTAGTAGTCATTTTCCAAGGAAGTCTAAACGGTTGCATTTGATGCTCAATGTGGTTCTGTTTGAGTTCTCCGCTAAATTTATAGATGAGTGTTCTGTAAATTCTTATTGGCTACAGGTGTCATTTGACTACAATAGATCTGCGTACGCTAATGATTATTAATAAGAATTATGCAATATGTTTTCTTGTAGTTCCCTTAAGGATGTATTTACTCCTCTTGCTATAAATAATTACAAGTGTTTTATGAACGTAGATAAGTCTGAGGCTGCCTTAAAGTGGTTTGACCTGTTTGGCAGGGTTAAAGGAACAGTAACACCAAAATGAAGTGTTTTAAAGTAATGCAAATATAATGTACTGTTTTCCTGCGCTGGTACAAGTGGTGTGTTTGCTTTGGAAAGACTACTATAAAAGCTGCTGTGTAGTCATGGGGCAGCCATTCAAGGCTCAGGTTACATAGCAGATAATAGATGCACTATGTAAAATACTATTGTATGCTATAACAGATCTGCTATGTTAAGGCCCCCATACATGGGCCGATAAAAGCTGCCGACAGACAGAGTCGGCATCTTACTGGCCCGTGTGTGGGGCCTTCTGATGGGCTTCCCCGATCGATATCTGACTGAAAGTCGGGCAGATGCCGATCGGGCAGGGTAAAAACAGCAGTACCTCTAAATATGCACCATCTCCCTTGCCAGAAATGAATGATTGTAGGCTTTTGGGAGCATGGATATATCAGGACCAGCCTTATATATTCTGGACAGGTGAGGGCTTTCCCACCAGCCTTCCACAACAAGTGTCCTTATGGTTCCACAGATCCTTGGAAATCTCTATATACAAAGATATCAGACAGCCCCTATAGAGTTATATTGCTAAATATACCTTGCAAAAAAATATTGGCTGAGCGAGATAATAATAAACACGTTAGTTGCTGGGTTCTATAAAACAACTGGCTTCCCTGGATCTTTTCCTCTATTTTCACTATAACATCCTGCAGAGTGACTGTTGGGGGCTTTCATCAATTGCAATTGCACTGAATGACCAATAATGTTTTCCTTTATACATTGCATATTCTGAGGCACTCTACAGGCATTATGCATCTCTCGCGTCAGTCCTCTGGTGCAGGGTAAATTAAATGAATAATAAAGAAGAAATGACAAGCAACACCGAGTCCTTTGGTGAAAAATTCAAAAGTGTATTAAAAATACATGTGTACACACACACACACACACACACACTCTCACTCACACACTCACACACTCACTCACACACAATCACACAAACACACAATCCAGAAGGCTTCGAATTACGGAAAGGCCGTCTCCCATAGACTCCATTTTAATCAAATAATCTAAATTTTAAAAAAAAAAAAATTCCTTTTTCTCTTTAATAATAAAAGAGTACTTGTACTTGATCTCAATTAAGATCTAATTAATCCTTACTGTAAGCAAAACCAGCCTATTGGGTTTATTTAATGTTTACATGATTTTCTAGTAGATTTAAGGTATGAGGATCCAAATTACGGAAAGATCCTTTATCTGGAAAACTATATATATATATATATATATATATATATATATATATATATATATATATATATATATATATATATATATATATATAGTCCCACAGTACCAGCACTCAGACAGATGTTGCCAGTGGTGCATGATCAATAAATCATATATGTTCTTACGAAGGATCAGCACACACTGTTCTGTAGTGAAGTAATAGTGTTTATTTTCAAACAAAACACATTTTTATCCCTTCTAGGATAAAAATGTGCGGATCCTTCATAAGTACATATATATATACACACACACACACATAATTATTATTACTATTTATTTTTTTTTGTATGGGACCTGTTATCTAGAATGCTCTGGACGATAACGGATCTTTCCATAATTTGGGTCTTCATACCTTAAGTCTACTAGAAAATCATTAAAACATTAAATAAACTCAATAGGCTGGTTTTGCTTCCAATAAGGATTAATTAGATCTTAGTTGTGATCAAGTGCAAAATAGAGTCTATGGGAGACAGCCTTTCCGTAATTCAGAACTTTCTGGAAAACAGGTTTCCTGATAACGGATTCGATACCTGTATATATAATATAGCTATTCTTGTGTGAATTCTGCATAGGAACAGATTTGATTGCATGAGGAGGAGAGAGTGAGGGCCCTGTTCGTGAGAGTGTTTAGAATGAGCAGAAAATCTGCGCTATTAAGTTTCACGTGAGTCATTGTGCCCTGAAGTAATAATTTTCTCTTTTTCTCTGCAGACTTCCAAAGGCAGAGGTTGTGCTTTGAACGTCGTGGCAATGTTTCCCAGCTGCTTCTTTGTTCTGGCACTGCTGCTCAGAGCTGAGGCCTGGGAATGGGGCCTGACACCGAGGAAAACCGTGCGCTACCATGGTGAGTGACCTATGGGTGCTAACTTTGCACTTGCCGCTGGAACCGCCAAACTCGGCCCATTCTTTAAGCATTTTCCTAACAATTGATCCAGGTTGTGCCTGATGTCACCTGTTTGTGTTCCTCTCGGACTCCATAGGGGACTGATGTCATTCAGTAATTATAACTCCTGCCCCTTGCGATATGGCGTGTCATGTGACCAATTGCTGGCTTGGCTAGGAGCGGTCTGTGGGGAGAAATACTGCTAAATCTTTAAAGGACCAGTAAAAATTTAACATTCATTCGTATACAACCCAAAAAAAAAAAACCACAAAGACAAATGAAACTTTGAAATGGCTCATACTTTATTAAGAAATAACTTACCGAAACTCCGCTTGCGCTCCTCTTCAGAAAAGGTGACAGGGCGACAATCCATTGTGCGGCGCTCAATTTCTCCTCCTATAAGAAAGGCAGGGAGAAGAAATCGAGCGCCACACGATGGATCGCCTTTTCTGAAGAGGAGCACAAGCAGAGTTTCGGTAAGTTATTTCTTAATAAAGACTTATAGCTTTCAAAGTTTAATTTGTCTTTGTGGTTTTTTTTTTGTTGTATACTAACTGAATTTTTTTTGATATTATTGGTCCTTTAACTATGTGTGTTACTTGTGGAGTTCTGTCACCTCAAGGGTGCTGTCCCGCCTGGGGGGCTTAAAGAAAAGGTTAAAACTAAGTAAGCTTTATCAGAAAGGTCTATATAAATACACCAGTAAACCCTCAAAGTAATGCTGCTCTGAGTCCTCTGTCAAAAGAACCATCACATTTCTTTCCTTCTATTGTGTACTCATGGGCTTCTGTATCAGACTTACTGTTTTCAGCATAAACCTCCAGGGCAAGGGCTTGAGCATTCTCAGTTTGTCCACTCTCCATCCTTTCTTCCCTCCCTACTGTAATCTTAGCTCAGAACTATAAGTGAGCAGGGAGAGACTCGGGCAGGCAGGGCCGGCCTTAGGCCAATTGGACCAATTGGGCCCCGCACCTCTGGGGGCCCCGCACTGCCCCTTTCCTTTCTATTTTGTGCCTGTATGCCCTTATTTTCCTAAATACTTGCTGTGTCAGTAGCCAGCAACACTTTGTCTAGGGGCCCCGCCAACATGGTCCCAATTGGGCCCCACATTTGATAGGACCAGCCCTGCGGGCAGGAAGTGATGTCACAGCAAGCTAATATGGCAACTGCTAGCCTAAACAAACAGAGACAGTGTCTAGAGCTACGTACTCAGGTATGGAAAAGCATTCTAAAGAAAACTGTTGTGGCTAATCTATTGGCAATAAACGGCCCTGGTAGCTTTCCTTCTCCTTTAAAGCCTGGGCCTAAAGGAGGCATATAACATGTATTAAACCCCCAAATTTTGTAGGCAGTAATGTATACTATCTGGTGCTGGTTGTACTTTTGGCCAAAAAAATTATATTTTCTTAAAAAAGGCCCCTTTACTGGAGCTCCCTATAGATCTGCTACAGTCCCTGTCTGAGTTTCAAATGAAGAGTGGGCGTGTCCCAACAGTCCCTGCCAGAAGCCCAGTAGGAGGGGGACAGCCAATCACAGCCCTGCATCACACAAGCAAAGACAGGCTTCAGTTCCCTATCAGGTCAGCCTAGCTGCTGATTGGTTCCTATAGAGCAGCGTGCCGAGTGCCGCCAGATCCCCTGCACAGCCAGGGAAAGGAGTCGGCAGCAAGCAGGACTAGTAGGAATTTGCATACATTTTTACATAATATGTCTCTTTTAAAGATCAAAGTAAAATTTGGGAGTGACCCCTAGATATTTTTCAAAATAATGGTCTGTTTCAGTCGGATTCTTCTACATTAATAAGTGAAGGGAAACCCTGCATGTATACTGGAAAACCTCCAAAAATGACTGTGCTAGGCTGTATGTGCATTTATATGTTAATAGGCAGCATCCAATATATTCTCTTAATATGACTTCTAGGAGTATCAGAGGTGCGACAGTCCTGGCACAGCGGCGTCTCCCAAGTCATGACATTGACGTTGGATGAGAATCGGGGGGCTCTGTATGTGGGCGCAAGAGAAGTCATATTTAGCCTAGACCTCAATAATATCGGGAAAGAGCTGAGGCCTCCAGTGAGTATTTGTAAAAAGACTGTGTTCCTCAGTGTGATAATGTTTGGGTTTAGAAACACACACAGAAGAAAATCCAGAGTGTGGGAATTTTAGGTATGTTTTTCTGGTTTTTAAGCAACTACTGGAATTGTTTTTTTATTCCTGTCTGTGCAGCTGGATTCAAGAAACAGCCTGTAGCCAATTAGTGTCCCAGATTACCAGTCCTGACTGCTCAACCATATTAGAATATGCAACAAAACACCTGTTTAAAAAAGAAGGGTGCCTCTTAACTCTTAAAGGGCCATAGACTGTAATATTTACAACCCAGACACTGGAGGTAGAGTCCCAGTTTAGTAGCTTTTACTTGTGATTCATTGCTGGGATAACTTATGATCGTGTAACTGGATCCAATATGGCGGTTACAGATTCTTTTCATGAAGCCAAAGTTGGAGATAAGAGTATTTTAATGATAGAGAACGATTGGTGTCTATGACTTTCTTTGTGATTTAATACTTTTTAAGTTGCAATTGTAAATGGACTTTATTTTCATTGTTAGATTATATGGGAAGCTCCAGCAGACAAGAAGTTGGAATGTGCCCAAAAGGGAAAAAGCAATCAGGTAGGTGAAAAGTTCCCACCTAGAGTGGTTTATCTTTATATCAGTGTCCTGACAGCCAATAATGAAGCACATCTCGCCCGGCAGCTATGATAATACACGAGGGAACAGCTTTGTGCTGGAATCTTATCAAGAGATCTCTCTTTAATCACTAGTGGAAAAGAGTAAGAAAAGGTGAAGAAAGGGCCACTGAGCATACAGTTTCAGCTAGACAAAGAGAAGAGGCCAAGATTTCGGCATAGGACTAATATCACAGATAAAGCTGGACAACACAGATAAAAGGGCTACCGTCATTTATTTTCCCTTTGTGTTTATGGGTAAGGGCACATGCTGCTATTTCTGGAGATTAGTCTTCGGGCGACTAATCTCCCAAAACTGCCTTCCCGCTGGCTAGAATCTAAATCACCAGTGGGATAGCACTCAGAGTGCTTCGTTTTCCGAAGTTGCCGCACAAGGAAACTTGGGGCGAATCGATCCGACTGCCATCCCGGCGGTGATTTACATTCTAGCCAACGGGAA
The DNA here is from genome assembly GCF_017654675.1 of Xenopus laevis. Taxonomy (NCBI): domain Eukaryota; kingdom Metazoa; phylum Chordata; class Amphibia; order Anura; family Pipidae; genus Xenopus; species Xenopus laevis. The sequence continues at coordinate 133,025,391 of NC_054375.1, read as the reverse complement.
GGCAGTTCGGGGAGATTAGTCGCCCAACGAAGAATCGATTTTGTCGCTGGGCGACTAACCTCCAATAATAGCAGTGTGTGCCCTGGCCCTAAGGGAAATCTTAATTTGAACATACTTTTATTTTAAGTCTTTCATCCCAGTTGTCCTGTGCGCCTCACCTATGCAGCCACTGGCTGGCCACAAGCTCCCCTTCTCCTGCCATAGCTCCCCTATTTTTTTTATAGAAGGGGGCATGCTCTAGGAGCCAGGTTGTGGTATGAAGCAATGTGAGCTAGGGCAAGCCAAACAGGCCATTAAAGGGAAAATAAATATATATATATATATATATATATATATATATATATATATATATATATATATATATATATATATATATATATATATATATATATAGAGAGAGAACATTAAATTATAAATCATGACTGGACTTCTGCCACTAACCACTAACCAGGAGGATGTACGAAAATGAAAAAGCTAGACACTAATAGCCACACTTTATACTGTTCCATTGCAGACTGAATGTTTTAACTACATCCGCTTTCTGGAACAGTTCAATCAGACGCATCTTGTCACTTGTGGGACCTATGCCTTCCAGCCCAAGTGTGCTTACATTGTGAGTAGACCTCTTATACATGCTGCTTAACCAAACTATAAGCTCTGTTGGTATATCCATTAAGTCAACATGTAATATATTTTAAGGCGGGGGCCATACTTCCAGGTTGATCTATATACGGCTCTGGTTATGAGTTGCAGTAGCTGAACTATAGAGTGATGATTGCTATTGACTGCTGGGTGGTTAGGACAGATGGGAAGTCTTCAAAACACTAACTGTGACATCCTGGTGATGTTTATTATGAGCCATGTCTGTGACTCTGGCCATACACCAGCAATGCACACAGGGACCTGGCAGAAAACCAAGGATCACTGGGGAATAGTTGACTTTAGTTTATATCCAGTATGTGTTTGCTTGTGTGACTGCAGGCACTTTCTTAGGGTGTTCAAATACCTAGGGATATAGGAAGAGAAAGACTTGCATTTATACTTGCCCGTGCATATCACTGTACGCTGTTTAATATGATAATTCCATGCATATATTTTTAACTGCTGACCTGTAATGGTGGAACACCTACACCCCTATAGATATAGTCTGGTACACACTTTGCACCATAGGAAGAATACATGACCGTGTAAACTGGGCCAACTCCATGCTACAGTTCTAAAGGATTTATCCACATTGTTCATAATAGAGTATGTGGATGGTTTATTCTGTTACCATGTACACGATTGTAAGCTCTACTGACAAGTCTTGTTCTTGTGTAGGAGCTGTCTGACTTCACACTGGATGCAGAGAACTTGGAGGAAGGGAAGGGGAAGGTTCCATATGATCCAGCCAAGGGCCACACTGGTCTTATTTTAGGTGAGTTAATCTTCCTCCTTTCCGGGGAGTGGATTTAACATTCACATTTTCACCATTGTTTCTAAATACTTAATGTCAACCCAAAAAATCTGCACAAGACCTAATCTTCAGATTTATAATGTTCTTCAGACGGTGCCTTGTACTCTGCCACCATGAACAACTTTCTTGGAACGGAGCCTGTGATTCAGCGCATTGTGGGGCAGCATAATCTAATGAAGACGGAGTATTTGGCTTCGTGGCTAAATGGTGAGTTTTGGAGGTTATATGGCAAGCTTAAGTATTTGGATTTTTCTAGACCAGTTTTAGCAAACCTCAGATTAACTGCTATAGATGAGAGAAGCATAGCAACCCTTTCCCATGTTATTGTTCCATCCCACTCCATATTTTACCTGAACTGCTTCACCAGATTTCATTGTTCCTTGCAGAACCAAACTTTGTGAGTTCGGCGCACATACCAGAGAGTGTGGGCAGTGAAATTGGGGACGATGATAAGATATACTTCTTTTTCACCGAACGGGCGCTAGAATATGACTGCCAAAGCGAACAAGTGGTGTCCAGGGTGGCGCGTATCTGCAAGGTGAGATGTCTAGCAAGAGTCCACGGGCAGAGGATGTCTTCTTTCAACCATATATGCCTATAATAGTCTTTCTCAAGTTTGCTTTAATACCGAACAATCTTGGCTAAGTCACTTGTTCCATGTATTCTATTTCCTTGCCCTACAACAAGGTGGTATTGTCAAAAAGATCTTCCACCCTTTGTGTGAACTAAAACTTCCTTCCAATCCCCATGATCCTGGCACCCACTAGCATCAAAGTGTTAACTTTCCTTCCACTTCTTCCCTTTTTAAAAAAGGCTTCCTTCCTTGCTTTGAATTCCACTGTGCTTATCTTTAGGCTAATTGGGGGAATATCTCTATATTTTGTCTTGTAGGGGGATTTAGGAGGGGCTCGTACTCTGCAGAGGAAATGGACTAGTTTCCTGAAAGCCCGGCTTCTCTGCTCCATCCCAGAGCTTCAGCTGAATTTTAACCTTTTAAAATCTGTATTTAAGCTAGAGGCCAAAGAGTGGCGCTCCACTCATTTCTATGCTGCCTTCCAGGCTCGCTGGTAAGTGATATCACTAGGGCTGAGCTTTGCAGCAGTAGTGCTTGTGGGAATATACAAAGGTGTAAATGTTTTGGATGCAGCGCCAAGGCTTTTAGGAGAGCACTGCTAAGAATGTTCTTCTGTCTTAGGGGTGATTCTCCAGTGTCCGCTATCTGTCAGTATTCCATCCAGGACATCCAGAAGGTCTTTGATGGACCGTACAAGGAGTATCGTGAGCAGTCCCAGAAGTGGGGTCGATACTCAGACTCTGTGCCAAGTCCCCGACCTGGATCAGTAAGTACTATTTATTGTTATAAAACCCAGGATAGGTTTAGGTTTGGGATCCGTTATCCAGAAAGTTCAGAACTGCGGAAAGGCCGACTCCCATAGACACAATTTAATCCAAATAATCAAGATTTTTAAAAATGATTTCCTTTTTCTCTCTAATGGTAAGACCGCAGGGTCGGACTGGGCCCGACCTGAACCCCACCGGCACCCACCGGCACCCACCGGCATGTATGTGTGTTAATTGGGCTTTTATGAAAAAGATAACATTTGGACAGTGTAATAAAAATACAAACAATATAGGGCAAACTAATAACTCAAAAATCACAAATAATATATATTTAAACAGGATATTGTCTCGGAATATCACTCTCTACGTCATACTAAAAGTTTATTTAAAGGTGAACTACCCCTTTAAAGGTTCAGTTGTCTTTTGTGCAGCTGTTTGGTCCCAACAAGAACCGCACTGTAGGGAAACATTTTGCTTGTTTTCTGAACTGAGAGAGTTGGGTCTTATATGGTCATATAATGGCTTTTTTTCCTCCTCTCTACAGTGTGTCACCAACTGGCACAGAAATCATGGAGTATACAGCTCCCTGGAGCTTCCAGACAACACCCTGAACTTTGTCAAGAAGCATCCGCTTATGGACGACTCTGTTATGTCTACCCACATGCGCCCATTGCTGGTCAGAAGGGGAGCAAACTTCACAACCATCGCTGTGCAGAGGACCTTGGGTTTGGATAGAGAACCTTACGATATCCTCTTCATTGGAACTGGTAAGTGCATAAAATATGGCACACTTGTATAAATATGGCCCAGTATCAGATCTTTACCTGTAGGCTAATGACACACTGGGCAATTTCTAGCAATGTCGCCCATGTCACCAGACAGGACCCAACACATTCTGTTCTCTTTTCCCCCCCCCCCCCCCTTAGAGTGAACATAAAATTCATATAATAAAAAAAACAAAAAGGTTGTTATATTGGGACTTATTTGACCCTACTAACAAGCTCCGTTCATTTGGACTGCTACATTTATATTTGTAGTTTGGAACTCATTTTAAAATGATTGTTTACAATTGTGGTGTGTTTGTAGTCAGTTATATGTTCCTGCATATCCTTAATAATATCTTTCTTGTTCAACCTTCAAGATTAGCTGAGCATTATTAGGTTAATATGTTTTGTTTTACTTTAGTTTTCTTACTTAGGTCTAATAACAGCTTAGGTGTATTCTCCATCATCAAATGGCTAATTATCATTCTTCTAGGACAAAAATTGCCCAGTCTGCCATTACCTTTACTCTTATTCATAGGTAGCCATCTGCCATCTTTTCTTTGGGGGGTCATCACACTCACTATTATATTGGTTCCCTTTTATTTCAGAGAATGGTTGGGTAAATAAAGCTGTAAGTTTTGGATCAACGGTGCACATAATTGAGGAGCTGCAAGTGTTTGACAAATCCTATCCTGTGCACAGCTTGGCTCTTTCTGCCCGCAAGGTCAGTCTGCGTCTCTTTCTAGGATGCCACCCCTTGTACTTTGACCACCTGTTGTGTATATTGTGATCTCCTTTAATCCCATGTCCCGACTTAACTTCTAGACTTCCGATCCTTTAGTCCAGTGAAACCCTTCCTCTCCCATATGTTATGTTCAACGTTTTGTCTAGACTGGCATTGTATTCATTGTCCCTGCCTTTTCATTTTATCATTCGCATTCTATCCGCTGCTCTTATCATTCTGGATTTTTTTCTTAAAATTTTAACCCTTTTTTAATTTTCCCCCTTTCCAGTCTCTTCTGTTTGTGGGTTCACAATCTGGGCTGGTGCAGCTTCCCTTTGCAGACTGCAGTAAATACCGCTCCTGTGCTGACTGTATACTCGCTCGTGATCCCTACTGCGCCTGGAATATTAACATCACCCGCTGTGTGCGTGCAGATCAACGATACAGGTATATCAGTTTGTCCAACCGCTTACGATCTATTTGATCTGGAATAACATAGGAAAGAAATGTTTTTCATTAGTGCATCCCAGATATGATGTGTGATTGCGTGTGTCAATAGTAGCAACATGTGGTTCTTAATATTTGGTTGAACTTCAATCCCCACCATACCACAAACAGCTGAAGTGAGGTGCTGGCGTTGTCATTTAACAACATACAGATAGCCTAAAGTTGCCCAATCCTGGTTTATAGACTTTTGTGTTAAAACTTATCTTTTTCTACTTTCCAGGCCTATACTCCTTCAGGATATTAAGGATTCCGACACGTCCGTGTGTGAGGTGCAGAGCCAGAAAGCAGGTGAGCTTTCAGAATGAGTTCCACTCTCCCATCTTCCTCTTTGACTCTGCTAATAGAAAACCCACAAGGTGTTGGTTTCTGTAAGACAGCGTGGACCAAAAAAAACCCATCTTGGAATTTAGATTAATTAAAGTCTATAAATATACAAAGTCCATATTAAACACAACACCTGTTATTGTGTAATTACATAACTATACAATAACAAGTAACAATGGCATATAATCTTTACTGACCTTTAAACATTAGTAAAGAATACTTTGGATATGATTTTTTTTTTTTTATTTGTGGACCCTCTTCAGAAGTGGAGATCTATACAATTAAAATAAATTTGATAGCTGATGTCAGCTGTTGGCTTGCCAAGAGGTTTTGTGTGCCGGAATGCTTGACCTTATTTTTTAAAGGTTTTTGTTAAAGCTGAAGACGTGATTATTTATATAACAGTGGTTATATAACCGTGTTAATGCATATAATATCCTTAAATTGTACTTAAAAGAGAGAGGCTAATTGCTCTTAAGAGCTGAACTAACCATTCAATGCCAAACAGAATAAACCTGCGAGACCGTGTGCATGGTTGTGTCATGCACACAGGGGTGTGTTTCCAAAAGGCCATGTAATTCTTAGATTTCGTAGTGTGCCTTTGATAGTGTGCCTTGTCTATTGGACCCTCTTCAGAAGTGGAGATCTACAGTATATAGTTAAAATAAATTGGAGAGGGTTGATGTTGGCTTGCCAAGAGGTTTTGTGGAATTGTGGAATTGCTTGCCTTTATTTATTTTTTTTACGTTTTTGTTAAAGCTGAATATGAAGGTTTTTTTTTTGTTATATAACAGTGTTAATCTATATAATATCCTTAAATTTTACTAAAAAGAGAGAGACAGAGTAATTGCTCTTAATAGCTGAACTGACCATTCTATGCCAAATAGAATATACGTGCGAGGCATTGGTTTCTATAGGTAACTGCCCATGGGCGAATTTGGCCGGTGTTGATAAATGAGCCCCCGTATGTGTGATGGACACAGGGGTGTGTTTCCAAGAGACCATGTAATTCTTAGATTTCTTGGTGTGCCTTTGATATTGTGACTTATAATTGCTTTCACCGCTGTCATTTACTAACATTTATTTTTCTTTTGTCCTGCAGTGAAACCATTTGTGAAGAACATTACTGTTGGCATTGGCACAAACGTGGTCCTTCCTTGCCAGTTATCATCTAACCTGGCACAACCCATCTGGACATTCAATGGGCAAGACCTGGAAAGTGACCAGGATGACTCTGTGCTATTTGACACTACTCTGCAGGCACTGGTGATCCTTGGGGTGGGTACACATCATTCTGGTTGCTACGTCTGTTACTCAGAAGAGCAGGGAACCCAGCTGACTGCAGAGAGCTACCAGCTAACTGTGGTGGCCTCTCCTTCCCTTATTCTTGAATCCCGTGCTCCTTTGGATGGGCTGGGCCTGGTGTGGATGATGGTGATTGCACTGGGGGCAGTTTGCCTAGCCCTGTTCCTGGCTGTTGTCTACCTGCGCAGGAAGTTAAAGGATGAGCTGGAAAAAGGTTCCAAATCCATGGAGAACACGTTGGTGTATCCTATCAAACTGCCCTCCCAACCCAAGACTCCTAAATGCCTGCCTAGTGCAGACTCCGATGAAAAACTGTGGGACCCTTCCTCTTTCTACTATTCTGATGGTTCTCTAAAAATTGTACCCGGTCATGCACTGTGCCAGAACAGCACTGGCTCCTCCTCACCATCTGGAAATGGTATCCCAGGGCAGCCCCTTCCTTCACCTCCCCTGCATTCACCCAACCACATGCTTTTGGCAGGGGTTCGGGGCTCAAGTAGTAATGGTTATATCCGGCTGACGCTCGGAGGGGGTGTGACTGAGGAGCACCCTCAGCTGGGGGACCTTAATGAGGAGCTTCGGTGGAAACTTAAGCAGAGGCAAGCGTTACCAGACTCTAATCCAGAAGAATCATCTGTTTGACACTGTTTTTGTGCCTCTTGCACAGTTTGCACTGGTATAACTTTTATTATATTATTTTTGTTTTCAACTACCTCAGGGACTAGAGTTGTAGTGAAGGGACAAAGCCAAAAGGAAAAGCCCCTGTCCAACTATGGACTGAAAATATTGATAATGAAGAAGGACCAAGTTCTCCCGTTGCCTTGGAAAAGCCCCCTCTCCTATAGTTTGAGGCTTGTTCAGTTCAGTATTTCTAAATGTACCTAACGTAAGTCTAATAAGAGAAGAGTGTGCTGAGAAGATAGTTAATCCTTTACCTTGCTTCTTTAGTGAGTAGAATGAAACCAGGCAACATCCTTCTTCCTGGAGGTTCAGGGTCACAGCAGCAATAATGCATGAGAGACTCCAGACGCTTTATATACATTATCGGACCATGTTTGCAATGGAAGGGTTACAAAAATCATTCTCACCTTGCGGCAGTTCGGTAAAAAAAATCTGCAATATATCACCGTTTGTGTATACTGTTTACATATGTACAGATGAGGCTTATTCAGAATGACGTCAAATGTGACCAAAACCACCATCCATGCTGCTGCCTCAGGATCTCTATGTAGGAGGAAGGTCAGTGCTCATTTAAAAAAAGAAGAGGAAAAACAAAATTGCAGGGACCTGTTTGAACCATTTGTACTGTAGTATTTCGTCACTTCCAAAGTCCTCTCCACTGATTTATTTACCCCCTCGTCTTATTGAGAAGGACCAATCACTCCTGTATGTACAACAACACAGACCTGCTCAACTGTCTGTCGCTTTGTATTGGGTCACACGTTAAATGACTGCCTCAATCACGTATTTTTGATGCAGCCGGTCTGCGGTTGCCGAGTGTTCGTGTAAATGTGTTTTTGAAGCATGACACGCAGATGTGAGTTTTGGATAAATAGATCTTTTTTTTAATTTTTGTTTTTTTATTCCTGTTTTAACTGTATTGCTCTGTAACCGTTAAGGAAACTCAGCCTGTTCATTTTTCCCCCAGTTCATAACGGCTGGGTGAGACTAAATGAATTCTTTTAGGGCCAAATATTCGGACGTTAATTTATGGGCTAGAATTTACAAAAGGAATGGGAGTCCTACAGATGAACACTCTCTGCCAAATGTCCCACGCTCCCTCATGTATCTGTGTATGGGGGGGACGGGCAGCTGAGTGTCCTCCATGATTTTTGGAGATGTTGCTATTTCCATAAACGTCTGGAGGGCCACAGGTTGTCTGGCATTTCAGTATGCGATTGGATATTGGATGATGATGGTGACATGCTGTAAATAATTTGAGTCATCAGCACTATAAGAGAAAATCTTGTATGTACTGTAAATATATTCATTTTTTTGTTTGTTTTTCCTGCTCTTAAAATTTCACATGTTGGTAATTTATTTACGTTATATATTTATTTCTGTAAATACGTATTTTTATATTAAAGAAATAAAAGCAATTGTTTAAAGAAGGATGGATACTGTGCTTATTTTTTTTCTCCCTTCCCGCTTATGGTTGGCTTTGAGTGTCACCCTGAAGCTGTGACACCCATGAATGTTGTTTGGCTTGTAAGCACCTATATAAGAGGAATGTTATCTCCTAGTCCTCCAGCTTTTGTATTTTATCTCCCAAAATCCACTTCCACCTGGCCTCTTAAAGGAGAAGGAAAGGTTAAAACTAAGTAAGCCTTATCAGAAAGGTCCATCTAAATATACCAGTAAACGCCCAAAGTAGTGCTGCTCTGAGTCCCCTGTCAAAAGAAACATTGCATTTCTTTCCTTCTATTGTGTACACATGGGCTTCTGTATCAGACTTCCTGTTTTCATCTTAAACCTCATTGCCCTGGGCAAGAGCATGCTCAGTTTGCTCCTCTTCCCCCACCCCTCCCTTCTCTACTGTAATCTGAGCCCAGAGCAGGGAGAGACTCAGGCAGGAAGTGATGTCACACCACATTAATTCTGAAGCTCCTATTCTAAACAAACAGAGTTTCTAGAGCTTTTTACTCAGGTATGGTAAAACATTCTACAGAATAAATATAGCATTCTAGCTTGCACTATTGCATCTAATCTATTGGCAATAAAATGCCTCCGTAGCTTTCCTTCTCCTTTAAGAACTGGTTTGATTTATTGGACAACCATACAATTACCTATTATTCTACTCCTGCTTTTCTAAAAGATAATATGATCTCATTCCCTTCTTTATTGTAATGATGTCAGTTTTTGCATTTGTCACCATTAGTTCAAACCCTTAAAATTAAGCCTTGTGCTCTTGCCTTGATGTCATAAGATGCCTCATTCTCTGGAGTAAGTGAATCAAAGCTTCCTCGTCTACCCCTGTATACAATTCTGATCCTGTTCTGATGAAGGTCCGATAGTCAAGTGGTATCACAGTAGAATGAAGGGAAAATAGTTGAGAAAATCTGAACTTCCTGAAATGAATATAAAGGTTTTTGTACACAGACATACCTGATTTCTGCCTGTGTTTCAGGACCATTCCTACATCACATAGTGATTCAGCCAATCCCTCATCTTGTTTCATTGTAAAGTGATGGGTTTTGGGACTTGACGTCCCTCTGCTTTCCAGAGAATCAGTGCACCGCCTTCTATGGAAAGAAAAAGGGACTTCAAGTCCAGAATCCATCACTTTACAATAGAACAAGGTAAGGGAGGGGGTTGCATTCCACTGTGAGCCTGTGGATTGGGAAATGGTTCTTACGAGTAAAGCTCCCCATAGACACAACGATTCTTCTTGCCGAACGACCGATTTTAGGGAAGTCCGACCAATCCTTCGAAATTATCGTGCAGTTAGTGGGATTCGAACGATCGAACATCTTACGATTTTTTGGCCGACATCTGTCAGGAAATTGATCGGCCAGGTCAATAAATCTTTGTCGGTCCCAGTGCAATCTATCTATGTTTGCTGGGACAAGCAGGCAGCTCCCCTTTGTTTTCCTGGCAAATTGGTCTTTTTAGTTGATGGTCAATTCGTACGATCGTTCCGAGAAAATCGTGGTCTCACGATGAGGATCGGATCTTTTAAAAATCTATGGCCATCTTAAAATGGCCTTTCAATCTGTGGGATCGGGTATATATGTAAAAAATACATTTATATCTGGAAGTTCATATAGTGTTTATGCATCGTCACTACGAAACTACACCTTAATATGCTCATGTCAGAAAAGGTGGTAGGGTATATTTTCCATTCAGTTTGTAAAGGCCATTTCCCAAACTCTCACCTCCGCCCCTCCCAGTCTTGGAATAGAGTCAGAGAGGGCTCAGGCTGAAGGACAGTTATGGTAAGATTTGGAGAATCTATACTCTTAGATACACCTAAAAGCCCAACTTGATAGGATGTTAGGGTAACATTTGTAGTCAGAACATTTGTTTACTTAGATATTCCTGGAACTATGACTGAATGATGTACAAAAAAAAAATCGTTCCTACCAGTGGCATAACTAGATATTACTGGGCCTCACAGCAAACCTTTTTTTTTTTAGGCCCCCAAAATGGCTAGAGGTTGACCTGTTTTAGCAATATTTATTGACATTTTTATGAATTAGGGCCTCATGGGGCCCCTATACCTCCAGGTCCCCCCGTGCAGCCACAGGGTCTGCTTCCTCTGTAGTTCTATTTCAGACAGGGAATGACTATAAAAGTGTGTAATATTACAGAACAGCCCTATATTGACCAACAAAAGGTCTTTATTATACAGTAAGTGCATCTTTTTGGTGAAAATGGTGCGACTATGACCAGGGAAGAAGGGTGTGAATGATGAGGCTCTGTCGCTACAGATTGTATAACCATTTGGTGATAACCAAATTACAAAAGCGCTAGGGTACATGTTTGTATGTGTTCTCTACTTTTTTAATCTGAGATCAGTTTGAAATGACTTTTTTTTTATAGTTAACTTTTTTTTAAAAAAAGTAACAGGGGTGGGACAGAAGACACAAAGGGGGAGAGGGGGTACAGCAGTATCCAATCAGAATATCAGATTGACATGGTCAGTTGTACAACAATGAAAATGTTTCACAGTATCAAGGTAATACTAACAAATGCACATCTAGCCAGGGGTTCCACATGTTACCAAATTTGTCGGGGCAACCACAAGCTTCATATGTTATCAATGGGATCATCTGAATGAAATAGTCTACCCATGCACCTTTCTTTGGAGGAGGAGGTTAAATCCCCATATTTTCTTGGGGTAGTAAAAGAGGGATCTTACTAATGACCTTGCTTTATATGTAGGAAGGAGCTCATCCACCAGGCCCAATAAGCATATCTTGGGGGACAAGATCGGGGGAAAGAGCTAACATTTTTTGTTATTCCACAGAATGGGTCTGATTAATGCTTGTATTGAGTCAAATACCCCTTCGGCAATGACAACTGGTGAGTTATGGAGTATGTACAAGTTTTTCGGCAGAAAAATTATTTTGATTATGTTTATTCTGCCCCTTAAGGTGAGCAACAGGGAGTGCTTCCGGGGTGCCATTGCGTTAGTAAGCTGTGTGGTTATATTTGCTGTTATAGGCCCTTCTCTTCACCAAAATTTACATCATGTGCAGGAAGGTTTTTTTTTGGAGGCATAATCCTCCTGCATTGAAATCAGTTTTTCGAAATACCAAACAGATTTTTTTTTTTTGTATTTAATATTGAAAAATGCCATGGGGGGAGCTAGACGTGTTCTTAGTTTCTCCGGGTGCCCTCAGCCATGTGACTTGTGCTTTGATAACCTTCAGTCTCTCTAATGCTGCACTGCAAGTTGGAGTTATATCACTCCCACCCTTTCCCCCTGAGCAGTCTATCTGCAAAACAATGGGAAGGTAACCAGATAACAGCTCTCTGACACCTGCATTGTTAAAAATGCTCCCATGTCCCACCTAGTGGTAGATATGAGAATAGCCCTCAATAGTCAAACACCCAAGTGCAGCTATGGCTCTTCCAGTTAAAGTGAGTAGGAGAAACAATAGCTTATCTGAAAGCAGTTCCGTTGTGAACTACTGGCTCTTTCTGAAAGCACAATGACCTAAGGTGGCTAGCTACACGCCAATATTACAGCTAAAAAATACATTTATTGGTTCAAGAATAACATTTTAAATGGTAGAATACATTATTTGTTAGTGTAGTCATAAAAACTACACCATAAAAATCATGACAGGATCCCTTTCAGGACATGCTATCTACTTCAGTGATAGGCAGACATCATATAAAATCAAATAAAAATGTCCACTGACTTAAAAGAATAGAAACCAATGGTTTTACTTGCTTCAGACCCTCTTTGAGGTCCAGCATTTGTTCAGAGTTCCCCTTTCACATACGGTTACAGATATATAAACCACCTCTTTATTAGCCATTATTCAATGCATTCTAATCAAATATGACCCTAAACTGCCTTCAGACTGGACTTTTCCACCAAATGCTTTAATCCCCCCAGTTTGGGAATCACAATTAGACTCTGCCAATGCCACACCAGCCCTTGGTGTCCTGTTCTGCCAGTCTATACACAGTCTTCCCATGTCTTCCAGGGTCATATTCAAATATTATGACAAACCCCCAAAGGCTTTTATGTTGTTTCTTTAAACTTCTCTGCCCTTTATACTCCCCGAAGCCTTGCAATCATTCCATGCGTGATTTGCAACTCCCTTGCACTCATTTAAATTCCACTTACTGGAGCTTTTAAACATTTCTAACATGCTCCATAAAACTAGATGATGCTTCACAAATAAAATACAATGATAAACATTATCACCATTTCTGAAACAACATTGCTAAGGAGGTTTTTCAAAAGGCTGAATTGCAAATCACTCATTAAGAAAGCAGACGGGCTTCATTCTCTTACACAAACCGTCCCTTAAGCACGTCATGTAGAAGCTGTACCGAGAATTTGAATAAAACTCATATTTTTTCACTTTAACCTTTATGAATATGTGCCATTGTACTTGGCGATAATGTAAAATCCCACTCACATTTTATACTGCCTACTCAAAATTCCTACCAGTTCCTGAGACAGTACATGTAAAGAACGCTAAGGCTACACATGCTGTCTCAATAACAAGCCTTAACAGGAATTCGTTTTTTAGATGGGGTCAGTGACCCCCATTTGAAAGCTGGAGCCAGAAGAAGAAGGTAAATAATTCAAAAACTATAGATAAAAAAAGACCAATTGAAAGAATTGGCAATTCTATAACACAGCAAAAATTAACTTAAAGGTGAACCATGCCGTTAAGAGTGTCAAGGACACAAGAAGATGGAGTTCCCTGATCTGTAGAGCTTACAATCTGTAAGTAACAAAATCCAAATGTTACGAAATATTGAACTGGGAAATACAGAGGGGTTCAAATGGTGACAGTTTAATATTTTCAGTTATTTACACTTTCCATTCTAGGAAGTAGGATGGCAGCTGCCAAAACCCCTAGCAGTAGTAGCTCAGCAGTTCAGAAGCCATTAAGGGGGACAGTGCCAGTGATTTGGTTTTTGAAGGGGAAGAGGTCATGCATACGGGTACTACAAATACAACATTTATTCAGGGGAATGTTTACTATTTATGTGGTCCAGTCAAGCCACTGGATTTACAGTTGCTGTTCCCAATAATAGTGGTTTGTCTGGCTTTCTACAGTTCGTAAGGCACTACGGAGGCTCAGTTATTTTGGAGTAAATGATACCGCTGTAGAGAGGACCACTGGTGATGAAAGGGGAACTGAAGTCCAAAATAGAAGTTGGCTAGAAATGCTGCACCTTATGTTTGGGCTATAGGATCCTTTATCCAAAAATCCGTTATCCAAAAAGTTTCTGAAATATGGAAAGGCTGTCTCCCATAGACTCCATTTTAATCAAATAATGCAAATTTTCAAAAAATGATTTCTCTTTTTTCTGTAATCATAAAACAATACTTTGTACTGGATCTCAACTAAGCTATAATTAATTGATTAAGAATTGTTCAGTAAAAAAATAAAAACTGGCTTCATTTTTTAAATTTAGTTAAACAAAAATGTAATCTATAAAGGCTGGATTAACTGGATGTCTATGACACCCCCACATTCCCCTACAGGGGCTGCTGCCCCCGGCCCTCCTGGGGGATGGGCTGGCGGGCCCACCAAGGCAGAGCCCACTGGGTCTTTTTCTGGTGTCCCGGTGGCCCAGTCCGCCCCTGCCCTCTACTAACCAGTTGCAGCAGAATGTAAATTTAAGAGCCAAATTTCCATTTTTGAAACTGAAAATTGGGCTCTTCTAGCGCAGAAAGCACAATTGCCCCCCGGACTCCTCCGCCAAGGGGGACTGGCAGCAGCAAGCTGCCTCAGGCTGTGAAGGGACCTGGATTGTCTCTGACTAACTCAGGGTTAGAGAACTGCAAAGCAGGAAGTTGTGTTCTGTTATGTTATATATCCTCTCACTCCAGCCTTTGTACGTTACATTTTTTGGCTAACTATATGAGAAACATTTTTTATTTTGCACAGCCTATCTATTTATTTTTACACTGAACTGTAACTTTTATGGAGGCAAAAAAATCCTATTGAATTTAATTAAAGTTTCAATGATTATTTTTTTGTACAATTATGTTATGCAGATCCAAATTATGGAAGGACCCCTTATCTGTAAAACCCCAGGTCCCAAGCATTCTGGATACGAGGCTACCAAATAGCCAATCACAGCCCTTATTTAGCATCCTCAGGACCTTTCTTCATGCTCGGGTTGCTCCCCAACTAGGGTTGCCACCCGGCCGGTATTTTACCTGCCTAGCCGGTAAAACACCTGCCAGGGCCGGGGCCGGTATTACAAATTTACCGGCAATGTAGCTGCTGGTTATTTGTAATACCATTTACAAAATCCCCTGCCCCCCGATGAAAACATTTTCGTCGGCTTTGGGCGTTGGCCCCACCCCTTTTGTGACACTACTCCCCATGGCTCCACCCCTTTTGTGGTGCCCCTCGTCGGCTCCGCCCCTTCTTGTGTCACGCCCCACCCCTTTATTTTCCGCCCCCCACCATGGCCGGTAATTTTTTTTTAAAAAGGTGGCAACCCTATCCCCAACTCTTTTTACAATTAATTGTGGCTCATGGGTAGAAAAAGTTTGGGGACCCCTGATCAAAATCATACTAAAAATTAACTCCAACGTAAACAACCCATTTAAGACTTTATTTCTCCTTTAAAACTTTCACCAAGAGAAGTTCCCTGGAAGAAAAACAAACCAGGCAGCTTGTAGCAAAGTATGTATGCATTAGCAGCACATAATACATGTTTATTTCAGTGCTTTGGGAAATGGGAATACAATAGGCCCCCTCACCTAAAAAGAGTATATCATGATTCATGCCTTTGGCAAGCACACCTATAAAGAGGCTTGTGTGGGAGGCTTAGTCCTACAAGGTGTTTTTTTTTTTTGAGAGTGGTAAGCAAAACGATATATTTGGAAGCATAATGATGCTTTTACTGTAAGATAGCAGTGTTCCCAGCTCTTTCCCATGAACTTGCTGGATGCTATTTTGGTCAACAATTCATTGCAGAGACACTCTCTCAAATACACAGCACTAAGGGCTGCAACAGACTGGCGCCAGTCCTAGAAATGCTGCTTTGACACTCGCTGTCAAATCTAACCAAGCTCATTCATCTTTATTATAATACATTTAGTATGGGTCTTCTATTAGCCATTATTAGGGACACTGCCACTTTCCAATGAAAATCGTTATGAACATTTCACTTTTACAGGTATGGCATCCGTTATCTGGAAACCTGTTATCCAGAAAGCTCTGAATTATGGGAAGGCAATCTCCTATAGACTCCATTTTAATCAAATAATTAAAAAATGTAAAACATATTTTCTTTTTCTCTGTAATAATAAAACTGTACCTTGTACTTGATCCCAAAATAATCCTAGTGTTTTAAACACACTTATGGTATAGAGATTCAAATTACAGAAAGGCCCCTTATCCGGAAAGCCCCAGGTCCCGAGCATTCCATATAACAGGTGCAGTGGTGTTACTAGAGTGTGCCAGGCCCCCCTGCAAAAAAAACCTGGCTAAGTCCAATCCCAAACCTTCCGCCAAATTCACATTCGCATGTAAAGGCAAAAAAATAAAATCCCATTTTACTTTCTTTAATGAAAAAGAACCCCATCTCCAATATTCTTTAATTTAAAAATGTGTACCGTATTCATAAGAAACCTGACTGTATGCAGTGAAATTCTCCCTTCATTTACTGCTGTGGATAGGAATTGTCAGACGGTCCCTAACTGCTCTGCAGGAAAAAAAATCATACTTATAAACAGCAGGGGGAGCCCCCGCTTACTTCCCAGCCGTGCAGAACTCAAGCAGCTTTGTTTGTTTCCCTGTAGAGCAGTCAGCAACTGTGAACAGATTAGTATTAGATTTTATTTTTGCCTTTACATCCTCTGTTTCCAACTCCAGCTGCAGTTACAAAGATTATGGAGCCAAATTTAAACAGATACACTGGGATTTTATTTGGAGGATTTTTGTGCTGCAGACACTGGTTCTGTAGAGTTGGAGAAAGTTTATATTAAACAATACAAAAACTATAAAATCCACATTAGATTACATGACAATACCGGACCCAGTGCAGTCTGCATATTCTAATTATTAATCAGTCTTGCTGTATCTGCTTCTGGCAGATATTATTTGACTTGTGCTGTTTTGATCATTTATGACGATCCCTAAGCAGCCCAGACCACACTGAGCATGTGCACAGTCTTGGTCTTGCAAAGATGTATAACAAAGTTACAAGATGGTGACCCCCTGTGGCCAACTTTGAAAGCATAAATAATTTGTTTGATTAGGCTTGTGGTGCAGTAAGTTCATGTTTTTGTTTAGTATACAAAATACAGCATTTCTAGCCTTATTCTATTTCAGACTTTACTTCCCCTTTTAGGTACTGGAGCAAGGATCTCTTTTTCTGATTTAAACAGTGATTATTTAGATAGTGGTCTTCATTCTGCTTAGGGTGGGTCTCCACAATCCCACAGTGCTTATTAAGCAATAATTGTAACAATACGATCAGACTTCTTAAGTTGAGGCAGATAAGCCTGCCTTTAAATCTGTATCCCAGGAGGAGCTTTTTGTTACACTGTCATTTGTTGCTCTTCAGAAACAGAGGGGGCTTTTAACTTTGTGTTCTTTAAAACATGTTACCGTCAGCCAGCTTTATATTTTGGGCACCACATGTGTCTCTTGTTGCA
The DNA here is from genome assembly GCF_017654675.1 of Xenopus laevis. Taxonomy (NCBI): domain Eukaryota; kingdom Metazoa; phylum Chordata; class Amphibia; order Anura; family Pipidae; genus Xenopus; species Xenopus laevis. The sequence continues at coordinate 133,008,151 of NC_054375.1, read as the reverse complement.
GAGTTTATCCTCACTGCAGTGCTATAACGTATTATGTAGGTCTTAAATACAAGGAAAATAAATATGATGTGAAAAAAAGGTAACTTGGAAGGCTTTTTTTCTATAATTAGAACTCAGTAAACGTATTGATACTGGAGAATATAAATTAAGACCCTACATGCAATACCCTGTAGTCTAAAGGAACAATAACATCAAAAAATTAAAGTGTTTTAAAGTAACACAAATATAATGCAGTGTTGCCCTGCACTGGTAAAACTGATGTGTTTGCTTCAGAAACACTAATATTGTTTATATAAATAAGCTGCTGTGTAGCAATGGGGTCAGCCATTTAAAAGAGAAAAGGCTCAGTTTACACAGCAGATAAGCTCTGTAGAACATAATGGTGTTATCTGTTATCCATTGTTTATCCTGTGCCATAAAGCCTCTTTTTCCATTTCCGCCATTGCTACACAGCAGCTTGTTTATATGAACTATAGTAGTGTTTCTGAAGCAAACACATCAGTTTTTCTAGAACAGGGCAACATTACATGATATTTCCATTACTTAAAAACACTTTCATTTTTTGGTGTTACCATTCCTTTAAGATTTATAACAAGGAAAGATAACGTGACTGTTGTTTAGTCACATAACAGAAAATGTGAGAGATGTCTTTAAGGGCAGGGGCACACAAAGCTACTGGGGGAGATTAGTTGCCCAGCGACAAATCGATTCGACTAATATCCCCGAACTGCCTTCCCGTCGGCAAGAATCTAAATCCTGGCAGAATGGCACTCAGAGCGCTTTGTTTTCCAAAGTCGCCCAAAGTTGCCTCATGAGGAAACTTTGGGCGACGGAAAATGAAGTGCTCCGAGTGCCATCCCGTCACCAATTTAAATTCTAGCCGGGGGAGGCAGTTCGGGGAGATTAGTCGCCCGAAGAAGAAGTGGTTTGTCTCTGGGCGACTAATCTCCCCCAGTAGCTTTGTGTGCCTCTGCCCTATGGCTGGTTGGAGGCACAGAGGGTGTTTGCCTTTTGGCCAGAAAATTGGTAGAAGTATAAATCATATATAACTAATTTGTTTAATAATTCATAGCCACAGGCTTTTGGGGATGCTGGAGAATAGGGGAGAACCCTAATTTCAATCACTGATTTCTAAAGTCTTCTTGCATTACCCAGGGTTACCTCTCCTCTAACGCCGACCCTGTTCTCCTCTGCTTAATATTTAGTTTATCTTATGTGAGCACTGGCTCTTTAGGCACCATTACTGATTATTTATAATGATTATAGACGATTCATAGGTTATTTGTATCAGGTCTGGACTGAGATTCAATGCCCTGGCATTCCAGATACACAGAGGTTCAAACAGCCCCCACCAGCCCAATAAATAGTGATAGTCAACTATGGCATCTTACAGCAGACCCTCTGGCAGCATTGGACTGGATATCCTGCCCCCTCCGGCAGGAGCAATGGCATTGGTTTCAGGCAGCAGACCCACTGGCTGTTTTCATAGTGTCCCACCGACCCAGTCCTTATCTGCAATGTAAATCACACTTCAGCCATGTTATTACCATTTGAATATTGTCTAGCAAATGATCTTATGTTCTGGTGTCAAAGTATACAAGAGGTTTCCTCTAATCCTGACAGATCCCAAACATTCTCTCATTTACTATAATATATTCAGCTGCTGGGAAATCTGTCCCATGTGGGACTGCTCTGCTGTTTTTCTATTATGTTTGGTTTGATGAATATGACACAAGAAGCTTCTCTTAGAGAAAAAACAAATCTGAAATGTGCCCTTTAGTAAACGAAATCTCTTTAGTCCCAGTCCGCTCTTTAGAACCCATCCGCTGTGCTCTGTACAGTGTGGGATGTATTCCTGCCCTTTCTGGAAATGTATCCCTGGAAGGGGATTTGAGCTTTTACAGCTGCTTACATATCAGCATTTACTTCCCGTGGGAGAGCAAGAAAACTGGAGATTTGTTTTCTTCTCTCATGATTTCCCAGAGTCTTTTTAGGAACCAAGCCACAAGAAGGGGGGGGGGGCTATGGAAAGTTAACCCTTTCTTAAAAGCTGGACACACGGTATTTTTAAGCCTCTGGTTGTGCAAAAATATACAACAGAACAGTAGGAAACCAAAGTACATTTCTCCCAACGATCTGTTTGATAATAACTTGGAAGTAGGTATTGAAAAGACAATATTCTGTGATTGTGGCTATATAAGTGAAAAGGATAATAATGATCAGTTTTCCTCCTCAATCCAAAACATACTGATAGATTAAATGGTTCCTGATAAACAAAGAATATGGCTGTAAATGATTATAATCTGTTTGTTAAACAGGGCGGTGTTAAGGTTCGAAAGGACACAGGGCAAAGATTTGAATGGTGGGTTCACACTGCCCCGTGAAAGTGATAGAACTACCCTCCAGCATGTGAACTTTAATATAATAGCCAAGCCCATGAAGAACTGGTTACTGAAGTAGACATAATGCCCAGGTGTGCTGCCATAGATCAATAGCCTTGGGGGGCAGATAAATGAGAAAATGGAATGCCACAATGCAAAATGCAAATAATTTACATAACCATACCATAGAGCTCTTCCAGTAGATTAAAATGATTAGCCTGCTATCTCTGCTGGACGCTTCTGTCAAAGGTTATACCAGAAGAAATCCAACTGAAGGGCGTCCTGTCCTTGTGGGCTCTAGGTAAATGCCCTGTTGTTAATCTGTGCAATGAATACTAGGCTACAAGCTCCACTATGGCAGAGATATGTAGTTAAAATGACTTGGATGAAGAGCCAGGCTTGTACTCATATCAGGTATAGATAGAAGGTATAGAAGATGGAAGTAGGGGAATGCAAAGCTTTCTAAAAGAATATGCAGATTTTATTATGTAGGGGATAAGACAAATCCTTCCCCTGTTTTTCTGTATTTTTCTGCCCAGTTACAGGCTGGAGAGCCATCCGATTGGCTGGGCGCCCCAGTGCATGCTTGGGAAAGGGGGTGTGCATGACTTTGGAGCCAAATGTACAGGGTCTCCAACAGAGCTTAATAGGGGTTCTATGCAGCAGCAGCCAGGGAGATCCAGATCTGTGGTGTGTAACAGTGCTGCTTAAAAGGAGCTCCAGGATGAAGGAAAAGGAAAGGTGTGTTTTGTTCTGCTGGAGAAAGTATTTGAGCATCAGGGAGAGACAGTTTCTAACTCCTGCTTGTGGATGTTTTGGCCACTGTATGTTTCCCCAGGGTGAGGACAGGTCTTGCTTGTGTACCTGCCACGTGGGAGCGGCTACTACTTTCAAAGGGAAAGGTACCTTGGGGCAAGTAGCGCTATCTGGGGACAAAAGAGCTCTTGGGGAAGGGGACATTGAACTGACCAGATTTATTCTACGTTTATCCACCCGTTGTGGAGTGTGGGACTGTGGCATTGAGAGACTGTGGCACTGAGAGACTGTGCCAGGGGTTGATAGTCCACACAGGTTCCCCAGATTATGTGATTTGCATTTACAGTTACTAAATACAATTTACATAAAGTTTATATTTGTTTTATTGCAAACTGTGTGTGTGTGTGTTTTATTTTTCCTAGTGGAACCCCCCTGAGGTGTGCTCCTCAGTCTTCCCTAGATGGAGGCATTGTGCTGTAAATCCCAGTTCCCAGTACTTTTAATTTGCAAAAGGGACTCAGGGCCCTGAAATGTCAAGGGTTAATTGCTATTTAAAGAGACAGTAACCAAATTAGGGTTATAATTATTAAATGCTACTTGACCAGAAAATAGACTTTTGTATTCAAAGTACACGGCTTGAACTAAGGGTAGTCAGAAGAGGCGCATGCCTAGGGCCCAACAATGGGGGATACTACGCATGAACCTCATATGTAGCCTACTAGCCTATGTCCTTGTCAGTTATCTTGGCTTGTTTGCTTGTGCACACGGGGGAGTGACCACCTGGCTAATTAAAATGGCTTATGAGTCAATTTTATTAATATGGCAGAAAGATAAAGCATGGGAAGGCTGATATTTGTTCCCAGAAATTGTGGCAAGCCTATTTATGCAAAATACCTTTCTTACCCATCATTCAGCTTCACCCCCCCCCCCCCCCAGAATTAGAACTAATTAGTGTCTTTGTTTGTTTTTGCAATGGAGTTATTTCAAGCACACTGTGAATGAGCCCTAGAACATTTTTCTCCCTGCTGAAGTGTCCACTAATGCAAGTCATTATGGGTAGTGCTCAGTTCAGTGGAAGACCTGAAATACAAGTTCAATGATGAGTCATTCACGAAAATAGGCCAGAAATATAGGGGGGGTACGCAAAGTTCTCAGTTCAAAAATATACTGTTGGTTCATCACAAGTGACTGCAAAAAACATTGTCTCCTGTTTCTTATTTTGCTCCTAAAACAGCAAGCACTAAAAATAATATGGTCCCTTGTCGCAGTTTTTAAAAAAAGAATATTGGGGTCAGATATGCCTTTTTTTCCCTCTAGTTGAGAAACGTGTCTATGCTGACATGCCAGAGAACAGCCAATAGCACTTTCAAATACAGACAAAAGAGAGTGGGGTGATGTAAGAATGGGACCAGAATGCTCGGGACCTGGGGTTTTCCGGATAAGGGATCTTTCTGTATTTTGGATCTCCATGCATTGTCTACTTAAAAATAATTTAAACATTAAAAACTCAATAGGATTGTAATGGTACTAATAAGGATTACTTATATCTTAGTTAGGATGAAGTACAAGGTACCGTTTCTTTATTGTAGAGAAAAAGGAAATCAATTTTTTAAATGAATTATCTGATTAAAATAGTCTATGGGAGACGGCCTTCCCATAATTCGGAGCTTTCTGGATAACAGGTTCCAGATTACAGATCCCGTACCTGTATTACAATGCACCGTGCATTAATGGTAAGTCACAAAATGTAGCTAATATGTCAAAATCATACTAGAAACCAACAAAAAATGCCTTCCAAATATTATTGTTATAATAATAATTATTATTATAGCTGTTGTAATAATAATAACCATAATCATTCTGTTAAGCATGAACAAAGAATATACTTTTGCCTATGGAACATATGTGCTTGAACACTAGATTTCAGTAAATCTGTGCTGATAGTAATAATTCCAGAAGTCTAATTAAATCCATTTAAGGCAGAGTGATATATAACAGCCTTTGACCTCAGGAAGGTTCATTTGTGCAACAAAACGAAATATTTGTCTTTCATGACACACAGGAGTCATTTAATTAGATTTAAATGCTTCTTTGCAAGAGAGAAATGCAGAATCCTTTATTTGCCCTTCTGCCCCCACTAATCCAGGTTCTGGCCTTCTTAGTGAGAGGGAGCAGCTGTCTATGACTACATCCACTCTCCATCTATAATATACATAGACCTGTGGTTTATAAATTGTTTTCAATGCACAGTCAAAACAAAACAGAAGTTGCGGAGACCGGGGGCATGCTGCGTGCAAGCACACAGGTTTGCTGAATTTACACGTGCAGGTGAGAGAGGGGGAGTGCTCCCTTTTGACTTTCTACTTCAATGCACAGTCAACAGAATTTGTTACGTGCTACGATTCATCAAGAAAGCCTTACGTGTTTAATGCCTCCATGTGACTCTTAGTCATTGGAGCCTAACTATGGGTACTATAACTTTTTACTAAATAATTAGCAACAGGAGTCAACTGTGGTCCAGTTTCTGCCAGCCTAAATTTTGAATGGTTTGAACGTGGCTTACTCCTTGAAGCACAAGGAATAGCATTTTACAATTTTGGTGGCAAAAGTTAGGCACCCCCAATTGACTATTTTTACTTAATTGAATCCCCAGGCCAGTGCAGAAAACCACACTGGCCCGGGTTTTTTCTAATTAACAACACAGAGAGATCATCTTCCTGCTTCATCGGTTCTCAAATCTCCCAGGACAGACGCATGTACAGTAGAGCGAAATAGCCGGCTTTTTCGCTAAAGTCTGGCTTTCCGCTCTACTGCGCATGCGCAACTGCGAGAAGACCAGAAGAAGCAGGAAGAGGATCTCTCCATGTTGCTCGCTAGAAGAACCCCGGGGCGGTGCGGTTTTCTGATGATAGGAGCGCCGGCCCGGGGTGTCAGGTAAATAAAAGTAGTCACTTGGGGGTGCCTAACTTTTTGCACCCCAATTGTAAAATGCTATTCCTTTTCCTTTAAAGGAGGATGAAACCCCCCCAATAAGAAAAGCCCCTACCTACTATCCTAGATAGTCCCCCCCCCCTCATAGTTCATTACCCAGTAAGTGTCCCAAATACATTGCTCACATGTTACGTGCAGAGTAAGTGCAGCGAACCTTATGGGCATGGGCGTGGGGTATTTTGGACAATTTCATGCAGGGGGGAAGCAGGGAGGGGGACAATCTAAGGTAGTAGGTAGGGGCTTTTCTTATTGGGGGGTTTAGTTCTCCTTTAAGCTGAAGGTCTGGGTCATGCTCACCTGGACCCACCGATTGATGTGGTGAATGTACTTATTATAACATTCATCATCTGGTATTTATTTTTGGATTTATGTTATCTACAGAGATCCTAGATGCAAGAGTGCTAAAGGTCACAAACACACTGCTCTTGGTGCTCATTCTAAAAGCACTTAGGTCTGGTGTCTGGCTGCATTCTGCACCTTGAGTCGGACTGGAGATTCAGTACCAGGTGCAGAGCTCAGATGGGAAAAGGGCAGCCCTGTCCTTAACAGTTGCCACAGTGCAGGAGGTAATAAAGGACTCAGTTGTGGCCTGTGCACCCCAGTGCTCCCGACCTTGCATGACTGAATGCCATGCAAGTTATGGGACAGGAAGGGGGCGAAAGAAGGGAATCCTATGTGTTTTCCTCTATCCTCCCTTGAATACAGAATGCAGTTCTTTACGCTCCATTACGGAGTACATAGATCCTGCAGAAATTTTTCGGGGTGCAGGATGCAAAATGCACATGGCGGATTGCCCCAGTTTTTTGCACTTTGCCCCCTACCGTACACTTAATATAGGAGCCCTATAATGGTTGGACTGGGCCGGCGGAACACCGGGAGAAAACCCGGTGGGCCCCTCTGGCCCAAACCCGAACCACACCGGCTCTCCCCCAGGACGCTGATCTCTCTCCCCCGAGGTGCTGAAGGTGGGTTTAATTTACGCTCGCTCGGAGAAGGGCAGGTGGCGAGGGCCCCAGGTGTGGGGGTGCAGTAAGCGCCCTTTGGGGGGTACGGGGGTCGCTGGGATGGCAGCCCCGGTGGGCTCTGCACCTGCCAGTCTAATCCTGAGCCCTATTGTAGTGTCACAGGCATGGTTCCAATAAGCAGTAACAGTGGGCTCACCAGATTATTATGTGGATCAGATAATGGGTAGAGTTAAATGGGGTAATTCACTTTTATAAAAATGATAATTTTCCAATAGTATACAAGAAAGAATGACTTCGGAAATTGGTTACTATTGTTTAAATACTGTTTTTCCTAAATGTTGGTTTAGAAAAGGAATTCATTAAATTTTTCTCCCTTTCATATTAACTCCGCACCCACGCTGCCAGCCATACTGCTAAAATCTGATAAATGAGTTGAATTTCCCAGCAGCATCTGACATTTCCCAGCAACTTGTGTATCAGTTGTCACCGTTGCTCCATTATAGACTTTAGTAAAGCTTAGGGAGCTCAGTAGGGGCCCAAGCTACAAGAAATAGAACACGTGATTCATTTACTTACTGACCTGCTACTGGGAAAATCGGAGAAGGGGGGGAAATTAAATAAAGTCGTTTTTTTTTTAATCTTACATATTAGGAAAAACAGTGAAAAATATACTATATACAATATATATGTTTTATACTATACTTTACATATCATTTGAAATTGATATGTATAGTAAAGGTAACCTGCCACCTTTAAGTGTCTATAAGAAAGGCAATGTGCGTGACTACCCTTGAATTGGGTGTCTGAGAAAGAAGTGACACTTTAATTGTAAGTGCTGAGCACAGCGGGAGTAAACTATGCATGAAATGTGTGTCCGTTATTGTAGTTTAAGGACCTCTCGGCTCAACAATCTTTGCAGAGTTTCCATAAGCCATACATATTTAACATACACCAGAACCCAGTCTAAGTTTAAAGGGGAAGATCACAGTTACCTTCATTTTTAGTATGATGCAGACAGTGACAATTTGCAATTGTTCTTCATTTTTTATTAGTTGTTTTTGCATTATATCGTTTTTTGTTCAGCAGCTCTTCAGCTGGAATTTCTGCAGCTGTCTGGTTGCTAGGGACCAATATACCAGTTGAATAGGAGATTTTTTATATAAGGATAAGTAATAAAAAGTAGCAATGAAATTGTAGCCCCACAGAGCAAAGGCTTTCTTGGCTGCCAGGGTCAGTGACTCTCTCTTTTTCAGAGCTGAAAAGAGTCAGAAGTGGAAGGCAAATAATCCAGAAGAAATGAAAAATTTAGACCAATTGAGAGGTTGCTAAGTATAGGCCATTTATAACATAGGGCACATTCACTGGCCATTAATGTTTTTATAAGTTTTAGGAGCCACCGTTTTTTTTTAGTTGTAGGGGGGCTCTTAATGTTGTACTGCTTGTGCCTGTGTGGCCATTGTACTGATGGGTTGGAGGGTTGACGAGGGGCACATTTTGACGCAAGTATCGTTAATTAAAAAGGTTTTTGGAGCAACTCACTGCAGGCAAAAGTGCAAGTTTCCCACTTTATCTGTAGACATAACTAAGCCCTCCTGAAAGTTAACTTAAAGGAAAGCTATCACTTTAATTGGTCTTGATATAACCCATGAGCAGTCAAGAGAGACAGAACTGGGTGAAAAGTTTTAACAATAGCTATAAACATTAACTCTATTCCCTGGGGCTGCCACATCTAAAATTGGCGTCTAGGGTAATGTTGGTCTACCCTGTAAGGAAACAATCAAAGCACCCACTGAGTCAGACCAAGTCATACAATTACATGACTAAGCAGTCCTTTATGAAATGCACCCGGAGCTGGCATCAAAGAGCCCATGATTAAATATCAAAGGAGCACTAAGTAATAAGGCGCTAATGGCAAATTCACAAAGAATCAACATAAAAACCCAAAACTTTCTTTTAATGCAATTTTCTGGAAATTAATATTTAGCATTGCTTTAAGGGCTTGAATGCACATGTGGATGCAGCTCCCAGACAGTAACCAACACAAAAGCTATAATCATCCAGTATTATACCAGGATTTATTAGCATTTTATAACAATGGCAAAAATCAATCGTTTCCAAAAAAAAAAAAGATATCATATTGGCAAGGACTTAAAGGGGAACTGTGACTATTTTTATTTCAGCCCAAACATTTGCATGTAAGCTGATAACTGCCCCATATGCGCAGCGACAGGCAGATAGGTGTTGCTTACATGGAGAGCAATTGGTGACTGGTGGAAAAAATGCATAGATTAAGGTATTCTTATGTGTTCATGCTTTGTCTTGTTGGACATTCTGATCACAAATTTATGGCTACTATTTTGATAACAGTATAAATGTAATCCTTTTTATTTGCCACGCTATATGTTGCCAGTAAACACACAATGGGGGAAATAGGGCTAATATTATATATATCGATCCAGCAAGAAAGCTCCCTGCTCTGCCTTCTGCCAACACTACTTACTTTCATTATTCTGACATTGGTTACAAAGGGTTCTCAAAGTTGCTATTATTTATGTCAGGACTACTTGTACTTCACTAATGTATTTTTAATACTGTATTTTTGCTTAGAGCTTGCTGCTCTGTAAATGAATACAAACAGCTTCTGACATTATACAACAGGGATGCATGGTTTAGGAATTACCCACCTGGTACCTACCCCCTAACATACCACCTCTCAATCTGACCTGCGATGAACTTAAAAGTCCACAACAAAGCCAACCTCTTTCATTTCTGGTGGTTACATCTCCAGGGAAGGCTATTTATGAAATGCCATAAGCAAGGAGGACATTCTTAGTCACTATATGATGTTGGCAGCTTGTCAGCCTAAATCTACCTGGCTTTCAGGTTCTAGGGGTTACTGACCAACCTGCACAAATCTATTTTTTCAAGCATTGTGCCATTTTCCTTCCAGCCCTGAGATGCTCTACTCTGTCCATTAGACAGGGGCCTGATTTAATTGCCTTGGTAAGGCTAAAGTAAATGGAGCGGCCCCGTTATTCACAACTTGTCCCTTTACCACAATAGGTGCTCCGGATGAGACCTTAATTCTCAGAGAGTGAGCCCTCGCAATGGTGTGGAGGCAGGGTGTAACATACTGTGTTCAGTGGTATTAATAAAGAATGGGCACCAGTCGTTCTTTAAACAATAACTGAACTGATTTATTAACACAGATCCACATGGGAGAATAGAGCAGTAATACAGAAAACAACCATGGTGTAATAGTAAATAAATACATTAGTGACCAATAGCAGAGTCTTCCCTCTAGTAGTACTTGAGAGGGGAATATCAGTCCACCCAGAGTTTTTATTGTTTCCTTTGAGGACACTTCTTATGTGGAACCCAGGTGGGATCTATTTAAGTCTCTATAACCTGTCTCTGGTTCCCTGATTAGGCAACAATGCCCTTTGGATCGAATCCCTTACTCCTCGGTGGAGCTAAAAGCTGCTCAATATAGGTAGCCCTAATCTGGCTTTCTCTCCTAGAGCGAGTATTACAGGATCTAGCTACCCCTTACTAGTCCTGACTAATGATGGCACTACGGGAGACTCCAATACACTTAGGAGAGGTTTAGGGAAACAGCCCTGGCAAACGCCTCTAGCATAGGAGTGCCCATACTTTACTAATGTGGAGTCTATTTTTATTGATGGTGTCACGTTATGATGAGCATAGAAAATATTACTTAAATACTGATTTATGAGAAAATCTATATTGCTATATTTAACACACATGAATTTCTTATGTAACTTTAACATAATAAATATCTGTATGAAAAGAATGAAATAGGAGGGTGATTTAGACAAACTGTTTGTTGACAGTGTCTTGAGATCTACTGATCACCAGCTAAAGGTCTACTGGTAGATCCTGATCTACTCTTTGGGAACCCCTGCTCTAGCGGAATCCTCCTGAGCCCACAAGGTTTAGTCATTGTAAATTATAACACAGTGCCCAAGCTTGGATTAACTAGGGGTCATACATGGCTTTTTGGGCCCCTCCAGCCCAGGTTATTTATAGGAAAGAAGCACACCAACTTATTCTGGGAAATGCCTTTATCTCATTTTATTGCAGAGAGATTGGGTGCACGTGTGCTTGTATCTGCACACATCTAGACCCAACAGTAGCCTAGAAGGGGGCCCTGTGTGGATGTAGCCTGGGGGTCTCACATCTCATTAATCCAGCACTGCCAACATCGATAAATATAAGCATTCATTTTGTAAATCCTGTCCAAATATGACACGTTTTCATTGCTGATTTGTGATTTTCAACCCACTAAGGCAGGGGTCAGCAACCTTTACTATCAAAAGAGCTATTTTGCCCCCTCTTCCAGTAAAGAAAAAGAGTCTGGAGCCGCAAAATACAACAAAGCTTATAAACTTTTAAAAGTTTTAACCTTTTTTTTTAATTTTAACTGTTACAACAACAGAATACAACAAACAGAAGTGCAATGTGTATGTGTAGGCCTACTTTGAAATAAACTAAACACTGAATAGCCCTATTAAATGCCAGTGTTCTCATCTGTGACTTCTGTTTCTGAAGCTCCATGCTGATCTTCCTTCTCTTGTCTTGAGTGTGTGACTGCGGGAAGGACCATGATGAATCATCTTGCTGCGGCTCGGTCTTGCCTGTCACTCCTGGGACGTCTATACAGCCCTCGCACCTGCTGGCGGCCTCCTGAGTGTGCGACCGTGGTAATATAATCATTCACTTATTCGGTCACACACTCAAGAACAGGGCCGGAACTAGGGGTAGGCAGAGTAGGCATGTGCCTAGGGCGCAAAGGTAGAGGGGCACCAGGCACGTACTTACTCCTACCCCTAGTCCGGTCCCTTCTCTGCCGACCGCCCACTGTGCCATGCATGCGTCAATTTGCGCCTGCGCAGAAGCGTTTTTTCACGCATGTGCAGGAACGCCTTTTTGCGAATGCGCAGAAGCGTATTTTTGCGCATGCGCAGAAGCGCTCATCCAGTCGGCGCAGCAGCCGGGCAGGCTGCCTAAGGCGCCTGCCCGGCTTGGCCTGGCTCTGCTCAAGAAGCCGCCAGCAGGTGCGAGGGCTGTTTAGACGCTGCAAGACCAAGCCACAGCAAGCAGGATGAAGAGCCGCATGAGGCTCCGGAGCCACGGGTTGCCTACCTCTGCACTAAGGGAACTAACTGCCCAGGTCCAGGCTGGGATTCACAATAGGCCCTGGCATTCCAAGTTCACAGAGGCCCAAGCAGCCCCCACCAGTGCAATAAATAGTGACGGTCTATGGCAACTTACAGCTGCCCCTCTACCAGATGATAATTCAGGGCTAGTGTCAGTGTGAGCATTTGCACATAATTCATCACAACAGACTGATGGGAAGCATCGGTGCTCGCTGGACGTTACAAAAAAAAAGACATGAGTGAACACAAGTACCTTTCTGAATAAGGTCAGACTCAATTTTGCAACCATATTTGTGCTTGTGTTAGCAAATTAGCCTTTCTATTGTCCGATCTAATATACTGTATAGGAAGATGTGGATTTGTAGTGAGTCAAAGGTCTATATGTAAGAGGCCGAGGGAACTACAGAAGTCAGAGTAGCGTGGGAAGTCAGAGTAGCTCAGATAAACTGGTTTTGATTAAATCTTTGCGCGTTTGGCTTGACTACAAATTGTAAGGTTATTTTATTATACATATTGTATTATGAGAAGTCCTGTTTCTGTGCTCTTTCTCTCATTCTGTTTCTATTATTAGTCTTATCAGTTCCTGAGAGGGCCCAGTAAGTATTTCATTCCATTTTTGGATGACCCTGCCACCTATAAAGGAGCTGTTGGTAAAATCTTTCTTTCTAGGCCTCTTAGGTCTGTACTGATTATCTTATCATTTTGCAGTGTTGTTGTGTCCCACTTTCTTTCCCCAGGCTTAAGGCCATGTCACCCTAGACATTTTATCCGCTGCGGTATCTACACCGGAGGAGAAAACGCCAATCTACTTCCTTTTGACATCAGTGTGCACTGACAGGCGGATTTCAATGTGGAAAGAGAAAGCATGCAGTTTCACATAACTGGCACTCTGAGGCCCTTGGACTTGATGAGGCATTTTAAAAGAAAATTTATTCTACGGGTACAACCATTTGAACCCTGCTGCACTCAGAATCAGGCTGTTGCTTTACTGCTTAAAGGGGTGGTTCACCTTTAAGTTAACTATTATTTTGTTATAGAATGACTAATTCTAAGCAACATTTCAGTTGGTCTTCATTATTTATTTTTTATAGTTTTTTGATTATTTGTCTTCTGACTTTTTCCAGCTTTTAAATTGGGGTTACTGACCCCATCTAAAAACAAATGCCCTATAAGATCACACATGCATTGTTATTGCTACTTTTTATTACTCATCTTTTTATTCAGATCCTCTCCTATTCATATTCCAGTCTCTTATTAAAATCAGTGCATGGTTGCTTGGGTAATTTGAACCCTAGCAACCAGATTGCTGAAATTGCAAACCAGAGAGCTGCTGGATTAAAAGCTAAATAATGCAAAAACCACAAATAATAAAACATGAAAACCAAGTGTAAATTGTTTCAGAAAATCATTCTCTACATCTTACTAAAAGTTAAAGGGGGACTAACATGCAGGAGGCTTCCACAGTAAGATGTTTTCCGGCATAGACTGTTCTCAGTGCTTAAAGAAACAGTAACACCAAAAAAATGTAAGTGTTTTAATGGAATGGCAATATAATTTAGGGCTAGTCCACACGAGGAGATTTTGTCACCTGGCGACTAATCGCCTTGTCTTTTGAGCGACTATCTCCCCGAACTGCCTCAGCGTTTTTCCCCATAGGCTAGAATGAAAAGTCGCCTGCACTAATGCACACGCGGCGATGCGTTTTCAATAGTCGCCCCCAAAGTTGCCGGCAGTTTGGGGAGATAGTCAATCAAAAGACGAGGCGATTAGTTGCCAGACGACAAAATCTCCCCGAATTTCCTCGTATGGCCTTACCCTTACTGTTGCTCTGCCATTTAAGCACAGGATACACAGTAGATAACAGATAAGTTCTGAAGAATTCCATTGTATACTACAGAGTTTATCTTTCATTTGCTATGTAACATGTGCCTTTTCTCCTTTTTCAGCTTTAAATGGCTGCCCCCATGACGACACAGCAGCTTGTTTATATAAACGATTGTAGAGTTTCTGAAGCAAACACACCAGTTTTACCAGTGTAGCACAACAGCACATTATATTTTTATTATATTTTTTTACTTTAAAAGACTTTTCATTTTTTGGGGTTACTGTTCCTTTAACTCAAGGGTAACCAACCCCTGTAAAGAAGAGAGAAACAAATCTTGCATATATTCCTGCTGTTTGGCCATATGTGAATGGTTTTGCTGAGCTAATATATTGGCTACAACCAATGTGGGCTGATGGACTTGCTGAGCTAGGCTGTAAGGGTGAGCTTAGTATAGCTCTGCATGACTGTGGCAGCCAGTGACTGAGATATCAGCTTATATTTGCAGTCTGATAACATCAGAAAAATGAAACTGTAGGTGGGCTTTAAGGACGGGGTTGCTGCTCCTTTCCATAACACAAACAGAAGGCTTGCCAAACTGACGGCCCTATAAACCAGAGCCTCTATGTTATTAACACAACCCTTCAATTTACCTGTTTCACTGGACAAGAAGTTCTGATTTCTGTGATTGTTTGTCCTCATGTGCCTCCGTTTAAAGGGGCTGTTCACCTTCCAAACTTTTTCAGTACAGTTTTTTTCAGTGAAGACTTTTTTCAATTACTTTCTATTTTCGACTTATGGCTGTTTTTCTAATATTGAAGTTTAACTTTTCCTTTTTCACCTTGTGTTTTTCTGAAGCAGCTGTTTGTGGGGGGTGTCTCCAAATCTGTAAATTGTTCTAAATGTATACATTTAGTTGATACATTTCTTATCTTTATCCCTGAGTTTTATTATTAAAGGCAGCTGTTAGAATCAATACAATAGTTGCTAATACTCCAGAGATGCTGCTGAGAAATGTATCAACTAATGTAGCAAATTGAAACAGTTCAGAATCTGCATCTGAATTACTGAGCTGCCAGACTCAAACACCAGAGACAGAGGACATTCTACTTTAAACTTCAGTTTTGTAAAAAACTGGTAAACAAAACAAAGAGAGCAACTGAACAATTATTTATTTCTGTTGAACAATCTGAAAAAAACTGAACTGGAAGTGTTATGAAAGGTGAACGACCCCTTTAAAAGGCATGTAAAGTGTAAAATAGAATAAGGCTAGAAATGCTGTATTTTGTATACTAAATATAAACATGAACTTGCTGCACCACAAGCCTAATCAAACAAATAATTTATGCTTTCAAAGTTGACTACAGGGGGTCACCATCTTGTAACTTTGTTAAACATCTTTGCAAGACTTAAGGTGGCCATACACGGGCCGATAAAAGCTGCCGACAGACTGTGTCGGCAGCTTATTGGCCCGTGTATGGGGGCCCCCGACGGGCTTCCCCGATCGAGATCTGGCCGAAAGTCGGCCAGATCTCGATTGGATGGGACAGAAAATCCCGTCGGATCGCGGCCGCATCTGTTCGTTGATGCGGTCCCGCGATCCGACTGCCCGTTTGCCGAATGCTAGGATCCGATCGTTGGGCCCTAGGGCCCACGATCGGATCTGCCCGATATTGTCCACCTCAAGGTGGGCATATCGGAGGGAGATCCGCTCGTTTGGCGACATCGCCAAACGAGCGGATCTATCCATGTATGGCCACCTTAAGACTGTGTACATGCTCAGTGTGGTCTGGGCTGCTTAGGGATCGTCATAAACAAAGCTGCTTGAGTTCTGCATGGCTGGTAAGTAAGGTGGGGGCTCCCCCGCTGTTCATAAGTATGATTGTTTCCCTGCTCAGCAGTTAGGGACCATCTGACAATTCCTATTCACAGCAGTAAATGAAGGGAGAATTTCACTGCATACAGTCAGGTTTCTTATAAAAACAGTACACATTTTTTAATTCAAGTATATTGGAGATAGGTTTCTTTTTCATTAAAGAAAATAAAAATGGGGTTTTATTTTTTGCCTTTACATGCCTTTTAAGCATTCTCGCATTTTTGACTGACTTTCCTCAATTTCAGACAATTTGGGGGGCAAAAATCTGCTGGCCACCTAAATGTCTAGAAGTTAACCTGTTTTACCAATATTTATTTATTATGGGGCCCCTATACCTCCTGGGCCCCCTTTTGCATTTACTCCCCTGGTGGGGGGAATCTGTGCCATTTTGCTTCATGTAAAAATATGGGAAACCGTTAACATTTGAAAAAGGCATATTTTCACATATATTCAATTATTTTTTAGACTTTTTTTTTTTTTACTCCACGTATTGTGCTATTTTTGGGCTACTTTTGAAGTGCCTCTTGGCTAGTTTTGGGCTGATTTTGTAGCTGACTTTAGCTGGTTTTGAGAATTAGACCTGGCAAACCTGGACCAGACTGTCCAATTTTAGCTCAGCAAAGGGGCTTTGTGGGAGAATGGGCAAAGTTTGAGTGGATTGTGGGCATTTTGTTGGCAGTACAAGATATAGATAGATATATATATATATATATATAAAATGCTGGAATGATTTTCAGAGATCGAAGAGCCCTGGGCACGGCAGCAAGGTTGGATCAGTACAGGCCCGGTCTGGCAATCTGTGGGTTCTGGCAAATGTCAGAGGGGCTGCTATAAGGTGCCATAGAAAGTCAGTATTTAGTGGGCTGGTGGGGCTGTTTGGGCCTCCATGTACAGGAAATGTCAGGGCCTGTTTTAATTCTCAGTCCGGACCTGGATTAGGGGTACCACCTTTTCTGGAAAAAATACCGGCTTTCCTATATTCTTTTCCTATTAATAACATTGGCATCAAGCTTAATTTTTACTGTAAAATACTGGCCATGTGGCAACCCTAACCTGGATGAATCCTATTGTTGGACTACAACCCCTCACCCTCAGTTCCGAAAAACCAATCACTTTGGGCATCCGTGTTGCAAATAATAAAAACACCCAACATTATTCCTCGTTTTTTACCACAAGGAAAACTTCTGACCTGCCCTTACATCCCCAGCTTTTCTCTTACAACTCCTTCCCAATAGTGAGGACAAAACACTTCCCCCAGTCTCCAACTTATGCCCGTTTTTTTTTATCAAAAATAATTGTCACGCCAGGAAATTAGGTTAAATCCTGAAAAGACCCTGCAATGCTGCAACTAATGGCGACTGCGCCATCTTCCCGCCTCACAAACTAGATCTTTGCAACACTTTTCTACTGTACTCGGGCTATTGTCACGGTCTTATAGCGCCACCTGGCGCTCCAAATTGCATTTCTCAAGCGGGAACCTGGGCTGTTATCTGATTGGCCAATGCTGACGACTGTTCAGTTCTGATTGGCCATACGAATCATGCTGCGAATGCGTGTCATGGCGGCTACATAGTATAGCAGGCAGTTAGTGTCCCTGTACGCTGATGGAGGGTCGAAAAGCGCACCCGGCCGGCGGCTCGTGCTCCTGCTGTACCGGGGCAGCCGCCAGTGTGCGAGAGACAGTGGAGGAGATGGACTTCCAGAGAGGTAGTGTGTGAGTTACAGGGACATTTCTGCACTAGCACATTGTCAGCTCATTTTAAGGACGTGTCCTGCTGCTTGTTCTATTAGATTGTAAGTTCCTCACCAGCCTTTTAACGAGCTGGTTCACCTTTAAAGCGAGTTTCACCTTTGAATTAACTTTTAATATATCATAGAACAACCAATTCTAAGCAGCTTTTCAATTGGTCTTCATTATTTATTTTCTTTAGTTTTTGAATTATTTGCCTTCTTATTCTGACTTTCCAGCTTTCAAATGGGGGTCACTGACCTCCTCTATAAAAAAAAACATCTACTCTGTGAGGCTACACCTGTATTGTTATCGCTACTTTTTATCACTCCTCTTTCTATTCAGGGTCACCCCGTATTCATATTTATGTCTCTTATTAAAATCAATGCATGGTTGCTAGGGTGATTTGGACCCTGGTAACCAGATTGCTGAAATTACAAACTGGAGAGCTGCTGAATAAAAAGCTAAATAACTCAAAAACCACAAATAATAAAAAAAATGAAAACCAATTGCAAATTGTCTCCAGAATATCACTCTCTGCATCATACTTAAAGTTAATTTAAAGGTGAACAACCCCTTTAAGAAAAGATCCCTTAAAGGAGAAGGAAGGCTACCAAGGCAGTTTATTGCCAATAGATTAGCCACAATAGTGCAAGTTATAACACTATATTTATTCTGGAGGATGGTTTAGCATACCTGAGAAAAGTGCTTTAAGAGTTCTCACTGTTTGTTTAGGATAGCAGCTGCCATATTAGCTTGGTGTGACATCACTTCCTGCCTGAGTCTCTCCCAGATCTCGATTGGATAGGACAAAAATCCCGTCGGATCGCGGCTGCATCTATTCGTTGATTCGGTCCCACGATCCGACCGCCCGTTAGGCATTGTTAGGATCCGATCGTTGGGCCCTAGGGCCCACGATCGGATCAGCCCGATATTGCCCACCTCAAGGTGGGCATATCGGAGGGAGATCCGCTCGTTTGGCGACATTGCCAAACGAGCGGATCTCTCAGTGTATGGGCACCTTAACTGTAACAGGAACAAGAAGCGTGGAAGCAAAAGACACAACTCTGTCTGTTAATTGGCTCATGTGACCTAACATTTATGGTTTGTTTGTGTGCAGCTTGAATCGTACAATCCCGGGGGGCTGCCCTTATTTTTTTAAAATGACAAGTTTCTATTTAGGATTACCTAATGGCACATACTGCTAAAAAAGGACATTATTATGAAAATGGTTTATTTACACGAAGAAGGGTTTTACATATGAGCTGTTTTATGCAATATCTTTTATAGAGACCTAAATTGTTGGGGGTGGGTATAGTTTTCCTTTAACCATGTTAGAATGGAAGCACCCATGCTACATCTTTGTGGTTGTGCTAGGCAGCATTATCACATGAAGAAAAGCAACTGACACCAGTCTCCCACAGGTATCTGGTCGGCGGCTCTTGATGGAGACCTCAACAGAGTTAGACAGTTCATAAAGAAAGGGACAGACCCCAGCCTGCCTGACAACTTCGGCTACACAGCACTGGTGAGAACTCAATATGAAGTTATATAGTGAATAAAGTACCCCCTATTGTAAAATATAAGGATATTATAAGTTACCGAGGAGTTTCATGACCATATAAAAGCACGAGGCCGAAGGCCGAGTGTTTTTATACAGGTCATGGAACTCCGAGGTAACTTCTAATATCCTCATATTTTGCAACTGGGGGTACTTTATTTATTATAATACACAAATTTCAGTGAGTCATGTGACAGAAATGACATCAGAACTCACCGTTTATAACTGATGACATCAGAACTCACCGTTTATAAGGATATAATTTACAAGATATTCATAGCTTTTGTGTATTATAATATTATAATAATGCATACTGCTATACCCAATGCTGCTGGGTGTATTTGACCCCTCTCTCTGCTTCTTTCCAAGCATTACAGCAGTAGACAAGGATGTGTGCCAGTGTGCAGCTTTCTCTTGGATGTTGGTGCTGACTGCAATGCCCAGACACATGGGGGCGCCACATCTCTTCACAGAGCAGCGTATTGTGGACACCTGGAGGTGGTGCAGCTACTCCTAGAGCGAGGAGCTGACCCAGTAAAGACCGACTCCGACGGGAGAACAGCTCTTCACAAGGTGACAATAACTAAAGCCCCTGCAAGTGTATCTTAACATGTTACATTCTACCAGCCCAAATATTAGAGCATCTCAGTCCACAAGTAATCCGTAGTTGGCCTCAAACCCCAGGCAGATGTTGATGTTGGGACATGTTGAGAAGGAGGTGGAGGAATATTCAGCATTAGACCATAAGGCAGGGACTCTATCCAAATAACAGGAAAAAGAGTGGTTTGTGAGATATTCAGTGAAGAATCCAGTTAGAGGCTTGACCTGTGTTAGAACTCATGCTTGAAATCAATTTTAATCACTAAACTGTGAATTCCATGGGGTATATTTATCAAAGAGTTAAATTAGATATCATAACAGTCCCCTAGAGTGAAATTCCGCCACTCTTCATTCATTTCTATGGGATTTTAAAGGCATATTTATCAAAGGATGAACTTTCACCCATTGATAAATACTCTTTTAAAAATCCCATAGAAATGAATGGAGAGTGACGGAATTTCACCCTAGAGGACTGTGCTGATCGCTAACTTCACTCTTTGATAAATATGCCCCCTAGTGATGAACCTCAATGAAGACCATGACTCAGTACCTCCTCTGTCTCAATGCAAGCCGTACACAGAGGGAAGTTATGCTGAACAGCAGTTATCATTCATGAAAAGAGAAAAGCCGGTGTCGTTTTATGAAAAGACTATACTTTCAACAGATCGCATTGATTTGTAGTGACACAGTTGTTCTTGTCTAGGCAGCAGAAGGTGGCCACCGGAACATATGTCACCTGCTTCTAAATCACAGTAGCAAACTCTTGGAACTGCAGGACTGTAGGGGCCAGACTGCTGCGGACCTGACTCCTGCTGGTGTGAATCAGCTTTTACCCCCGTAAATTTCCAGTAAGTAAATCTTAAATTGCTCTACTCTGAAGTAGTGTCTGCAGTTATAAATTGTCTTTGATTTGACACCAATAAAACAAGTTTCCTACAGGTAATTAACTTATCTGGACTATTAAATTACAGAATAATTGAACCTTTATTTTATATTATTTATATTGAGTGCCTAAAGTTCTAAAAAATATCCCCAAATACCTTGTAGCAGTGACCTCCTTAAGTGTATTCTGCAGCTCAAGCCAGAGAAGTTGTTCTTCTCCTCCTCCCTCCAGACTGCTCAGCAGAAGTAGACTTTAGTATGGGTATAACTATGGAGGAAGCAGACCCTGTGAATCCTGGGGGGGAGGGGTGTTGCAGGAGAGATGGGGGGCTCAGGTAGCGACATACATAAATATTTGGACAGACAATTTTTTTTTCTAATTTTGGTTCTGTACATTACCACAATGAATTTTAAATGAAACAACTAAGATGCAGTTGAATTCAGTGGGTTGAACAAAAAGATTGCATAAAAGTGTGAGGAACTAAAGCCTATATTTCAGGGGCTCAAAACTAAATGGACAATTGACTGAAAGGCTTTCATGGGCAGGTGTGGGCAATTCCTTTATGTCATTATCAGTGAAGGAGATAAAAGCCCTGGAGTTGATTTGAGGAGGGGGGGGGGGGCTTGTATGTGGAAGATTTTGCTGTGAACAGACAACATGAGGTCAAAGGAGCTCTCCATGCAGGTGAAACAAGCCATCCTTAAGCTGCAAAAACACATCCAAGAAATTGCTACAATATTAGGAGTGGCAAAATCTACCGTTTGTTGCATCCTGAGAAAGAAAGTAATCACTGGTGAACTCAGCAATGCAAAAAGACGTGGACGTCCACAGAAGACAACAGTGGTGGATGATCTCAGAATCATTTCCATGGTGAACAACACTCTCCAGGAGGTCGGCGTATCCATATCCAAGTCTACCATAAAGAGAAGACTGCATGAAAGTAAATACAGAGGCTGCACTGCAAGGTACAAGCCACTCATAAGCATCAAGAATAGAAAGGCTACATTGGACTTTGCTAAAACATCTAAAAAAGCCAGCACAGTTCTGGGAAAACATTCTTTGGACAGATGAAACCAAGTATGGAGAAGGGGTGGAAGAGCTGATGATCCAAAGCATAGCACAGTTGTGTATAAAACATTTGGGAGGCAGTGTGATGGCTTGGGCTGCATGGCTGCCAGTGGCACTGGGACACTAGTGTTTATCCATCATGTGACACAGGACAGAAGCACAAGAATGAATTCTGAGACACTGTCTGCTCAAATCCAGCTAAATGCAGTCACATTGATTGGGAGGCATTTCATAATGACCCAAAACATACAGCCAAAGTAACCCAGGATTAAAGCAAAGAAGTGGAACATTCTTGAATGGCCAAGTCAGTCACCTGATCTGATCCCAATTGAGCTGCATTTCACTTGTTGAAGACTAAACGTTGGACAGAAAGTCCCACAAACAAACAGCAACTGAAAGCCGCTGCAGTAAAGGCCTGGCAGAGCATTAAATAGGAGGAAACCCAGAATCTGGTGATGTCCATGAGTTCAAGACTTCAGGCTGTCATTGCCAGCAAAGGGGTTTCAACCAAGTATTAGAAATGAACATTTTATTTTCAGTTTTTTTAATTTGTCTAATTACTTTTGAGCCCCTGAAATTAAGTGATTGTGTTAAAAAAGGCTTTAGTTCCTCACCTTTTTATGCAATCTTTTTGTTCAACCCACTAAATTAAAGCTGAAAGTCTGCAGTTCAACTGCATCTGAGCTGTTTCATTTAAAAATCATTGTGGTAATGTACAGAACCAAAATTAGAAAATTTGTCTGTCCAAATATTTATGGACCTAACTGTATATCATGCCGTTTCAATCCTGTGAAAAATCAATTATTTCCAAAGTTTAAGGTGGCCCTTAAATGGTTTTGCTGTGGGGCCAGTGCCTCCTAGTTACACAGTAACCTTAGCTGCACATGCCTAAGAACAGGGATCCCCAACCTTTTGAATCTGTGAGCAACATTCAAAAGTAAAAGGAGTTGGGGAGCAACACTAGCATGAAAAATGTTCTTGGGGTGCCAAATAAGGGCTGTGATTGGCCATTTAGTAGCCCCTATGTGGATTGTCAGCCTACATTAAGGCTCTGTTTGGCAGTACACCTGGTTTTTATACAACCAAAACTTGTCTCCAAGCCTGGAATTCAAAAATAAGCACCTGCTTTGAGGCCACTGAGAGCAACATCCAAGGGGTTGGAGAGCAACATGTTACTCAGGAGCTACTGGTTGGGGATCACTGCCTAAGAAGCTTGATATCAGAGTAAGTCTGAACTGGGCATTTTCATGACATTTCTGGCCTGGGATTCCTGTTCGTCAGCAGGTGTCTCCGCTATACAGCAACCTGCTATAAATTAAAACAGAGGACGGAGAAGCAGCCCATAAGAATGAACTCCTGTATATAGGTACGTGCTTGAAAGCAGCTTTCATATACTTACCTGCAGGGGTGGCAGATTATTGCTCAGGCTTATGCATATCAGCCCAAGTTTAAATCATTAATGCCCAGGTCTGGGTCATCCTCTTGCTAAAGACATGCTGTGAGTTTCAGGTCTGTAATAGTGGCCTTTCCCAATGTTGCAGTGTTATGTGCTAAGAAAACCACGAAGTCTGTATGTGTGTATATAACATTATATTTTCCAATAAATCCAAACATTGATGTTTAGTTGTAGGAGGCGAGTGATTTCCTCTGGTTGATGAAAATTGGATTAGTATTAAAAACGAGCAACTGTCTTATCGTACCCTTGAAAAGAAGGCTGTGTATCATAAGAACATGCTTATCCTGCTCCATGGCACTGGGGGGGCTATGGTGATAGCCAGGAAGGTAGCGGGAATATCCTTTGTATAAAAAGACATGGACTAGCTTCAGTGTATTCACAGTAGGAGAGGACAGTATGGCACCACATAAGTCTATGTACTCAGTCCAATATTAGATGTTAATTCTGGACCTGTCCGCAGCAGTGCAGCCATTTACAAGCTTGGCATCGAACAAACATCCAAAATGAACTGATCATGCTCAGTGTAGTTTAAGCAATGCTTATGCTGACTATGCTTACCGCATCCTAGTAAATGCTATAATAAACCGAGGTTTGCTACAGGTCTGTGACTTCCGCAACTGCCCTCACTAGAATTCATGGCACCGTCGGTGCACACAGACTAAAAAGATTAGTGCGATGACTATGGCATAATGTGTATATACTTACAATTTCCACACTCCCAAGTCCTTGATTAGCTTAATACAAAATAAACATAGAACAATTGTCTCTAACTTCTATAAAATATTAACCCTACACCTTGCGGCTTCTTTACAGATCGGTGGCACGTCTTCCGAGCTCCTCGTGTGCCAGCAAGGCTGCTTCTTGGGAGAGAAGTAATTGGTCAGTGTCCTTCCAGCTTGAATGTGTTTGCAGCACCACAAAGTGAAGACCCCTTTGGCCAGCAAGGGAGAGCCAGAAAATGCTTGGGCACTTTATCTTTAAAAGAATATGGCGGCATAGCATTGGGACGGAACTAGGACATAATAATGCTCTCTGCTATAGTAACAGGTCCCTGTGGGGGGGGGAGAGAGAGGGTGCCAGGTTCGCTTGCATGGTACGGGGGATCCGAGAGACATTCCTCTTTCATCACTTCCTCTCCAGCATTCTGTGGCCAAATATCTGTTGGTTTTTCTTTACTGCTTTCTGTAAACAAAACAAAACAAAAAGTTATTACATGAATGTGCATACGCTAACTCACAGTGGGTTGGTCTGTGGCTCCTGGTCTTTGCAGCTGATGGGCTGGCCATGACTGTGCTTAGAGTAGCAACAGATATGTCAAACTTAAGCCAAACCCTGTGTTGATCCAGATGAACGAAAAGCACCTCTCTGCAAGTTCTAAGATGGTTTATACTCTGTATATAAATCTATTCCTGACCTCAGCTTTGCATAGTTGTTATGCACCTTTTATTTTCTGGTATAAAAACCATACAAACCACCCCTGTTTGGCATCTTATACATGGGGCCATCTCTTCTTGATATAAAAAATTAAATACCACGAAAGGAAGGCATGCGTATGATAAGGCCATTAGTTATAGTGATGTAAGAAATGACTAAATGGTGTTTAATTCATCAGTCTTCAAGCTTACTGTTCCAGGTAGAAATCTGCTTGTACTGTAAAGATTGCAATTGTTTTTCTAATATTGAAGTGTAAAGTGTAATTTTCACCTTCTAAGGGTTAGGTCACACTGAGCATTTCGGGAGATTTAGTCGCCTGGCGACTAATCGCCTCGTCTTTGTGGCGACCAATCTCCCCGAAACGCTCTGTGTGACCTTACCCTAAAGCAGCTCTGGAAGGGGTGGGGGGTCGCTGTGCCTGTAAACTGTTCTAATCCAATACATTTAGTTGATACATTTCTTATCTTTGTCCCTGCTGAGCAGAATCTCTGGGTTTCATTACAGGCGAATTGATACAATAGAGACTAATAATCCAGAGATGCTGCTGAGAAATGTATCAACAAAATTGTAACAGTTTAGAGAAGGGGTCCCCAACCTTTATTACCAGTGAGCCAAATTCAAGTGTAAAATAATGTTGGAGAGCAACATAACCATGCAAAAAGTTAATGGAGCTTCCAAATAATGGCTATGATTGGCTATTGGTAGCTTCTATGTGGACTTGCAGCCTACAGGGGGCTCTGTTTGACAGTACACCTGGTTTTTAAGCAACTAAAGCTTTCCTTTAAGCCAGAAATTCAGAAAGAAGCACTTGGAGGCCACTGGAAGCAACATCCAAGGGGTCGGAGAGCAACATGTTACTCACGAGCTACTGGTTGGGAATCACTGGTTTAGAGTCTGAGCCTGAATTACTGAGCTGCCAGACTCAAACAGATGGACATTTAATGTTAAACTTAGATTTTGGAAAAACGTTAAAGATGGAAAGTGTTTGAAAAAAAGTCTTTCTGGTGAACACTCTGAAAACAATGGAACTGAAAAAACATGTTTGGAAGGTGAAAAACCCCTTTAAGTGACAGGAATGAATTTACCAACCCCAAGGCTGTTCTCTGGGGTAGAAATTGTTGGCGCTGGGCCTTTTTACATCTTGGCTACCTTGTAAACTCAAACAGTGAGTCTACCACCAAAACTCTTTGCTAGTGGTAGGCTCCACCACTTTGTTTAATGAATAATCTTCCTAATGGACTTCGCTAAACGCGAACACAGGGTGAAGAGAAGGCTTGATCATGCTGGGAGCTTGCTGACAACATCAAACACAGCCATCTACAGTGTGTGCTCTTAGTATAAGATGTTAAATATGCCAGGACTGTGAGCATTTCACTAATGAACTAGAGTTAGTTGCGTCTCTACATCAATGAAGCATGAGAAGTGCAGTAAAGGAAATGAGTGTCAGCTGGTGCTGAAGCTTTGATGGTCCTACAGATCAGTATTGAGAAGCACTGCTGAAATTAAAGCTTTACTTTTGATTTATTCAGAAGAACTGAAATAGAATAATAACTTTGGCCCAAATGTAATAAATCCAATCTGCTCCTTTTCAGAATTAGCTTTGTCCCTATATTTATTTGCAGCACCAGGGAACCATCTATCCCGTGCTGCCATTTTAGATTATTTGAGCATTTCTAGGTCACTGATGCAGTACCTTCAGGTACTAAAGCAGATAGAGATAATGATTTTCCAGAAAGGACTTTAGTAAATTTGGGCCTTTGTGCTGAATGAGAAGAGAAGCATTAGCAAGAAGGATGAAAGGGACAGCATTGGCTAGCACTCATCAAACAGGTTTGGGATTTTGATCTTGCTGCAAGCAGAGAGGGGAGGCAGGAGACCTTGCTGATTTGCACTGGTTGATTGATAGGCAGCAAGAGCAATGTGCCATATTATATTTACCTCTGTACAATGGAATGAGCCGCTATTAGCTGAAACTCTCAATTGTGCCAGTAACTGAAGTGTTGATTAGAAGTGCTGGAAGTACAGGTAATATAAAGAGGTAGAAATGGAGAGAATTGAGAGAAAAGTTAGGGGGGAAAAAAAGACATTGTTCCGGAAAAATGATCAGTGAGGATTATAATTCAGCCAATCAAACACTAGCTCAGGTGAAGGCAAAGTCAGGCACTCAATTTGTGGCAATAACCATCATATACTGTAGGTCTCCTACAAACAGAGCGCCAGCAGTCCCCTCATCTGAGTGTATATTGTAAGACTGCTACGGCTTATTTCTAGGGATGCGCCAAATCCAGGCTTTGGTTTGGGTTCCTGGAAAATCATATCCAGCCAAATCCAAACCCTTAAAGTCATGTGACTGCAGAGCTCTGAGCACCACAACATTTTGTTCATAATTCTTGCCATGTTTTTTTCAAATATGAATAAGCAGATCAGTTTGGATTTGTTTAGGTATTTGGCCAAATGTTTTAGAGCAGGATTAGGTATTCGGACAAACACGAAAAAGTATGGATTCGGTGCATGCCTATTGTTAAACCTTAATGGAGCAGCTTTCACTTCTAAAGACAGACATGAGGACACTCACCAAACTGCACCAATATGTTTGCTCAGCCAATGGGCTCATCAAGTGGAGCTGGAACAAGACACATGAAGCCCCTGGGTTGGCAGTGTCTCCCACAAGCTCCGCTGGGAGGTATTAGACAACAGGACACATTTAGAAGATCTATAGGATTGTTTGTTAAAACCGTCCCCAAGATAGGACACCCAGGGCAATGGTGCTAGCAGTTAGAACAAAAGTGGCTAGAAAAAGAAAATTGTATATTGACAGTAATGGCCAGAGATTTACTCCATAAAAAGTCAGTTTCACACAGTGGGGACCATTTCCCAGTACTGGGCAAACTGTAATCTGGGCAGAAACCAATAGGATAATATTGGAAAAAGGGAATTATGGTTTTTAGCCAAAGTATAAAATCTCCCCAGTCAACATATGGGGTTTGGGTGTGCATGTTCCACACCTACAGCTTGAGGGGGAGGTATTCAACCATGGGAAAAACAACAGGCACTCACAGATACCACAACAGGAAATGCAGGTTTTATTTCAGACAAGGTGGACACATAGCCTTGCGCGTTTTATGCACACATATACTTACCTGGCGTTGCCTTAAAAAAAAAAAAGCCTAACCTCTGGTTGCTATGGGTCTCTGCCAAGGTGCAGTGTGCCCATTGTTGGCAAATAAGCCTAGTTTCAAGTAAGTTTCAAGCATCTTAAATATTTATACTGCCCTTACTGCTCCCCTCCCCCCAGTGGGATTTGGCTTTCTCTGAAAACACATTTCAGAGGATAAATTCTCTGCTATAGAGTTAAGCAGCTACTTTTTTCCCAAATGTATTTTTCTAGACATCTGGCTAAAGAGCTGCCATGTCATTTTTGAAATACATAATTTATTTACATCACTGCTGCACTGGGAATGTGGGGGCTGTACAGAAGCCAATCCCATGTCTGACCTGTCACTGATGTGTAACTGATAAACCACACCACAAGATGAAGAAAGAGTTGCGTTGTACTGATGCACTGCTTAACCCAATTGCATGTGTGGTGAAATCACCCCTCCTTATTGCATGATGAGCCCTTCCGCTCTCTGTGTGAAGTTCCTTTCCAGCTCACAGTTTAGATTGCAAGATTTCCATATCCAATCTGCCTGTATATGCAGAGGCAAACGTTGTTTAAACCCATGCCCAAAAGTGATAGAGGTGTTTGCATTCTCCATGCACACAGTTATACACTGGTTTTAAAACGTCATAGTGCCGAGAAGAAGTAGGACAGGAGTGTACCTTGACCTTTCAGTTATGCTTCTAGGAATCTAGAGGAGCATATTGGTTTTCTCCCCAAATCTCACACTTACTGTCCTTCAGACCCAGCCACTGCTCCAAACACCCTTTAGGGTGGCAGCCCAACAGTTTGGTGATTGCTGCCGATGGTGCTAGTAAAGTGATTGGGCAGTAATTTCCTTTGAGGGAGGTAATAAGGCAACCCTGCTGAATAGGAATATCTGCACACTAACAAATTAATGTATAGTTACTGGAAATGAAATGTTGAGGGATTCATACAGAATATATTGCTACATTCATATATTGTTACGAGTCATGTTGCACAAGATTGTGATATGGGATAGAGAGAACACCAAAGTGTTGACGGTGTGTGTAGCCACAGAGCTGCTGGGAGCTGCTAATGGCACATTGCTTAGGCAGCACTTTATGTTTCAGGCAATATCTTAATGGCCCATGTTTCCTGGGGCCTACTGACAGCTACAAATATTCATGTATGGGATATCTAATAAAACTGCAGCCCAAATAATTTCTTACATGTGACTCCTGGGGGGAACCCCAAAAATTATTTTTGTATTAGGCACCACTATTGTCTATAAGGTTATCATTTAACAGACAACAGCAAGGGGCCAGCTAGGACATATCTGCTTTAGCAAAAATATTGCAGCTTTGTTAAAGAAACAATTCAGTATAAAAATAAAAAATTGGGTAAATAGATATGCTGTGCAAAATAAAATATGTTTCTAATATAGTTAGTTAGCCAAAAATGTAACGTATAAAGGCTGGATTGACTGGATGTGTAACATAATAGCCAGAACACTACTTCTTGCTTTTCAGCTCTCTAACTCTGCGTTAGTCAGCGACTTTGAAGGGGGGCCACATGGGACATAACTGTTCTGGAGTTTGCAATTGATCCTTAGCATTCAGCTCAGATTCAAAAGCAAACAGTTGTGACCCATGTAGCCCCCCCTCAAGTCACTGATTGGTTAATGCCTGGTAACCAATCAGTGGAAACCAAAAGAGCTGCAAAGCAGGAAGTAGTGTTCTGGCTATTATGTTAGACATCCAGTCACTTCAGCCTTTATACATTACATTTTTGGCTAACTATATTGACATTTTTTTTTTATTTTGCACAGCCTATTTATTTACCCAATTTTTATTTTTATACTGAACAATTCCTTTAAGGCATTGACTCGATAACTATGTTTGCAATCTCTGAGCTAGTTTTATACTGCAGAGTAAATAGCAGGCAGGGGAAGCCAGACCAATGACATCATTGCGTTATTGTCCATTACTGACCAAATGCCAATCAGGACTCGACTCCTGCAGCATTTGCCTTCCTGATATTCAGCAGCCCACACTAAGCATTCTGAGTGGAATTTGTAGTATGAAGTGAACACTATTGGTTTCTACATTTTACATCCTGCAGATGATGCAAGAGAAGGAAAGGTATTACATGCGTGAGACTCCGTAATGGGCTGTTCTGTACCTGATTCCATGTTGCGGGTATTCAGCAGCTGTGTTTGGCTGTTGGGCAGGATCTTCAGTTCCATGCTGTCTGGAGACTGGGTGGTGGTGTGTGAGTTTGAGTTCCGCACTGCATTCAGATACTGCAGCCTACTGACCTGTGTTTAATCAGGTACATTACATGAAGAACGAACAGTTATAAACTGGTAGAGAGAAATAAAAGCTTTTGCAAATTCCTTCTGCTTTTTGAATACTTCATTTCAGACATTAGGATTATGCATTAACATGTTAATTGAACCTTCAGAGGGAAATCATAACATTTGCTAGCCTCAGGATTTCTCCCTCGCTTTTAACATGTATACCCAAATCTCACCCAGAGTGCTACAGACCATCTAACCAGTGCCAGTCACACACCAACCTGCAAAGTCACCCAAAGTGCTATTAATCCCAAAATAATTACCTTTGTAGAGACCCATGCCTTTTACTACTAGATCATGATAAATACTAATGTTAAATATATACTTTGTATTTTGTCTGACCCACTATAACAATGGAAATATGTCATTGGGTTTCACAGTGTCAGTGACAAGTGTGATTGCTGGGGACTAGTAAAATCACTGCTCAGCTCTTTTCACACCCCTTATTTATATAGCCACGTTGCCAGGCCAGGCCTGCTAGCAAAAAGATTCACAGAGTATTTCAGAACTATGCGACAGCCTTGAACACAATAAATATGGCACACACACACAAAAAAAAACCCATAAAAAAAAAGGCCTGTACTACTGGCCGAGATTAGTAAGAGCCATGAAGAACAATTCTGCTGAGATAATGCAGATGTAGGGGAGAATACATTTACTGATTTATATTCAATAGCTAATCCTGCCAATCAAGGCAAAAGGCAGGTATGACTGTTGCACATTCCTGATTTACAGCAATCCAACCAGCAAATTCCAGCAGAGGTAATCTTCACAGCCCTAGGCAAGAAAACCTCCCTCTTAATGCATATATGTTATTGACACATGTAGCCTGGGAGCTGCTGTCAGGGAAGCCACTTCATAGTTTCTCTCTGTACCACTAATCTCCTTGGAGTACATGCTTAAAGGAGAACTAAAGCTTAACTAAAGAAGTAGCTAGAAATGTTGTACATTATGTTTTAGGCTTCTGTACCAGCCCAAGGCAACCACAGTCCTTTAGCAGTAAAGATCTGTGTCTCCAAAGATGCCCCAGTAGCTCCCCATCTTCTTTTCTGCTGATTCACTGCACATGCTCTGTGCTGCTGTCACTTACTGAGCTTAGGGACCCACTCACATTATATAGTACACATAGAATAGAAATGTCACAATATAAGGCTGATTAGTAATTAATACAGATAATTACTGTACTACATGGCAGCACAGAAACCAGTGCAATTAGCATCAGAATTTAATAATCAGCCCTGTAGCATCATCTTATATTACAGGTCAATCTCATTTTCTGCTTGATAATTAGTGACGACCCCTAAGCTTAGCTTCTCAACAGCTGCTCAGAGCCCACTGAGCATGTGAGTGTCACAGACACTTTCCAAGATGGTGACCCCCTGTGACAAGTTTGAAGTCCTGGATCATTGCTGCTATTGACAAGCTGGAACTTTAGGCTGGTGCAATAAGTTCAGTATATAAAATATGACATTTTAGCCATTTATTTTTAGGGTTTAGTTCACCTTTAACTATTTGTAATTTTGTGATCTGGAACACAGAAGTATATGGCAGGATGATATTGATCCTGAGGTTCTCTAATTGTTAAAGGGGTGGTTCACCTTTAAGGTAACTTTTAGTATGTCATAGAATGGCCTAAGAACTCTAAGCAACTTTTCAATTGGTCTTGATTATTTATTTTTTAATAGTTTTCTAGTTATTTGCCGCCTTCTTCTGACTCTTTCCAGCTTTCTAATGGGCGTCGCTGACCTCCACTAAAAACAAATGCTCTGTAAGGCTACAAATGTATTTGTTATTGCTACTTTTTATTATTTGTCTTTCTGTTCTGGCCTCTTCTATTTATATTCCAGTCTCTTATTCAAATCAATGCATGGTTGCTAGGCTACTTTAGACCTTAGAATGCTTAAAATGCAAACTAAAGAGCTGCTGAATAAAAAGCTAAATAACTCAAAAACCACATATAATAAAAAATGAAAACCAATTGCAAATGATCTCAGTATATCACACTAAAAGTTATCTCAAAGGTGGACAACCCCTTTAAGTAACTGTTCCCAGCATTCCCCAATATCAAAACTGAATGCTAGTATAATACAAACATTTTTGTATTGAAATTCCCTGTTGCCTTATCTGGAGTCAGTTCACCTAAGATCAATCCCACCCACAACATTCTGGCCAGGTTGTAAAATTAGAACAAACCAGTATTTACAACTTTTACAGGACCTCTGAACTTTAAGGAAGATAATCTAAGTTACAAACAAAGGCATTAGCCTCCCAGCAGTAGCAACTGGCTCTGTGTTCCCTACAGTTAAACTCCTGAGCAGTAATAAAGTATTTGCTACATACCTTGACTATCTGCAAGTCACTCAGGGCTCTCACAGTGTAGTCTGGATAGTAGAAACTGGAATCTGAAGGACTGTTCTGAATACCAGGGGACTGATGACCTGAGAATAAATGGCACAGGGTAAGCAGTGGTAATTGGGATAATGCTGGTCTTAGAGGGTAAGAATTAGCCAAATTATACATTTGTATTACAAACCTTATTTATTCACACTGCAGCAAGATAAAAGAAAACTGTATAACCAATATGGATCTTACCTAACAAACAGGGACTCAGTGCAGCTACACCATAGTAGGTGAATGCGCCATTTTCAAACTTTAGCCCTTCCTTTCCAATCTCCACTTGCACCCTTCCCTAATACCAAAAGAGAATTTGTAAAAGCCCAAGACTGGAACATTCCGTTGTTATATAAGCCTTCCCCTCTAGCTTACCTGCAGAATGAGAATGAAGTAATCCACAGGCTGGCTGCGTAGGTATAGAAAATGCTCAGGAGACAGACGATCACTGTCATCAAACTTCACCTCCTGGGTGACTCCTGGGAACTTTAGTAGATTCAAGAGGGCTTTTTCTGAAACCCTGGAAGTACCAAACAGATCCACCTCTGCCAAAGACAAGTAGATGTTAAGTGACAAAGGTGGGCAATGAAAATTGCTATTATTATTATAGCATGTATTTATAAAGCTCCAACATATTTTGCACCTATGTACAACAGAAGTGTATATACAATGAGCGTACAGATTATATACATGAATACAACCTATACAAGTGGTAAGGAGAGCCCTGCTCAATAGAATTAAAAGCTATTAGCGACTGGTTGAACAAAAACCAGGGGGAAGAAACACATACTTAAAAGAACAGTAACAACAAAAAATGGGGGGGTGGCTGCGCGGCTTGCACCTGGGCCCGAACCTAATTTGTTACGTTACGGAGTACTTTATTAAAGGAACAGTAACCAAAAAAAAAGTAATCAAAATATAATGTACTATTGCCCTGCACTGGCTCAACTGGTGTATTTGCTTCAGAAACTCTACTATGGTTTATAAAACCAAGCTGCTGGGTTGCTTTGGGGGCAGCCATTCAAAGCTGAAGAAGGAGGAAAGGCACAGGATACACAGCAGATATTAGATAAGCCTTGTAGTATACAATGGAAGTCTACATAGCTTATTTGTTATCTACCATGTGTCCTGTTGAATTGTTTCCCCCATGACTACGTAGCATTGTGTTTATACAAACTATAGTAGTCTTTATGAAACAAAAACCCCAGTTGTACCAGTGCAGGGCAACACTACATATCAATTCATTCTGTAAACACTTTCATTTTTTGATGTTACTGTTCCTTTAAGAAATGAGCATCCCTACATATCTGCACCTACGGTTTATAAATGGGTGCACCAGCAAGGTCAGAGCGATTGCCATGTTAGTCTATAAAAAGGCACATTCAAGTGTTATGCTGCTCACGTAGCAGGGCATTTGCTGGAAGAAAACAAAAGCAACTGCTGCTCCTTTTCAGTCCGGTCAAAAATTATATTTTTCACTATAAAAAAACTACAAGCATGAGTAGTGCAATATATATTAAATAATACATATGATGATTTGAAAATACAGATCTAGCAATGACTCTACAAAAATAAGTGGATGGAACTAACCCTGAGTCAGAAAGCGCTGTGTTGCCAGAAGAAGCTGGGGTGAGATTTTAACCTTCTGTTCGGCTTCTGAGCTTCTAAAGAAGGACAAGTCATCCCCACCGCGGGGTATTAGTATTGGCTGTGCTGGTTGCCTCTTCTTCTTTACTTTGTGCACTGTGGAGAAGTTAAAGGTACAGCAAATATCAGCATAGGTAGGTATATGATATTCTCTTATATTTTCTAAAATACAGGAACACATCTGACCTAAAATCAACTTCCAGTTTATTCTTTTGAAGGATGCACTGAATCCACGATTTTAGGATTCAGACAAATACTTTGTGAAAGGTTTGGCCGAATCCCAAACCCTAATTTGCATATGTAAATTAGGGGGGCTGCTTACACAGGGAAGGCGTTTGGGGAGATTGGTCGCCACAATGGCGAGGCGATAAGTCGCCAGGCGACCAAATCTCCCCAAAACGCACAGTGTGGCCTTACCCTAAAACATTTTTGAATTCCTTGTTTGTGTGAGGAAAAGTTGTGTGATATTTTGGATTCGGATTTGGCCAGGCACTTGGATGAGGCCGAATTCTGCTGAAAAAGGTGAAATCACGAACCAAATCCTGGATTTGGTGCATCCCTAATTCTTTTACCCATTCCGGTGCATAGAGCAGTATGAGAAGCAAAAAAAACTGTGAGGCTATATATATGATATATATTCATAATACATTAATTAAAAATGATACTTTTTAACACTGGCCTCTCTGTGGGTTCTTCTGTGAAAGTCTACCCCATTTTACATGGTGATCTGCACCCTCTAGCTGAAAATTGGTGGCTTGGCATCCAGGCCTCATGGGTAGGGTTGCCACCTTTTCTGGACAAAAATACCGATCTTCCTATATTTTTATGGTTTTTCCCTATAAATAACATTGGCAACTAGCAACATTTTTACCAGCCGGGCCAGTAAAATACCAGCCAGATGGCAACCCTACTCATGGTTTTACTGGTGAGTGTTTTATGATTATATAAATGCCAGCTATATGAGATGTTTTCCATTATAGTGTATCCATATTTAAATCAAGGCTAGAATACTCCACATATGTCATTGCCCTAAACCTTGTTGCCACAGCTGACCAACAAGCTTTGACTAGTTGTCTCTAAAATAACTCTCTGTGCAATGAATAACACAAACTAACAAGGCTACCTTAGTAAACACTGATATTGATAAAGGAGCAACTAGAAAAATATTGGCTGGGGGAAGAGAAACGGGCAGATGGGTATAAAAAGTACCAAGCTCTTTTTTCCTAACAACATTCCTATACAAGTACCTCCAATATAAATGACAGATCAACTAGATAGAAATATCCTTACTGCAGTCTTCAGACTCATCCAAAATTTCTGATTTGATGATCTCCTCTATGACGTCTTCGAGGGTTACCAGTCCCATAACTTCATAGAAAGGATCTCCTTCTCCCTCATTGTTCACTTTCTGTACGATGGCCATGTGGGACTTGCCTAAGGAACAAAGTGGCAGAGGAAGAATTGCCAAGTGTTATTTAAAACAAAACTACAAAAAAAATACAAAAATGATATGAAATGAACAAAGCTACCTGGGCGAATAAACGGTTATACTTGCGTTACAAATACACCAAATACAGTGCAGGGGGTGCTGTTTTCATACTTCAGATGTCATAATGCTTTATACTCCATAACCTCAACTACCCTTACTCTACAGGAACAAGATCTTCTGCCCCTTTTCTCTGAAGTATACCTACCTCCTTTATTGGATTAACCTA
Organism: Xenopus laevis; assembly: GCF_017654675.1. Classification (NCBI taxonomy): domain Eukaryota; kingdom Metazoa; phylum Chordata; class Amphibia; order Anura; family Pipidae; genus Xenopus; species Xenopus laevis. The sequence continues at coordinate 132,972,216 of NC_054375.1, read as the reverse complement.
GAAAGGACACATAGGCTTCCTCAAACACTCATACAGCTCTTGCATACACCACAAGCCCTCACCCTTCTTGAACTCCTCCAACACAGCGTCCAGCTTGGTGTCACTAAACACAAAGTGGACAGGGTGGCTGTAAAAGCGAGTGATGGTACTCAGTGGAGTGCAGTCTTGCGGGTCCACAAAAGCCAAGTCCTTGACATAAAGGATATCTACAATGTTGGAGCGCTCGTTCTCGTATACTGGGATGCGGGTATAGCCGCTCTCCATGATGCTGGACATGGTGTTGAAGTCTAAAAAGGCATCACTGGGAAGCATGAAGCATTTACCCACAGGGGTCACGATATCCTCTACTGTCCTATTCCTCAGGGCCCCCTTGCTGAATTCATCTCTCACTAATTCACTGTAAGGGTCTCCACATCGTGCCATTTCCAAGATACGGACTCTCAGTCGGCAGCAGCTTGGATCCTGCCCAAACACTGCCTCCAGAAGCCACGACAGAGGGAATGAGAGGAGACCTGCGAGGAGCAGGAAAAAATGGGTAAGCCATAGGCACTTGGGAGCTAGAACGGGCCCCCAGCGAGAACTTACTGCAGCTGGTAGAGCCTCACCAGCCAATAAAAGCAGCCCAGCGGCTGAGAATATGGCTGCAGGTAGTGAACCTATAGCATGGTACAGCAGAACAGCCACAGCAGAGTTGGTCAGGCAGCAGAGAGCCAACATGGAGATCAGTGTGTAGCCGCCCCAGCGCGTCCGCAGGGGGTCCAAGCGAGTGGCCCCATGTCTTTCACTGGGAGTTCCCCAATCTCTCAGCAGGCCAAGCTCTGGGGGTTCTAAGGCTAGAGTGCTGAGCTGCAGCCCCCTGAGCAAGCCAGACAGAAGGACACACAGGACAATGAGGAGAGCCAGGAGCCAGGAAGACAAATAGGGCCTTGCATCAGTTTCTGGGGGTTCTACCGAGGGAGCTTCATCCCTAAAAGTAAACAAGCGGGAGTTGAAGGAGCCCAAGGAACACTGATGTTCATCTCCTCGCCAGGGGGGCTTCTCCTCTTCCTCACCAACCCCCAGGACTGTAATGAGTGTGTCTCCGCCGGGGAATGGGGCCCAGCTGTTTCCTTTGCGGGTGCACAGGGGGTACATAAGGCCCCGCCCCTCGCTTTCATTCTCAGCCCTCACAGTGACCAGACCTGAGTGCTCGCCGCACACTCGGAACTCTTGCAGCAGTTGGAGCGGCGAGTCTGACCCTGGGGAACATGTGTTGTTTCCGGGGCTGCCAATGGATACCCAAGGCCAGGTGTCATTTCGTAGCCCTGATCCATAAAGACGGAGGCGGAAGGAAGAACCGGGGCGAGCCCTGATCACTCCGCCACTCATTGACACGCCAGCTCCTTCCTCCAGTCGTAGCCCCAACACCCGGGCTTCAACATTGTCGTCTACGTGCGCTGAGCCAACCAAGGTGTCACCGAACCCAGCCAGAAGCAGCAACCCAACCACGGCTACCGCCATGTTGGAGGAGGCAGAACAGCCTCTTCTGTGCCTTTGACAGCTCAGCCAATCGGGTGTAAGTCGCCGCCTACGTCCCCCCAGTGAGAAGCGGAATGAATAACGAGAGCCTATCAAAAGCGGGAGGTGCGGCAGAGGGCGTGGCCACACTGTAGGCAACTGTAAACAAGGGCAAAAAAAACTGTGGAAGGTTTAAATCTTTTGTTACTTGTGTGGCGTTTAACGGCTCCACTTCCCCTCAGGCATTGTGACCTGTCCCTCACAAGCACAGTACCAAACACACTCTGAGGGGGGAGTCAGTCCTTCCCACCACTTTAAGCTTGTTAAAGCATTGGGAGAGTTGTAGTTAAGTGTTGCTCGTGTCTGGTCATGATAAATAACATCCAGCGTTGTCTCACATTTCAGTCCCCTAGGGCTAATCCTAAAAACAGGCTGTACCTTGTAAGCCAAAGAATATTGTGCAGACAGACAATTGTAAGGATCAATGCAGCAGTATTACATCATTCAGGAACATTCAACTGAACCATTTTCTACACACTTCTGTATAAGCCTTGATGACCCCACCAATGGCACCTCTACTTCCTAGGGCCCCCATATAAAAAAAAACCAAATGCTCTTTAAAGGCCCCCATACATGGGCCAATCTGACAGGCTTCGCCGATTGATATCTGGCCATCTCGATCGGGCAGGTTAAAAAATCCATGCCTATGATTTTGTATCGTTTAGATACGAAACGCGTCAGCATGTGCTTGCCGATCTGCTTCGTACCTGAAACTACACACCGTTTGCTACGGGTTCGGGGCGATGCACCCGGACCACTTGAGACGTCGGGTGAGTGTTTTTCCCATTTTCAGCGGCGTTTCTATATTGTGCTTTACGTTGAAGTGTTGGACCTGGGGGTTTTACACTCAGGTCACTCTCGTTACAGGGTGAGAAAAGTTCTTGGTTAATCACCCGATTAACATACAATTGTTTAATTTAATTAATACAGGACTGTGCAGCTTAAAATTCTTTTGTTAATAGGTTAAAATATCCTATCAAATTGCAGCTGAATCTGTGCGTTTATGCGATCAGACCGCCCACAATCCGATTAGCCCGATAACGCCCACTTCAATGAGGGCATATCTGGGAGAGATCCGCTCGTTTGGCGACATCATCAAATGAGCGGATCTCTACGTCTATGGCCACCTTAAAGGGTCAGGCCACACAGGGCGTTTTGGGGAAATTTGGGTTGCCTGGCGACTAACCGCCTCGTTTTTGTGGAGACCAATCTCCCCAAACACCTTCCCTGAATATGCGCCGGTTAAAATGAAAAACCACCTGCGTTTTCCAAAGTTGCCGGCGTTTTTTCATTTTAGCCGGCGCATATTCAGGGAAGGCGTTTGGGGAGATTGGTCACTGCAAAAACGAGCCCGATTTGTCGCCAGGCGACCAAATCTCCCCAAAACGCCCTGTGGACCCTTAGGCTCGTTCATATTCCAGTCTCTTTATTCAAATCAGTGCATGGTTGCTAGGGTAACTTGAACTCCTAGAAACCAGGTTGCTGAAATTGTAAACTGAAGAGCTGCGGAATGTAAAGCTAAATAACTCAAAAACACAAATTAAAAAAAAAAACAAACCTGAGAACATGCTTGCCACCCAATAAGCTGGAAATGGCAGGGGCAACAATACACAACGGATCCTTCTACCAGTGCCCTTTAAAAAAGAAGTAAACCCTTACTACTAAAATCCCCTACCCTACATTGACCCCCCCTCCCTGCTCCCCACCAGCCTAGGTTGTACCTTTGTTAAATGCTCCTAACTCTTTACTTGCCCCTCTTTGCAGATTCAGGGCATCAGAGTTCACGGCAGCCATGCTCTGCTCTACGGTAAGCTTCGGAAAGTAAGTATCGGCGCATGCACAGTTGGAGCAATTCTCTGTCTCACGACAACTGTGCATGCGCCGAAAGTCACGGAAATTGCCGAAGTGGAAGATTACCGAAGCGGCTGAAGATCCGCTGGACAGAATCTACACCGAGGGGTAAGTAAAGAGTTAGGGGCATTTGTCCAGGGTAGCAGCTAGGAGAATGAAACTCAGTTTAACCAGGGTTCCTCTTTACTGGCATCTGCACAGCAAGAAAAACAAAACAAGAAAAAACACACACAGGACAGCCCTGCTTCCCTGTAGTTTCTTTGCTGTGGCTGGGAAAAGACGGAGAGGGCCTGTAGAGGAGACTCCTGGTTAAACTCAGAGGCTATTGTGCTCCCCATGCCACCTAAGCCCAATACTAATCCCTTCCCTCAGCACTTAGCTTTTCTGCTCTGACAGGAGTGAGGAGGGGGCCATATTGCTAGTGCAGAGATCACAATTATGATCTTTGCATTAGAAAAGCCAATTATCTGGTTTGAGGTTCTGATTACCAGAGCACTGCTGCCTAAAGGTGGCCATACACGGATAGATCCGCTCGTTTGGCGGATCTCCGTGGGCAATATCGGGCTGATCCGATCGTGGGCCCTAGGGCCCAACGATCGGATCCTAGCGTTCGCCAAACGGGCGGTCGGATCGCGGGACCGCATCAACTAACAGATGCGGCCGCGATCCGACGGGATTTTTAATCCCATCCGATCGAGATCTGGCCGACTTTCGGCCAGATCTCGATCGAGGAAGCCCGTCGGGGCCCCCATACACGGGCCAATAAGCTGCCGACACGGTCTGTCGGCAGCTTTTATCGGCCCGTGTATGGCCACCTTTAGGCAGGAGGCAAACGTCGTGTTTTGTTCCATGCAGATATGCAGAAATGGTAGACACCATTAGGCATAACCAAGTTGCCCTTTTTTCTATTACACAAACTAGGGGTATCCAATCTGCAACCCTACGTATTTTGATGAAGTACTCCAAAGCATGCGAGAGTCTTAGTTTAACTACATCTGGAGAGTTGTAAACTGGGCTTCCCAATTGGTACAGAAAACACAAGTGGCCTGCAATGATGCACACAAACTCATTAAATAATAAACTCTTTAATAATTAAACAATTTAGAATATACAGCCATCCAAAAATCGTACCATTCCTTCCATCTGTAAAAGGCAAAAAAACCCCAAAAAAATAAATAAATATTTGGAAACGATTCCCTTTTTGTGCAGAAAGCCACCCCCAAACAGTACAAAGTGTTATTTCCCATTCCCTGATCAGGAGGGTCCACCCTACACACAGCAGCTGACCCTAAAGCAAAAACAAAGAGAAAAAAAAAAAAGGCTATGGCTTGTGCAGATATTGTATCCGGAAAGTTCACTTATAAGCAGGTCCTTTCTGGAAAAAAAGTAGGTAAAAGGTGGTCAGTTTCATCCAAGAAATGCAAGTTTAACTTGTTGGAACCTGCACGGCAGACAGCGGGGGACTCGTGCGCGTTCACTACTGGAATTCCCAGAACTGAAGCAAAATACTTGTGCAATACTGGAACTGTGCCGTTCACTTATTTTTCTTCAAGCAACAGCAGGTCATTAGAAAAGGCCAACACCCCTATGCCGGTGAGAATACAGTGCAAAGGGGCATTAAGAGAACCACCGTATCTGTATGATCTATATGCAAACTAATCACTGCTGATGTTGCATTAGACATAGAATATAAAATGCTAATTTAAAGGACTTGATTTTTTACTTAAAGGGGAACGATCACAAAATAATTCTATAGAATAAACTGGGACCTTTGTAAATATATTTAATTCACAATTCTCAGGGTTATTTTGCTCCAGATCTAAGCATTTGCCCTAGTGCCTAAAAATGCCTCTCAGGAGTCTGTCCTTCTGCTGGGCTGCAAGTCAGTCGGTCCCCTGCAGGACAGGGAGTGCGTGTTATTTATTGGTTGCTTTTTAGAACTCCCTGGTTGTTAATAAATAAATTAGACCTTAGCAACAAGACAGTTGCTGAAATTCCTAACTGGAAAGTAAAGACTATCAAACGATCACTGGAAATTAATGGTAAACTACCTCTTTCGTTTCAAACCATTGGCCTGAGTGCAGGAGCAAGGTGAATACAATTGTTCAGAAGCAGTTTAGCAAGCACCCCCCCCCCCCCAGTCCTGCAGAAATCTGCTCCCACTTGCAGCTCAGCAGACAAAGCTCCAAGACAGGCATAGAGAGCGATACAGAAAATGCTAAAAAAAAAAAACCTTTATATATCACACACAAACACACTTTTAAACATCTTTTTGAGATTTGTTGAAAGTTCCCCCTTTAATTCTGATTTTTAAGAAAGCACAGCGAAAAATGCTTAAGGAACCTGCGAGAGGAGAGCAATGGTTAAGCCCACATATTTGTGTGGGATTAAAGGGCAAGCACATGACAAAGTACACTGCAACAGAGAAGGGTTGGGAGAGAGACTTACAGCTGTTAAGCCAATTAGCAGCTGGGAGAAGGAATTCTGAAGTATGTGAGGATCTTATGCAGAAAACGACATGCTGCTTCTACGTGCAAGAGTATTTTGTAACGTACATGAATTTTCAGAGTTAAACTGGAAGCCATGTGCTTCCGTCATGCTAGGATAGCTGCTAGTGGGGATTGCTGTGCATACTGAAAAGCATTATGGCGTTCCTTGTCTTCTAAATGGTGTGTGAAGTGTCCAAAATGTGACATTGTTTGCCTGGGAAACTGATTCAGCTGTGCTACATGCTGGTCAGAGCCCCGGTGAACCAATGTGACTATGGATCTACAAACTACATGACCGGACTATGCTCCATCAAGCTAGTGCCCAGCTGCCATCATCAGCAAGAATATTCTCATTGGACGCCTTCCCTAATACACAGCCCCTTGCCTGCCTGAAAGTACAGCAGCACCTCTTGCACTTTTATGAACGAGTGCTATAAATTTACCAGGCATCTGATAACACCATGCAGTGCTTTATCACGGTCCTACAACATGGGACTAGGAGCAGCTTCTTATCGTGCAAAATTTTAAGAAAAATCATATCAATAAAGGGAATTTCCTTCCCTAAGAAGATACACATAGTTTTGAATATCTGAACGGAGCACTTTAACAATGCAGGTGGTATATTTGTACAGGTGCACGGAGCTGAAGTATGGGTTGTTGTGTATAGCAGTTCAACATAGCCAAAGACCTAACTGGCCAGTTCACCTTGCATAGAAGCATCTTTTATTTTTACTTACAAATAAAAACTGGCCCCCGTGTTATTGTGTCATACAGTGTAAGAACCCCCTAATGAACCCTAAGCGGGCTAGTGAGCGTATACCCAAGAAAGAGGTCACAGAATCTGGGTGGGATTTTGCATTTCATTTGGACGAAACCTTGTAAACAATTAAGTGAACATAAAAGCCAAGATTGAACAAGAACACAATAAACCAAACCAGCAGCCTGTAAAACATACTCTGGGGTCCCTACCCAGAGTGCACTACAAACAAGAGGCAGGAGGGGGCATGCATTTTACCCACCAAGAATACACTCGATCTACAGTCTTCAAGCATTAGAAGTGTTATATGTGACATGTTGGTTTCTACAACATCCGTGTTGACCCAACAGGATCTGCTTATTGCTGGATAAGGGTTAAATAGAGAGCCTGAATGACTGAAGCCTGAACAGAACGAGAGAAATACTGCTGGAAGCTCATTGAAAGCTCTACTTAATTGTTCCAGTTACCTCAATATCGCTTGCTTACTGGGATTATATGCGTCTCGTGGGAGCCCATCATTAGGAGGGACCGCCAGAAAATAATAAGTGCATACCGTCAGCAGCCAGAGTGGATGCGACTGCAATGTATATCAGCCCTGACCATGTGCTACCAGAACACTCCACAGACGAGTGCAGGAAAAGCTGCAAACACCAACAGGAAGACTGAATATTTCCCAAAACCAAAAGGAAGACATAAAAATAGGTTCCCCCCCCCCCCATGATCCTTATTAGGAGAGGGGGTGTCTCCAGTGCACATTTAGAACCGTAAATCCCTCCCTGAGTTACTGATATATAGAGCATGGTATCCATAATAGAGTGGTGCAGAGACACGGTCTGTCAAATTCACACTCCTGACGATGACAAGTCTCTATGCTCCTGCGTCTCCAAACATTGTTCCTAACTAAAGTGTCCATCCCAGGGATGCATGCGGAGCTCTCTCCTCACCTTCTGTCCAAGTGAAGGCCAAGTGTTGTTCCAGGGATTAAAGCTCTGTATGCTGCAATCGCTCCGCTAACCTGTCACATATAACGAAGTAAGCCTAGGGGCAAATGAAGATCCAGAGGGCGCAATTGCAACCCTGTGGTGGAGCAATGCTAAGCAGACGCAGATGGTGGTGTCAGACAGCATTGTGCTGCAGACTGTGCTGAGAGTTCCTCTGGTTCAGAAGGCTGGTGGTCTCATCCTCCAGAACTTCACTGCGCTCTGATAAGGTGCTATCGAGCTTTCGAGTTCCTCCGTCTGGGGACTGGGGGCTGGTATCCAAGCGAGAGGACATAAGGGCTCCTTGATACTGTTCACGCGTGATCTAAGTGAGAAAACAAGAGAAAGAGCTGTGCGTGAGCTAGCAAAATTACCCAAGAGGCACCTTGTTACTAACCAGAAAATACTATTTCTCTATTGATGGCAAATTTGCCTGTTTGCTTTACCTATGAGTACGTGTGGGATCACACGAAACATGTTAGGGAAAATAAATCGTTTTACTTCACCGCTGTCTGCTGATCTGTTGAGTGCATGCCACAAGGGCCAGAGACCAGGAGTGGTGAGTGACCATTATACCATCAATGCATATTTATATATCCTGATTAGAGGTTCAGGCGTTTGCACCCGGACCCGCCTGGTGCAAGGGTAAGCGTAGCAGGAATTAAGCCTACACATTATTACTAATAATACTGGAAGGTTAAAGGATTTGAGCGCTTCCTAAAGTGTATTTTTTAGTTTCAAATTTGCCAGTTAACCTATAATAATGCAGAATTAATCATATTCATGGACATATCAGTGGAAACACCACTGTCACAGACCAAGGCCAAGGCCAAGCCACCAGGTTTCCTGTGGCATTTAAACAAAGAAACCAGAAATAGATGCATAAATTAAACTGGCCATAGACGTGCAGATTATTAGCCTACAACTGTCTGTGTCATTCTTCTGACCTGCAACTAACCATTCATATTAATTAGGGATGCACCGAATCCACTATTTTGGATTCGGCCGAACCCCAGAATCCTTAGATTTGGATTCGGCCGAATACCGAACACGAATCCTATTTGCATATGCAAGTTAGGGGTGGGAAGGGGGAAAAACTGTTTTTACTTCCTTGTTTTAAGTCAAAAGTCACGCAATTTTCCTCCCCGCTCGGGGAAGAAAATTCGGTTCAGCCAGGCAGAAGGATTCGGCTGAATCCTGCTGAAAAAGTCCTGGATTCAGTGCATTCCTAATATTAATATAAAGTAGTACCAGTAACAGAACAAGTCACACAATGCTCTGGCCATTAATGGACAACCAGCAATCGTATTAAAAGTTATGTCTGACAATGACAATAGTAGTGACTGTATCCCACTGATATCATCAGATACAATACATGCAGAGATATTATCGTTAGCCAATAATAAATCTTTTAAACTTGTCCAACTGACTGAACGACCGATCGCCACGGTACGAATAATGCCGGGATGATCCACACACTGTCCGAAAATCATATGAATTGTTATTTCATACAATGGTATCTTTGCGTCTATGGCTATCTTAAAGGACCAGTAACAATTTTTTTTTTTTTTTTTTAAATTAACATTCCACTCTACCCATTTCCACCTACAGATCTATCCTGCAGAAAGTGTATTATGCTTAATACTTTATAAAAAAAATACCATTATAAAACACTGCTTCCGGATGTGCACTGTCTTTCCCAAAAGACAAAAAGGGGACTGCAAGATCCAAGGTGTGGCGCTCCACATCTCCTCCTTGGCAGCCTTCTAAACCTAATTAAAAATTAGCGTACTGGATCTTTAAGCTGGCCATGCACACAGATACCATTGTATGAAATGACTAGTGGTATGATGTTACTGGTCCTTTAAAGGAAACCTATACCCCCAAAATGAATAAGCAACAGATAATATGATGTAAACTAAGTGGCATATTAAAGAGTCTTACCAAACTGGTATATATATTTAAGTAAATATTGTCCTTTTACATCTCTTGCCTTGAGCCACCATTTTGTGATGGTCTCTGTGCTGCCTCAGAGATCACCTGACCAGAAATACTGCAGCTCTAACTGTAACAGGAAGAAGTGTGGAAGCAAAAGACACAACTCTGTCTGTTAATTGGCTCATGTGATATGGTATGTTTGTGGGCACAGTGAATACAATCCCAGGGGGCGGCCTTTATTTTTTAAAATGGCAATTTTCTATTTATGATTACCCAATGGCACATACTACTAGAAAAATATATTATTATGAAAATGTTTTATATACATGAAACATATGAACTGTTTTATGCAATATCTTTTTATAGAGACCTACATTGTTTGGGGGGGGGTATTGTTTTCCTTAAGTGTCCATTCAGACAGTCACCTGAGAGTGCAGCATGTTCCCTGCATTACTGTCAATAGTCTGGCGAGCAGAGCAAACAGACAGGATATAAACAGGAGTACAGAGCTGTCTGAAATATTCTGCTGTAATGCCAGTCATCCCCCACCATTTATCATAGATAAACTGGTATAATAAATATAATGACCTCTGTTAGTACAAAACACCCAATATCATCCTGTGTTCTATTGCCTGAAGCCTCATCATTAACTCAATGAGATTCCAATGATGTGCAACGTGTATGACTTTAAAGGGGTTGTTCACCTTCCAAACGGCATGTAAAGGCAAAAAAAATAAAATCCCATTTTTACTTTCTTTAATGAAAAATAAACCTATCTCCAATATACTTGAATTAAAAAATGTGTACTGTATTTATAAGAAACCTGACTGTATGCAGTGAAATTCTCCCTTCATTTACTGCTGTGGATAGGAATTGTCAGATGGTCCCTAACTGCTGAGCAGGGAAACAATCATACTTATGAACAGCAGGGGGAGCCCCCGCCTTACTTCCCAGCCATGCAGAACTCAAGCAGCTTTGTTTATGACGATCCCTAAGCAGCCCAGACCACACTGAGCATGTGCACAGTCTTAGTCTTGCAAAGATGTATAACAAAGTTACAAGATGGTGACCCCCTGTAGCCAACTTTGAAAGCATAAATTATTTGTTTGATTAGGCTTGTGGTGCAGTAAGTTCATGTTTATATTTAGTCAAAATACAGCATTTCTAGCCTTATTCAATTTTAGACTTTACATGCTCTTTAAGTTCAGTTGTTTTCAGATTGTTCCCCAGAAATAAAGACTTTTTTTCAATTACTTTCCATTATTTCTTTTTTACGGTTTTTCCAAAATCTAGGTTTAAAATTTAATGTCCCTGTCTCTGGTGTTTGAGTCTGACAACTCAGTAATTCAGGTGAAGACTCTAAAGGTTAAATTTTTGCAACATTGAGTTGATACATTTCTCAGCAGCATTTCTGGAGTATTAGCAACTATTGTATCAATTCTAATAACGACCTTTAATGAAAACCAGCGATTCTGCTCAGCAGGGACAAAGATAATAAATGTATCAACTAAATGTATCAATTTAGAACCGTTTACCGGGTCGGCGGCCCCCCTACTACAGCTGCTTTAGAGCGTGAAAAACGACACTTTACACTTCTATATTAGAAATACAGTGACACAAAATAGAAAGTAATTGGAAAAAGTCGTTATTTCTGGTTATCTATCTGAAACCAACTAGTTGTTTGAAGGTGAACAACCCCTTTAAGTATACTCATACCTTGGTTTTTCAAAAGGGCATCATATTAGATATATGAGACAAAAACAAAATACCTTTTAAAGTAAGGTACCCTTCATCTGCCAGTTAAAAAAGAATGTCCACTTCCAAGCAAGTCCCTTGGCACAAGAGCCACAGCTCAGCACAGAAATGTGGCCCCCACATCAGTTGCTGGACATCAATGATTTAAAGTCAACAGACAACAAAACATGATATGGCCAACGTCACATGCAGGAATGGTCAGCCTGCTGCGTTATCAGCTGGGTGACAAAACTCCCTATTTGTTTCAATGACAATCACCTAGATGGATTTTTGACTCCTGTTTAACTTGTGCTCTACATAATGTAATAGTTGAGATATCATTTGTTCTCTCCTATGCAGATGCAGGCTCCGAATCAACCTTGGATGGCTGCCCCCATGGGTATATAGGAGATTATTTGAATTCAGGAAGAAAATACACAACTTTTGGAAGAGCAAGCCACTCTTGACATTTGCCAGAATGAATTTGAGCCTTGTGCATATCCCTTATCTGGATGTGTGTAAAGGGGAACTGCTACAATTCCTCAACGGTATGTGCATCGCATGTATACATATGACCAGTAGCAAAATAAAGAGCGCCCTCTCCTGGTATACGTGAAAATCACCACATTTAAAATAAAAATAAATACAGACATAAAAAAATGACTGATACCCCCACTAATGGTGTGATCATTTAGGTTTGGTGGCAGACCGAGCATGTGAAGAGCCCCTTGTACAGTTGGAATTGGACCATCTGGAGAATTGCCCAATGGTCGCTAGATGCAGTTTAAAAGAAAACTATACCCCCCCAAACAATGTAGGTCTCTATAAAAAGATATTGCATAAAACAGCTCATGTGTAAAACCCTGCTTCATGTAAATAAAACATTTTCATAATAATATACTTTTCTAGTAGTATGTGCCATTGGGTAATCATAAATAGAAAATTGCCATTTTAAAAAGTAAGGTCCACCCCCTGGGATTGTACGATTCACACAAACAAACGAAACAAACCACATGTTAGGTCACATGAGCCAATTAACAGAGTTCTGTCTTTTGCTTCCACACTTCTTCCTGTTACAGTTAGAGCTGCAGTATTTCTGATCAGGTGATCTCTGAGGCAGCACACAGACCATCACAAAATGGTGGCTCAAGACAAGAGATGTAAAAGGACAATATTTACTTAAAATATATATACCAGTTTGGTAAGACTCTTTAATATGACTATAGAAATCAAATTGGGAGCAGAATCAGTAAATACTATAAAGGCGCATATTGGAGACCTCTAGTGACCAAACAGAGGTAAAATTGCAAATACAAAAACTTTTCTCCAAAATATGCTGATTAGTAAAAAATATATATTTTATTCACATCAATAGTTAAAAAACATTAAGAGTATACCCTCTAACGCCTAAAGGGCGTTAGAGGGTATACTCTTAATGTTTTTTAACTATTGATGTGAATAAAATATATATTTTTTACTAATCAGCATATTTTGGAGAAAAGTTTTTGTATTTGCAAGACTCTTTAATATGCCACTTAGTTTACATCATATTATCTGTTGCTTATTCATTTTGGGGGTATAGGTTTCCTTTAAAGGACCAGTAACATCATACCACTAGTCATTTCATACAATGGTATCTGTGTGCATGGCCAGCTTAAAGATCCAGTACGCTAATTTTTAATTTAATTTTAATATATATAAGCAACTTCGCAATTTAGTTTGGAGCAAATCAGTGGCTCAAAAATAATTCATAAAGAATACTTCTAAGAGTGTCCAATTGACCCCAATACAGGGTTCTTACTGTTACAATACTCTATCGACTGGTAATTCATGTCTGGTTTCATGTAATGCATACGAGATGTGCTGTTATGTCTTGGTTTACGTGTTTAAAACAATAAAACTTACCTTTTAAAAAAAAAATATATATATATATATATATATATATATATATATATATATATATATATATATATATATATATATATATATATATATATATATATATATATATATATATATATATACACATATATATATATATATATATATATATATATACACATACACACACACCAGTTTGGAAAGATTCTTTAATATGCCACTTAATATGATGTAAACTGTTGTTTTAAGTATTTATTTTGGGAGTATAGTTTTCATTTAATTGGAGCGGGTCAGCCCTAGTAGGGAGGATGCCTGGCTAAAAGGTGGGCAGAGATTCTGCTTAATGAGCAAGTTGAGCACAGGCATGGGATCAGTTATAAGGAAACCAGTGATCAAGAAAGCTTTAATCAAGGGAGGGGGGATTTTAGCTCCAAAGGGGTTGAATTCTCCTTTAAAGTAAAACTAAAGCTTAACTAAATAAGTAGCTAGAAATTTTGTACACAATGTTTTGAGTTTCTGTACCAGCCCAAGGCAGCCACAGCCCTTTAGCAGTAAAGATATGTGTCTCCAAAGATGCCCCAGTAGCTCCCCATCTTATTTTCTGCTGATTCACTGCACATGCTCTGTGCTGCTGTCACTTACTGAGCTGAGGGACCAACTCACACTATACTGAATTTATATATATATCTATATATCTATCTATCTATCTATCTATCTAGAGAGAAATAATTACTACATGGCAGCACAGAAACCAGTGCAACTATCATTAGAATTTAATATCAGCCCTGTAGCATCAGTTTATTTTACAGACAAACCTCATTTTCTGCTTGATAATTTGCGACCATCACTAAGCTTAGCTTTTCAGCTTATCACATGCTCAGAGCCCACTGAGCATGTGAGAGACACTTTCCAAGATGGTGACCCCCTGTGACAAGTTTGAAGTCCTGGATCATTGCTGCTATTGACAAGCTGAAACTTTAGGCTGGTGTAATAACTTTAGTGTATAAAATTTGGCATTTTAACCATATTTATTTTTAGGGTTTAATTCTTCTTTAAAGCCACATGGAAGGGAAATAACAAATGAGATTAGTCGCTCCATGATAAATCTCCTCTAGCGTGGGCGTCTAATCTCTTCCAAATGCTTCCCCATCAGCTAACGTGAATTCGCCAATGGGAAACATATGCAGTACAAAATTGGCCGCAGCTTCCTCACGAGGAAATTGGAAAGCAGCTGCACTACGTACGTTTCTCCAATGTCGATTCACTTTAGCTGCTGGGGAAACATATGGAGGATCTTAATGCCTGCGCTAGAGGAGATTAATCATAGGGAGACTTATCTTCTCATTTGTATTTGCCCTAAAGTCACGTACATCTTAGATTGCATTGACAAAACAATTCACAACTGTTTAAATTTAAAAGAAACTGTATAAACATCCGGTCCTAAATAGAATTGCACACAGATCCTCTAGGTGGGGATGAGGAGAGCAATAACAAAGGAAAGGAACATTAAACAAGTGGAAACCACTACACAGAGTTTGCAGAACCCTTACCTTAACAAACTGCAGGTCACTCAGGGCTCGCACACTGAAGTCTGCCATGTACTGTGCCTGAGCGCTGAGCTGAGTATTACTGCCACTGATTGTGGAGGAGATGGAGTCAGATCTCTCATGGCAACTCAGAGAGATGGAGCGATTGAGGCTGCTCATGTGGGATGGGGAACGAAGTTCTGTAACAGAGTTAGGGAGAGAGACAGAGTTGAGAGGCAGCAATTTTATTTGGGATAAAACAGTAACAATGAAATAAAATGCAACCTTTCAATATACATTTTCAATCTGTTTTAAAGATATTTGCACATGTAATTGCAATCAAAAGCAGCATCTCTGTCCCTATAATTAGAGCTGGTTCGGACTATTAAAACAAATATAGCAGAAGCCAGCTCTTCTCCAGCAAAAACTCCAATTCCTACAACACTTCTTCGCAGGTGTTAGTCAACTGATCTCGGATACATTGTACAGGTATGGGACCGGTTATCCAGAATGCTCGGGACCTAGGATTTTCCAGGATAACAGATCTTTCTCTAATTCGGATCTTCATACCTTAAGTCTACTAGGAAAACATGCAAATATTAAATACACCCAATAGGCTGGTTTTGCTTTAAATAAGGAATAATTATATCTTACTTGGGATCAAGTACAAGGTACAGTTTTATTTTTACAGAGAAAAAGATAATCATTACAATTTGGATTATTTGGATACAATTGAGACTATGGGAGATGTCTATTCCTTAATTTGGACATTTTTGGATAATGGGTTTCCAGACAATAGAGCCCATACCTATACAAAGGCCTATAGCTGACTGGGACCCAGACTACGGATTGGTGGCTGAAAGATCCGGGTTTCTTCCGAAGGAGCTATGGGAGCTGTGGGAAATATGTAATTTGCACTGGCACAGGAGGCAGCTATATTGCTTCATGTACTGGAACTATGAGCAAATGAAAGGTTTTATTTCCAATCTCAGCATAGGGACATGTGGCTGCAATGTGCCTTCCACCCATAACCACTTTTATTCGGTCATGATTTTTATGATGTGGCAGTTAATACAAAGTTACACTGTGTAAACAATAATAGAAAATAGAATGGTAGAAAATAATTCATTCTACCATTTAAAAATGTATCCTTGAACCAATAAATGTATTGTTTTGTTGTAATAGAGGTGTGTAGACAGCCATCTCATCATTGTGCCTTATCTTGTCTCTTCAGGGTCAGGAATGTAATTGCCTCTATATATAATGTATTAGGGGCCAACGTTCCCACTACCTCTCACTGTATCTAAACTATTTGGAATATCCCTACCATCTGCTTTTCGCTGTATAATGTACTTAGGATCAGGAGCCATTGATCTTTGAAGCCCCTGTAAATTACTTATATTAGAGCGTTTCATATCATCAGAAGCTGTGACAGGCAGACTTTTGTTTTACAAAGTGCCCCATGGCGAATCAACCAAACAATACTTTGTTTTCCCATTGGTACACACAGCCAACAGGTACTTATTCTAAATTAATTTTCCCTCACATCTTTCAAGGAAAAATATACACCCTAGTTTAACATATCCAAAGAAGAAGTTCAGGCGTCACTCCGGATAAATATAAAGAGGTTTAATGTATTATAGGTAACAATATCGCCTTACGCGTTTCAGGAAAGCATTCCCTTAATCATGGATCTCTTTCCCGAAACGCGGAAGGAGGTATGGTTACCTATGATACTTTAAAGGGCATGTAAAGGCAAAAAAATAAAATCCCATTTTTACTTTCTTTAATGAAAAAGAAACCTATCTTCAATATACTTTAATTAAAAAATGTGTACTGTTTTTATAAGAAACCTGACTGTATGCAGTGAAATTCCCCCTTCATTTACTGCTGTGGATAGGAATTGTCAGATGGTCCCTAACTGCTGAGCAGGGATACTTATGAACAGCAGGGGGAGCCCCCGCCTTACTTCCCAGCCATGCAGAACTCAAGCAGCTTTGTTTATGACGATCCCTAAGCAGCCCAGACCACACTAAGCATGTGCACAGTCTTAGTCTTGCAAAGATGTTTAACAAAGTTACAAGATGGTGACCCCCTGTAGCCAACTTTGAAAGCATAAATCATTTGTTTGATTAGGCTTGTGCTGCAGTAAGTTCATGTTTATATTTAGTATACAAAACACAGCATTTCTAGCCTTATTCTATTTTAGACTTTACATGCCCTTTAAACCTCTTTATATTTATCAGGAGTGCCGCCTGAACTACTTCTTCGGATCTATCACAGTCGGAACGCTGGTGGCTGAGCACTCGGAGCTTACAGAGCTGATTGGAGAGATTGGTGAGGTGGGATGAGTCTTGAGCGGTCACTATTCATTGACTGTCTAGTTTAACATATGTTCTATCAACTTAGAGCTTATAAACAAGATACCGACACCAGGAATCAAATCATTTTTACATCTATCATAACATTGTCTTATTATGCCATTTATAATTTTACCATAAAAGAATTTGCTGCACGCTTTTACATTACCTGTTTTTTTTTTTGTGTCAGTATCACTTTAAATGCTTACCACAGACTTGAGAAGACCATTTTGCAACCGCTCACAGGGAGTCAGAATCACTTGGTCAATACTCTGCCTTTCTCAGTCCCTGCTCAGTTTGTTCCACTTTGACACAAGAATACATATGTTTGACATAAGCTCAGTTGATAGAGCGTGTATATTTTGCCTTTAAAGGAGACGGAAGAGCTGTATTTACTTGGATCAGCTTCCGGCTTCTTCTTTATTAGCGTGGGTACACATCCATGCACAGTAGCACAAAAAGCTGAACTTTAACACAGAAGTCGGCTATTTCGTTCTACTGAAGGAAGCTGATCACTCCGTAGTGCTCGCTGGAAGAACCCTCAGACCCCTAGGTTTCAGGTAAGTATATACAATCACTTGGGGTTGCCCAACTGTTGGCACCCTGAGGAAATAGGCCTTTCCTTCTCCTTTAAGGGAAGGGTTGACTGTGTAACACAAAAGACATTTCCTACATTGTCAGGAAAAAGGTTTTGAAAAGCAAGCTATGGAATATTTTTGCTGAACTGAAATAGACAGCAGATAATAAAGCCTAGAAGGTAATACAGCTATAGACAGAACCGATCATCCAGACACTGATCTAGCAGCTCAGAAACATACAATTCTGACAAGTGAAGAGGTCTTGTGATGCTACACACAGTTCTAGGAGGGCCTAGATTCCTCCAAACCATGCATGGATAGAATAGGTGCTGGGAGAGAAAGGGAGAAGCAGCATATTTGGTGTAATTCTGCCCAGGGGTTAGTGGATGCATGGCAGTATGTTAGCGAATTTAATAGTTAATTGTTATAAGCCCCATCATAGAACAAAACATGCTCTGGCACAGAAATACTGCTCCAGTCAAGCCTAGTTACCTCCTGCAACAAGAAAGATAAGGGGGCCTGAAACTATTGCCTGTCAAAAAATGTATTAAGCAACCGACAGGACCTCCCCACCCCCATTTAGCTTGTTTTTAAGCCACGTGTGCACATATCATGCACACCCAATTCACACACATGCAGGCTTTTCATTTACCTGCTAACCTGGAAAAGAGAGAGCCCCTTTTAAGGATGGTACGGGGATGGGCAGGAGCTGGATAAAATGGATTATAAATTGGAGCGGGTGACAGCTCTGGAACAGAAATGTATGTGATGGCAGTGGGTGGAATGTTTAAAAGGCAAAAGAGGAGCAGGGTCTCACCAGTAGCTGATGGAGTGTTTATGGCCATAACACCATAGTAGGAAAAGGCTCCGGATTCAAACTTCATATTCTCTTTGCCAGCTTCTACTTCAACTTTCCCCTGAGAAGAAAGCAAAATATATATATTTAAAAATTACATTTGCGTCTAGTAAGGTAGGTACATGCCATGGGGTGGGGGGAGTGCTGTAATTGGGAGAGTATTATTTGGCTGTCCTGCAATTGCAGCAGTCCAGCCCAGCTTTATAACTGGGATTCTAGTTGTCTTTATAATGCAGCATTCTGTCACACAGGCTATGGATCCCATCTAAAACTTATGCTTAAATCATAGCGACCCTTAACATTAGGCCTATGGCATGTACTTGAAAAAAATACAAAAGCTACGGTCAATTATCACATGGTGCATCAATAAGAAACAAAGGCAAGTTTGTCAACTCAGCAAGAACAAAAGTTTTTATGTTAAAGTTACAAAAAGAAAATGTTTTTTCCCCACATGATCTAAACTTTCATAGGACTTCCATTATATTCATATTCCCACTGCTGTATACACATAACAGTCCTTACTAATATAGCTGGCATATTGCTTCCCTTAAAAAGAAGGAGGTGAATCCTTCTTTGCAAAATTTATTGCATGCACAGTTTATTCCTTCTCTCCATAGCGGATTTACTATGGTACTACAATAGCAATTTAATTTCTGGTAAAGGGCAATCAATTACATTCACGTTCTATTCAGCAATTCCTAGATGTCACTGCCCTCCACACATTCCTCCTCCCTCTATAATTTGATAGGGTACTGTGCATGGGCTTTAGGTCCCCCATTCTGAAGTATACATAAGATTTTTGGGGTGATGCACAATTTGTCTTAATAACAGTGTCCAAAAAATGGCTCCTGCCTGCTTGCTGTGATTGTGTAATTCCAAAACTGAAGGAAACAAAATGTAAATAATAAATGTAGCGCAAGTACATTTTATTTTGCTCAACTATCATGATAGAAAATAATTTGGAATTCTTTCTTAAGGTGACAGGTCCCCTTTAATTCTGAGACTTGAAGCTTTCTAGAGAATATGTGCAAAGCCCAACATGAAAAGTAGAGGGACTTGAAGTCCAAGAATCCATTAGCAAGGGAGGGGTTAAATGACTGCCAAGCTAGGTGGGTTTCGGAAATGGACCATGCAATTTAGAAGTATGTTGCGTATAGAGATTCATGGGTAAGCCTAAAAACATCAACATCCGCAAAGGTTTACCCAACTTGCTTCCAGCCCAGCTACTCCAAAATTCCCTGTCCTAATCCCACTTTTGTGACTGCTTGCATCCTACTTTTTTTTTTTTTTTTGATAGCCATGTCTGTGGAGTTGGGCAGGTCTAGAGTCTGTATATAAAATCAGACAGCTGTGCTCAGGTCAACCCCAACTGAATGAGCTCATGCCAAAAGGAGGTTATTTTTACCCCTTTAAACTTGTTTTGGCAAAGGGTTGTCGATTAGTCATAGGGGGGACAGCCCAAAATATTTATTACAACAATGTTACTTTCTCACCAGAAATTGGAGAGATCGTAATGTCAGTCCAAAATAAATACAGGTATAGGATCCGGAAACCAGTTATCCATTTTTTAGAATGATTTCCTTTCTCTGTAGTAATTAAACAGTACCTTTTACTTTATACAAACTAAAATACATCCTAACTGGATGCAAAACACTCCTATTGGCTTCATTTAATTTTTATATTTTTTAGTAGACTTATAAGGTATAGAGATCCAAGATCCCTTATCCGGAAAACCCTAGGTCCCGAAGTTACTGCATATCAGTAAATTTTAAAAATGCTGGTTTTGCTTCTACCTGCATGCACCCAGGTATTTATTTTGTTTGGTGTGTGTGCGCCCTCTCTACTGTGAGATATGTTATATAGATCTATATTCTCAGCAAGAAGTCAAGCAAAACATGTGCTCTAAATAGATGTATTTTAAAAAATATAAAATTCTGTTTGAATGTATTTTGATTATTTGTCGCATATGTTTCTATCATTATATATTATTCTATAATATATGGGCCGGCTACCTGAATAGAGACAGCATTACATCTGAAGGCATCGGTGCCAT
The DNA here is from genome assembly GCF_017654675.1 of Xenopus laevis. Lineage (NCBI taxonomy): Eukaryota > Metazoa > Chordata > Amphibia > Anura > Pipidae > Xenopus > Xenopus laevis. The sequence goes on along the minus strand of NC_054375.1, from coordinate 132,951,656 downwards.
TCCATAACCAGACAGGCTACTTAACCCTGGAATTGCTATCAGTTACACATGACTCATACAGCCTGCTTGACTTTGGAACCATTCAGGTATTTTAAAGCTTCACATAGGAAAGGTTAGATAATACTCATGAATAAAATACACATTGATGCAAAATTAAGATACATTTAAATAAGACAAACGATGATGCAGTTAAAAAAAATTGCAGTCATTATATGACAGATCTATTGTAACCCTTTAAGTGAGGTAGACTTTGTTAGACTAGATAGTCTAGGTTTCCTTTTCACTGCAGTACTTTTTACTGGCAAAATACAGCGAGGCAATAGCAAAGCATCCCGGCACGAACGGCAAAATAATCAAAAATAACCCAATAAATAGAACTTCAGTTGTTGAAAAAAAATTCTGCCTATTACTTCATTTAAAAAGAAAAAAAATATATTTTAATTTTGTTTTGGTGGTACTCTTCCCTCTCCCACACCCAGCAATCAGACTGTATAAAGAAGCCCTTCCCAACTAAAGTTGGTTACTTGTATCTCAGGCTTATATATAAGTGAAAGTTCAATATAATGGTGCAGGTGAAGGGAGCAATTAAATGGCATCTTGCCCTTCCACAACCGCTCTAAAGAATGAAGAGGTATTAAAATGAACATGCTTTCAATGTCACTGTTCTGCACTAATTTTTAAAAACATTAAGCAGGGGTACAATGAGGTTGTGACCACAAAATTCACATAGACAAATACAAGAGATGCTCTGCACTCAACACATTATCAATATATTAAGGACATTGAAACATTTTGTGCCTTTACGACTCTGGCCAGTCCTATGCTCAATTTTCATCTGATTCATTAAGAATTCTGTTGCTTCATTATACATTTTACAAAAGGGGCTAAGTTTTACCTGCAACTTAATGTGAAGGACTGGCCATGTCGGGGATGACTTTGACGTAGTTAGCCAACTTAAATATATTGCAATATATGGACAAACAATCCCTGTTTTGTTTAAAGGGGAAGGCATTTTTAGTAGCTTAAGGCACAAAATGTTTCAATGTCCTTAATATATTGATAATGGGTTGAGTGCAGAGGACCTCTTGTGTCCTCAATAAGTGTGTGTGTGTGTGTACCTGCTATGTTCTCCCACTAACCGATAAGCTCACTTACACCCCCCACCTGGCACCCGCACTAGGTAGGGTATGACATTTTACCACAAACTCAAGGGAGGGTGGAAGGGACCAGTCTGCAGCTTAGCCGGGTACCCAGAAGGGTTACCGCACAATCAAGCGACCAAAAAGTTCTGCCCAAAAGCTGACAACGATGGGTACACACCTGATGCAGGACTCTACCACAGGCAGGGCCAGGCTGGGTTTCAAAATAGCCCCCCAAGTACAAAGAAGCCCAAAAAAATAATATATGGCATCTTACAGTGGAAGTTGTCAAAATCAACAGACAGCCATAGGGAGGAGGTAACGTCTAAATGTACGACTACTGCCCAAATATATGGATTTTTCTTTTTCACGCACATAGTCCAACACAGAATTTCTTAGGGAAAATGAATTAATGAAAACGCCTCCAGTGTCCTTAATCAGTCATTATTTCCTTCAATCTGCCCCAATACCTGCAGGACAAGTATGAAGTAGTCCGCTGTCTTGCTGCGCTGGTACAGGAAGTTCTCTGTTGCCTTTTTATCATCCTCATTAAAATGCAGTTCCTGGACCACATCGGGGTACTTGAGTAAGCGCAAGAGGGTCTTCTCAGAGATTAGTGCAGGTGCAAACAGGAAAACCTCTGAAAACAACATAATGAAACACAGATAAGCACACTGAGGCACAGGGGAGGAGTGCAAATGAAGCAAAGGGTGTTTGGGGAAAACAAAACTCACCTGTAGATAGGAAGCGATGGGCAGCAAGGAGGAGCTGAGGGGAGATTTTAACCCTCAATTCATTGTCTGAGTCCTTGAATACTGAAAAGTCTTTCCTGTCTTGGCGACGCTTGACGCGTTTCTTACTGCGGTTATCAGCTGCAGAACAGATTAGAAGGATAAAAGAATAAAAGATTGTGAGTCGTAAAGGGCATATTTAATCCATAGGTAGAATACATTGAAAAAAAAAAGAAGAAAAAAAAAGAAGGGCAATTGCAAAATGTATATTTCCCATCCAAAGCACAAAAACTGCTTATCCAGCAATGATACCTTGTGATGAGTTAATAGGCCTGTGTCCAAGTGGAAGTGAAACTTGTCAGTCACTGTGTAGCCTTCTCTTCTGGCACTTTTGGAACTCTGCCCTAGTTGTGGGTCACTGCCACACTATATATTGAAACTATTTTTTTTTCTTATTTAAAATCTGTTAAAGGGGACACCACCTGAAAATGTAATTGTATGCAATTATCCAATATACAGTCATTAAAAAATATATATATTTTTTAAGTTATTTGCCATTGAAAGCAGCAACTCTCTGCACTTCTGGTTCTGACCCTTAAAACAAAATAGCCAACAGAATAATATGCGTAGAGAAGAACTGACTTCTGCTACACAGTTTAAAGGAGAAGGAAAGGTTAAAACCAAGTAAGCCTCATCAGAAAGGTCTATATAAATACACTAGTAAACCCTCAAAGTAATGCTGCTCTGAGTCCTCTGTTAAAAGAAACACTGGGCTTTTGTATCAGACTTCTTGCCTTCAGCTTAAACCTCCTTGCCCCGGGCGTGAGCATGCTCAGATTTGGAATCTGAGCTGAATGTTGAGGATCAATTGCAAACTCACTGAACAATTATGTCCATTGTGGCCCCCCTTCAAGTCACGGACTAACTCAGAGTTAGAGAGCTGAAAAGCAGGAAGTAGTGTTCTGTCCTGTTATGTTAGACATCCAGTCACTCCAGCCTTTATACATTACATTTTTACCAAAGCTAACTATATTAACATGTTTTATTTTGCACAGCCTAGCTATTTAGCCAGTTTTTAGTTTTACACTGAACGGTTCATTTAAACAAAAAAGCCAGAGAAGAAACGCAATTGCCCAACAATACACAATCCTGGACAATTTGCCCCAAAGCCTCGGTTAACATCCCATGTGCCTTCCCTTTGTTTGAGCTGCCTCCACGCACTGCTGCAGAATAGCTCTGCATTAACCACAGGCAAAACTTTCATTTAGATCTGCAGATAGAAATAAACTTTGTTTCCAGCAGTGATCATTTGCTAGAGGGTCACAACTATCTGACTATTGAAAGGTTCTAAAGAACCTCAAAAGGTAACTGGATGCAGAAAATGTCAGAGTACAGGGCAGTAATGCTGGTTTTATAGTGTTAGGGTCCTTAAAATTTAGCAGCATCAGGGTGATAACAGTTTAAGCCTGGCCTGGTTCCAGTGGACTTGTTATGTTTAAATTTGCGTGAAGGCTAGAAGCCAGCACACTAAAGCTGCAGAACCAGCCACACAAGTACTGAGAACAGCCGTCTGGCAGACAATGCTGTAAACTCCCTTTTCTTGCAGCAGTGCCATTTCAGGGCCACGGAACACAATGACTCAGTGACAGGACAGGGTTCAAAGATTAATATTTAAAGGAACAGTAACACCAAAAAATTAAAGCGTTTTAAAGTAATGAAAATATCATGTAATGCTGCCCTGCACTGGTAAAACTGATCTGTTTGCTTCAGAAACACTACTATAGTTTATATAAACAAGCTGCTGTGTAGTAATGGCAGAAATAAAAATAGGCTATATGGCACAGGTTAGATCGTGGATAACATGTTCTACAGGGCTTATCTGCTGTGTAACCTGAGCCTTTTCCCTTTGAATATTGCTACACAGCAGCTTATTTATGCAAACAATAGTAGTGTTTCTGAACCAAACACACCAGTTTAACCCACGCACGGCAACATTGCATTATATTTGTATTACTTTAAAACATTTTAATTTCTTGATGTTACAGTGATGTTACAGTTTCTTTAAAAAATTTTATGGTCTGGTCATATGTTCCTATGCCGTATCTCTGTAGCTTTCTCCTGTTATATATCAGGTGGATTAGGGCTTCATACTGTCGAGCAGTGTCTTAAAGGGGTTGTTCACCTTTGAATGACCTTTGAATGACGAAGAGAGTGATATACTGAGACAATTTGCAGTTGGCTTTCATTTTATTATTTGTGGTTTTGAGCTTTTTATTCAGCAGCTCTCCAGTTTGCAATTTCAGCAGTATGGTTGCTAGGATCCAAATTACCGTAGTAACCATGCACTGATTTGAATAAGAGACTGGAGCATGAATAGGAGAGGCCTAAATAGAAAGATGAGTAATAAAAAGTAGAGAGAACAATATATTTGTAGTCTTACAGAGCATTTGGAGTCAGTGACTGCCCCTCCCCATTTGAAAACTGGAAAGAGTCAGAAGAAAGAGGCAAATCATGTAAAATCTATAAAGAATAAATAATGAAGACCAAAAGAAAAGCTGCTTAGAATTAGCCACTCTAGAACATATTAAATGTTAACTTTAAGATGAACCACCCCTTTAACTTCAGAGGGTGAGCAGGTTATCGCCTCTCCAGCAACCCATGCTGTGTAAGTGCACTGAAATCAAGACTGTTTTAGGTAACCATTAAATGTGATACTCTTGTAATTTTCCGTGAAATCAGAACTGTAAAATATTTCTGGGGATTTGTCTTGCTCACGAAAAGGACAACCTGCCCCGTCCGTGTGCAGGTGACAGATTTCAATTACAAAGTACATGAAGTGGATTTGGGCAGTATTGCAGTTTTCTCTGATGGTGATGAAAGTGTGGCTGTAGCCTCAAAGGAACAGTTCAGTGTAAAAATAAAACTGGGAAAATAGATAGACTGTGCAAAATAAAAAATGTTTCTAAATAGTTAGTTAGCCAAAAATGTAATGTATAAAAGCTGGAGTGACTGGATGTGTAACATAATAGCCAGAACACTACTAAGGGGGGCCACATGGGACATAACTGTTCAGTGAGTTTGCAATTGACCCTCAGAATGCAGCTCAGATTTAAACGCAAACAGTTATGACCCATGTGGCCCTCCCTCAAGTCACTGATTGGCTACTGCCTGGTAACCAATCAGTGGAAACCAAGAGAGCTGCAAAGCAGGAAGTAGAGTTTTGGCTATTATGTTAGACATCCAGTCACTCCAGCCTTTATACATTACATTTCTGGCTAACTATATTGAATTATTTTTTTTTATATTTGCACAGCCTATTTTCCAAGTTTTTTTTTTTTTATACTGAACAATTCCTTTAAAGACCATGTGAATTACTTGGCTAACAGGAGGTAAATTAACAGGAGGGAAGCCCCCCACCCCATTCCCTTGGAAAAATCTCTTCTCTATGACATAGGCAGCATGATTCCCAAATGCTTTTGTAGGATGTGATTAGCAGCATTTCACACAGTGGTTTTCCCTGAGAGAGTGATCGCTTGGAGAAAACCTGGCTCCTTATCAAGCAGCTTGTGCGCATGACCATGTGACATTACAGTCAGAAAAAATAACTCACAAAAGTAACTTACTATACAAGTCAGATTCATCCAGGATCTCTGATTTTATAATCTCCTCAATGACATCCTCCAGCGTCACCAATCCCATCACCTCGTAGAATGGATCCCCTTCTCCTTCACTGTTCACTTTCTGTACGATAGCCAGGTGGGACTTGCCTGCAGGGAGACACATTCTGTAAGCAAAGTTCAGGGCAACAAAAGCAAAATGGGAGCCTGAAATTTACTCCAACTGCGCATGCGCTAAATTCTCCTCAGATTCCGAAGAAGAAAAAAAGAAGATGGCGCCCGTGAATTTCCGAGGCCAGATATACACGCAGGGGGAAGTAAAAAATTAGGAGCATTTGCCCTGGGGGGGGAGGGAGGTTGGACTACGCAGCTATGGGGGGGGGGGGGTAGGGGATTTTGCTAGTACGGGTTTGTTTCTCCTTTAAAGGTGAACCACCCCTTTAATAAAAGTTTATTCTTCTCAAAGTTCATATTTTTCAATTCAGTGCGGACCATCTTCATATCAATCCCATTGGTCTGGGAATGAGATATTGGACAGGCAGGTGCCCTATACATTTGGCCCAACAGTATACGATATTAAAGCTATTAAAACAAAAACAGTTACACATATCCCCATGGAAGGTATTTCTAAAGGAAATGTGAAACTCAAAGACAAGGGTTTTCAGACACTTTTTCCTTCTGGCCTGGCTTTATGGTCAATCATTTGTGCAGGCACATACCAAGGTCACAAATATAAGAAAAACTGACCATAATAGGCACTTGTATAGTTCAAGTAATAGCCAAGACTGTAAATTAGTAATAACCCTCAAATTTTTATCCTAATCTGCCTACATGGAAGGCCCACCATCACGCTGACTGGGGTTGGTGGGGGGAGGCAAACCCACAATTTGGGAGCCACTGCGCTAAGACCTCCCTGTCAGTCCAACGCAGGCAATAACTGTTATGAAGGATTTAGAAAAGAAGAAGATATTAAATCAACAATTATGCAATAATCCGAGAGCAGGGACGAGCACAATGTGTGCAGTGTGCCTACAGGATATAAAGTTAAGTGTCTGTGCCAGACAGGTAATTACACAATGTCAGGAATCTGCAAGGCATTCCGTTCTCCCTCATGAAAAATAAATCCAGATTTTTGGAGTCAGAGGAAAAGATCAGTTGGAAAGCTAAATGAATAGTTTATATGAGGTCGCTTGTTTGGCTGAACACTTATTCCCGATTAGTGCAATAAACCTGCAGTGGGTATTGGGTGCTCCTGGATAGTATGGAGCTGTAAAAATACCCAAGCATGTGTCAAGGCCAACAACAGAAAAACACCTGGCTGTGAATGAAGCCACAAAACAATAGAAAATACTAAGCAGGCACGCAATGGCAATACAGAGACTTTAAAGGGGTTGTTCACCTTTATTATGATGTAGAGAGGGACATTGAGACAATTTCCAATTGGCTAATATTTTTTATTATATAAAGGTTTTCGAATTATTAAAACTTTTTGTTCTGCAGTTCTCCAGTTTGCAATTTCAGCAATCTGGTTGCTAGGGTTCCAAATTACCCCAGCGACCATGTATTGATTTGAATAAGAGACTGGAATATGATTAGGAGAGGCCTGAACAGAAAGATGAGTAATAAAATGTAGCAATGACTATAAATTTGCAGCCTTACAGAGCATTTGTTTTAGGATGGGCCCATTAGGGACCCATTTTCTAAACTGGAAAGAGTCGGCAGGAAAATGCAAATAATTAAAAAACTATAAAAACTAAATAATAAAGACCAGTTGAAAGGTTGCTTAGAATTAGCCATTCTAGAACATACTAAAAGTTAAATTAAAGGTGAACCACCCCTTTAGAATCCAATACAATCCTGCTGCTCCAAGCAAGCAGCATGCCTTCCAGAGTGATGCATTGGAAGGGGGGAAGGTGAAGCCACCTGTTACCTTTCTTAAACTCTTCCAGAACAGCATCCAGCTTGGTGTCGCTGAACACGAAATGGAGGGGGTGGCTGTAGAAGCGGGTGATGGTACTCAGGGGGGTACAGTCATCGGGGTCCACAAAGGCAAGATCCTTAACATAGAGGATATCCACGATGTTGGAGCGCTCGTTCTCATAGACGGGGATGCGGGTATAGCCGCTCTCCATGATGCTGGACATTGTGTTGAAGTCTAACAAGGCATCGCTGGGCAGCATGAAGCAGTCCTCCACTTTGGTCATGACATCCTGCACGGTCTTGGTGCGCAGCTCCAGAGCCCCCTGTATGATGTTCATCTCCTCACGCACAAGACCGCTATACGGCTCCGTCACCTGCAACAGGAGGAGGAAAATGTTTTGTGCGCTAGAAAACTAGGTAAAATATATAAACGAACAGTAACACCAACAAATGAAAGTGTTCAAAGATTTCAATATTTAAAGGAACAGTAACACCAAAAAATTAAAGCATTTTAAAGTAATGAAAATATCATGTTCTGTTGCCCTGCACTGGTAAACTGATGTTTGTTTCAGAAACACTACTATAGTTTATATCAGTGATCCACAACCAGTGGCTCATGAGCAACATGTTGCTCACCAACCCCTTGGATGTTGCTCCCAGTGGCCTCAAAGCAGGTGCTTATTTTTGAATTCCAGGCTTGAAGGCAAGTTTTTGTTGCATAAAAAAACAGGTCTACTGCCAAATACTGTAGGTTGCCAGTCCACATAGGGGCTACCAATAGCCAATCAAACCATATTTATCAGCCATGGGACTTTTTCCTGCTTCTGTTGCTCCCCAACTGTTTTTACATTTGAATGTGGCTCACAGATAAAAAAAAAAAAAAAAAAAAAAAAAAAGGTTGGGGACCTCTGGTTTATATAAACAAGCTGCTGTGTAGAAATGGCGAAAATTGGAAAAAGGCTATATGGCACAGGTTAAATAGTGGATAACAGATAACACCATTATGTTCTACAGAGCTTATCTGTTATCTGCTGTGTAACCTGAGCCTTTTCTCCTTTGAATGGCTGCCCCCATTGCTACACAGCAGCTTATTTATATAAACAATAGTACTGTTTGAGGCAAACAGCAGTTTTACCAGTGCAGGTCAATACTGCATGCACAGTTCTCGCAAACCGGAAGATTACCGAAGAGAAGAAGATGGCGCCTGTGAGCTCCGCTGCGTTCCTTCTGCATGTGCGGTTGCTATTTCTAGAGGGGGGGGCAGAATTCAGGGCTAAGACTGTGCAGTGGGGAGGCAGGGAGGGGGGTTGATGGGGACTTATCACCATGGGGGGGTTTAGTTCTCCTTTAAAAGGAACAGTAACACCAAAAAATTAAAGTTTTAAAGGATATACAATATAATATATTGTTTCCCTGCACTGGTAAAACTGGTGTGTTTGCTTCAGAAAGACTACTACAGTTTATATAAAAAAGCTGTTGTGTAGCCATGGGGGCAGCCATTCAAGCACAGGATACACAGTAGCTAACCGATACGTTCTGAAGCATCACATTGTGTACGACAGAGCGTCTCTATTATATGCTGTGTATCCTGTGCCTTTTCTGCTTGTTCAGCTATGAATTGCTGCCCCCATGGCTACACAGAAGCTTGATTATATAGACTATTGTAGAGTTGCTGAAGCAAACACACCAGTTTTACTAGAGCAGGGCAACTGTACATGATATTGTCATTACTTTAAAACACACATTTTTTGGTGTTACTGTTCCTTTAAGCTAGCCATACACATACCAACAGAACTGTTTTGTATGATTTTCGGGACTTGCATGCTGGCCATGTACCATGGATATTACACAGCTTAAAAATGAGAAAGTGAGCAACAGATCCTGTTCATTGACTGCAGTTCCAATTATTTGCACTGTCAGCCAAACACACACAAAAGGAAAGTGGCTATACTGTGCACAGCCACTCGTATGTTATCTGTATGGATCAGCTTGTGAATGGCCACCTTCAGGGTAAATAGCACCCTATGCCAAATTATACAATGGTTTGCTCATTACTGGTTTGCAAAGTAGTGTAAAAAGTAGGGATGCACCAAGGTTGGTAGGTCTAATTTTCAAGTCAGCTACAAAACTTGCCAAGAGGCACTTCAATAGTAGCCCAATATGTGCGGTGAAAAAAAAAAAAAAAAATTTAAACATTTAAATTAAAATGCGCCTTTTTCAAATTTTCACCGATTCGCTAATTTTTCCATGAGGCAAAATAGGACAGATTTGCCTGTCAACCAGGCATGTAAATACAGAGGGGGCCTAGGAGGTATAGGTGCCCCATAAGGTCCTAATACATATACAATTTCAATAAATATTAGTAAGACAGATCAACCTCTAGACATTTTGGTGGCCACCAAAATTGGCTGAAATTGAGTAAAATCACTGGAAAATGAGCGAATGCCTAAGAGTGACGGGAGACTGGGTTACAGAGCCCAAAATCTGGTAAATCCCAAATTCTACACAAGTCAGTCCCATTGCATGCTGGGTATTGTAGTCTTGCATTAAACGTGGCAGTTGGCAAATTGTTAAACAAAGACTACATTACCCAACATGCATTGCGAGATGTAGGTTTGAAACAATAGGGAAAGAAAAAAAAAAAATCTTTGGCTGGCAAACTACAAACCAGCCAAAGGCCCAAAATGTATCCCAAATCTGTACCTTGGCTAGTTTCTATTCTTAAAACAGCCTGGGCTTTAAATTAGTAGCCCAGTTTGGCTGGAAAACCACCAACCTGCCAACCCTGTGATGCACCAAATCCTGGATTCAGTTTCGTATTTGGACTTTTTCAACAGGATTCGGCCGCATCCAAGTATCTGGCCGAACCAAATCCAAAGAAAGTCATGTCACTCGGCCTCTTTTCCAGCTAATTTACTTATGCAACTTATTATAATAGCGGATATTGGTGCATCCCTAGCAAAAAGGACAGTAGCACCATTATTTCAGATTTCAGAGCATGCACAGAGATTTAAAAATAAAAAACCAAAAAAAAAAATCAATATATAGATCAACATGATATAGATTATATATATTACTGGCCAGCCTGGAGCCTAAGCTGGCCTTGCTCGGTTATCGCCAATAATGTTGCCTTGCCCAAGCCTGATCTCACTAACACAAAACAGTTAAAACTTATGCTTTGACCTTCATCATACTGGATGCTTCCCCCCACCTCGAGTAGCATTCTTCATTCTTATTGTTGATCGGCAGCCACATTCATCATGCCACTCACTGTATTGTTACATGCCTGACATTACCAACCAGCACACACAGTGACGGACTCAAAGGACTTTTGCCGCAGAGTAAAACTATCCCTCTCAGCACCTGTCACTGGAATTAAGTTATGAAGATTCCAAAAGAAAGTACCCTTGTAAAACACAACACTGTAGGCTTGATCTGTGCCTAGAATACTCCTTTTGCATGAAAAAAAAAGGATTAGCCCTAACTTTGATGCCAGTCAAGTCTGCCAACAAAGTTAGTTCAAACTCCAAAAGAAGCCACATGCAGCATTGCACTGGTTTAAGTAAACTAGACTATTTCTGAAAGATATGTTCAAGTACAGTCAGTATACCTGCTATCCCACAGTCACACTCCCTTCCCAGAGACTATTATCCCACTGTTACTATAGGCACCATCTCTCCCTACTATACCGGCTATCCCACAGTCACAGTCCCTTCCCAGAGACTATTATCCCACTGTTACTATAGGCACCATCTCTCCCTACTATACCTGCTATCCCACAGTCACAGTCCCTTCCCAGAGACTATTATCCCACGGTTACTATAGGCACCATCTCTCCCTACTATACCTGCTATCCCACAGTCACACTCCCTTCCCAGAGACTATTATCCACTGTTACTATAGGCACCATCTCTCCCTACTATACCTGCTATCCCACAGTCACACTCCCTTCCCAGAGACTATTATCCCACGGTTACTATAGGCACCATCTCTCCCTACTATACCTGCTATCCCACAGTCACACTCCCTTCCCAGAGACTATTATCCACTGTTACTATAGACACCATCTCTCCCTACTATACCTGCTATCCCACAGTCACACTCCCTTCCCAGAGACTATTATCCCACTGTTACTATAGGCACCATCTCTCCCTACTATACCTGCTATCCCACAGTCACACTCCCTTCCCAGAGACTATTATCCCACTGTTACTATAGGCACCATCTCTCCCTACTATACCTGCTATCCCACAGTCCCTTCCCAGAGACTATTATCCCACTGTTACTATAGGCACCATCTCTCCCTACTATACCTGCTATCCCACAGTCACACTCCCTTCCCAGAGACTATTATCCCACTGTTACTTTAGGCACCATCTCTCCCTACTATACCTGTTATCCCACAGTCACAGTTTCACCCAGTCACTACCATAACCATGTGTAATAAGACTGCTGCTGCTGAATCGCTACCCAGCTCGGATCCCCTATAAGTGGATTTGTACGGATGATGGTTTATTCCCAGCAGCATGTATAGTCGGTATAGTCCAGCCTGTATAGTCCAGCCTGTATGGTCGGTATAGTCCAGCCTGTATGGTCGGTATAGTCCAGCCTGTATAGTCGGTATAGTACAGTCTGTATAGTCAGTATAGTACAGCCTGTATAGTCGATATAGTCCAGTCTGTATAGTCGGTATAGTACAGTCTGTATAGTCGGTATAGTCCAGTCTGTATAGTCGGTATAGTCCAGCCTGTATAGTCGGTATAGTCCAGCCTGTATAGTCGGTATAGTCCAGCCTGTATAGTCGGTATAGTACAGTCTGTATAGTCGGTATAGTACAGCCTGTATAGTCGGTATAGTACAGCCTGTATAGTCGGTATAGTACAGTCTGTATAGTCGGTATAGTCCAGCCTGTATAGTCGGTATAGTACAGTCTGTATAGTCGGTATAGTACAGTCTGTATAGTCGGTATAGTCCAGCCTGTATAGTCAGTATAGTACAGTCTGTATAGTCGGTATAGTACAGTCTGTATAGTCGGTATAGTACAGCCTGTATAGTCGGTATACTACAGCCTGTATAGTCGGTATAGTACAGCCTGTATAGTCGGTATAGTACAGCCTGTATAGTCGGTATAGTACAGCCTGTATAGTCGGTATAGTACAGTCTGTATAGTCGGTATAGTACAGCCTGTATAGTCGGTATAGTCCAGCCTGTATAGTCAGTATAGTCCAGCCTGTATAGTCGGTATAGTCCAGCCTGTATAGTCGGTATAGTCCAGCCTGTATAGTCGGTATAGTCCAGCCTGTATAGTCAGTATAGTACAGCCTGTATAGTCGGTGCTGCTATTTTGGCTCAAGCCTGGGATCATGTGGCTCATTCCCTATCATTACTCAGCCTCACCTTGAGCATCTCGAGCAGCTTCTCCCGGTTATAGACGGTTCCGATCTCCTGGCCGAGGGCACAGTCGAGCAGGCGGCTGACGGGATAGGCCACGGGGAAGGTGAGTAACATGAAGATGCGGGTGAGCCAGATGGTATTGGCCCCTACAGCCAGGCCGTGGCGGGAACACAGAGCCTGGGGCACGATCTCCCCCAGCACGACGATGCCCATGGTGGAAGCGAGGATGGCGGCCAGGCCGGAGCCGATGAGCTCGTCGAGCAGAGTGGTGAGGGTGGTGTTGACCAAGACGTTGCCGAGCAGCAGGGAGCAGAGCAGGTAGTTGCCCTTCCGCCTCACCGGCTCGATCTTGGACGCGTAGCGCTTCTCTCTGTCCGTCCCGCAGCGTTGTACCACCCGCAGCTCCATGGGGTCGAGCGCCATCAGCCCCAGGTTGAGTCCGCTAAAGATCCCGGAGAGTACAAGTAACACGGCGATAATACATCCCATCAACCAGACCGGCAGCAGCGGCTTCTCCTCCTCCAGTACCCGCAGCCTCCCGTCCGGTCCCGCGTGTAACTTCCAGGGCAGCCCGGGGCCTCGGCTCGTACACAGCACGTACACCCGGGAGCTCTGGCTCTTCCGCAGGGGCAGCACATCCAAGCGCACTAGCGCCGCCGCGCCGAATCCCTCCTCGCTCACGTTCAGCCGGGTCACCACCAAGTCCCTACTGTCCTCCAGGCAGCTGCGGTTGTCCTGAGAGCCCGGGGAGTACTCGGTGAATGCCAGGAGCTGCCCGCTGTCCTCCCGCAGGTGCAGGCCATAAACTCGCAGCTCCAGCCGACTGCCTTCCACTACTTCTAGCTCCCCTTCCGGGGACAGCGCGGAGTGTCGGTCACTTCTCTCCAAGCGGAAGCCTAGGATGAGCGGCAGTTCCTCGTGAAGCGGAGAGTCGGTACGAGCAGCGCAGCAGGACAGGGGCAGCAGCAGGAAAGACAGCGCGCAGCCCAGCAGTCCGTACAAACATCCACCAGACGCAGCCATACTATACTATGGGGTTCTCCCAAGCCACGGCCGGGTCTGCGAAGCCGGGGCCACGCCCCCTCAACGCTAGGAATCACGTCCATTTTTCATCCTGTCAGACAAGCTCACGCCCTTTTACCGCTATTTTTTCTCCCTCTGTCGCCAGGGTTGTATTTACGTAACCACGCCCTCTTGCTTCTCTTTGACACGTGGGGTATTTTTTGTCGTCTTACAAGTGACCCGCCCACATGAGATAGTCCCCGCCCCTCTGTCAGTCGGCTCTCGCCTTATCCCATTAAAAAGACCACCTAGGCCGCGTATAGTTCAAATACCTCAGCTTTCTATACTGAAAACTGAATAGGAAGCAACTAAACATGAATTTAGATACGTTTTTCGTTTTTAATTGAATCTGCCCCAATGTGTATGTTCAGTATTCCGAGCTTTAGGCTGTGAGGCGAACTGTTAAAAGGACAAGGAACGCTAGAAAATAAAATAATTATGAATTAAAAAGCACTGTTTATTGAGACAAAAAAACAGATGGCTGCAGTGTAATGGACGCCTATCGCTTTTGGGGAACATAGGCCATTAAAGGAGACATATTGTGTAAAAAATAAGACTGTACCAGTGCATTATACTTCCAGGCTGTGCAGGGGAAATGGTGGCTCTCAGCTCACTGCTAAGTAGGACAGGAATCAGCAGCTAGTAATACCTGATACGGAACTGAAGCCTGTCTGTGGTTGTGAGAACACCAGGCCCGGGCCTAGGACGACACAAGCTCAGGGGCGGCTTGCCGCCCAGCCGCTCTGGAGATAAAACGGATGCGCATGCGCACGATCCGAGGGAAGGGGCGACGGAGGAAGTCATCCTCTCAGTGCGCACAGCACAAATCAGGCCCTGATGACCGCAGGGTAGAGTCCTGCAGCGGGTCGGGTACCCGTGGGTTACTCTCAAGAACCTGCGGTACCCTGCGGGTTGCGGTTAGAAATTCCGGGTGTGGGTATAGCGGGTTTGCGGGTCAGGCCGCGGGTCTTCTAAATAGCGATATTTACTCCTTTATCTGGGCACGTCTACTTCCGATGACGTCACTTCCGGTTTACAATGACAGCCCTTCCTGTTTTACTCCTTTTTTTCGGAATATGACTACTTCCGATGATGTCACTTCCTGTTTCCAATGACAGCACTTCCTGATTCTTGATGGTCAGCGGGTCCGGATTGCGGATAAGGTACTTGCGGGTCGGGTAGCGGGTCCAAGCAGGTAAGAATGCGGATTGCAGGTTGCGGGTACGGGTCGGGTACTAGTCCCAAAAAATGGACCCGCACAGGACTCTACCGCAGGGCTATGATCAGGGGTGATCCTGGCCCCACCGCCGCCTGAGGCAGCAGCTGCTGCCCTGGAAATTTGCTCTTAAAGTACCAGGAGCAGCATTTTTGCTGCCCCTGGTACCTAGTGGGGCGCTGCCGCCTGAGGCGACAGCCTCAACTCTTCTCATTGGCGAAGCACCCCTGGCTATGATTGCCTGTCCCCCACCCACCCACCCCTCATTTGAAACACAGTCAGGGACCAGAGAAAATCTATAGGGAGCTCTAATAAAGGGGCTATTTTTAAATATAATATTAATTTTCAGCACCATGTACAAGCAACACCACATATTACTTATAATTGCCTAACATTTTTTTGTTTTTTTTCATTTATCCTATATGTCTCCTTTAAATCACAGGATACACAGTAGATAACAGATAAGTGCAGAAGAATCTCATTTGAAGTAACAGCTCTAGCATGGAGCACCAGTGAGTGGGGCCTATTTTCCTAAAAACAATTCTTCTTTCAGGAACATATCTTAGAACTGCAAGCTTGACGCGTTTAGTGGCTACCAACCACTTTGTCAAAAGTTAGAAGAATCTCATTGTATACTACAGAGCTTATCTGTTATCTCCTGTGTATCCTGTGCCTTTTCTCTTTTTTCAGCTTTGAATGGCTGCCCCCATGACTACACAGCAGCTTGTTTATATAACCTATAATAATCTTTCTGAAGCAAACACACCAGTTGTACCAGTGCAGCACAACAGTATATTACATGTTCATTACTTTAAAACACTTTTATTTGGTTACTGTAACGTAACTAATTAGGTTCAGGCCCAGGTGCAAGCCGTGTTTTTTGTCTTTATCTTTTTTCCCTATTAAGAACATTGGGATCAACTACCATTTTTACTGGGCAGGCCAGTAAAATGCCGGCCAGGTGGCAACCCTAGCCATTGCCCAGGCCGGGATGCACCCCTGGTAGTTCCGCCACTGAAAGTACTGTTACTCTGCACAAAACAATTACAATTATTTTACACACAAGGGTCCTTGCTTTCTTTTTTAACTTTAGATAAGGCATCCTGTGGTACGGGGCAGCAGGCTAGTTATTTATTTACAACATCTTAATCTTTGATCATTTTAATTGTACCAATAATCTAGACAGTGATCCCCAACCAGTAGCTCGCGAGCAACATGTTGCTCTCCAACCCCTTGGATGTTGCTCTCAGGGTCCTCAAATCAGGTGCTTATTTTTGAATTCCAAGCTTGAAAGCAAGTTTTAATTGCATAAAAACTAAGTATACTGCCAAGTTGAGCCTCTTGTAGGCTGCCAGTCCACAAAGGGACTACCAAATAGCCAATTATAGACTTTATTTGACACCCCAAGGGACTTTTTTCATGCTTGCGTTGCTCCCCAACTCTTTTTACATTTGAATGTGGCTCACAAGTAAAAAAGGTTGGGGACCCCTGATCTAGATTATGTTTGGGGCGGGTGAGGTGACTGAAAGAGTACACCTCATGGTCTTGCACTGGGAAAGTTAGGAAAAGCACCGTGGGCAAATTTTCAATAGATATATAGAGTATACATATAGAGCGAAGATATATATTGTGTCTATAAAGAGTAAAGGTCTTTAAATTAAAGTTATTTAAAATTATTTGATATCCAAACCATTCACACTAATAACTGAGCAGATTCTACCCTACTGACGGGTTATCAGTTATTGGGTGGGCTCAGTTACTGATGTTACAGGTACAAGGCTCTATTTTAAATCTCATCCTGGACCTGAATGCAGTTCGGGCTCGGTACAAATTCCAAAAAAATGTTATGCTAAAGTTTTCTCTTTGGTAGTTCCCCCAAATGGTGTATTTGGGCTAGAGCCCTTTGGCGAGTAGGTCCCTTACTAATAGTAGCAGCTACTAGCTACAAAATAGACAATAGTGATAATTCTCTTTACTAACACATTACGTGTGTTTTACCAGAGGCAATTCTCAGCATTGCCTATAGCAGGGTATTTTGTAGCTACAAAAATTAGCTGCTACTAGTAGTTCTGTATGTCTTCACCCTTAGTGTTGGGCCTGTAGGAAGAGTGGAGCCCAATTGGTATATGCAAGCCAGATGGTCACCAATTCTAATTTATGCTGGCCAGGATTCTAACACCTTTGTTCACCTTTGAATTAACTTTTAGTATGATGTAGAGAGTGATAGTCTAAAACAATTTGTAATTGGCTTTCATTTTTAATTATACGAGGTTTTTGAGTTATTTAGCAGCTCTCCAGTTTGTAATTTTGGCAATCATGTTGCTAGGGTCCAAATTACCCCAGCAACCATGTATTCATTTGAATAAGAGACATTAATATAAATAGGAGAGGCCTGGATAGAAAGATAAATAGTAAAAAGTAGCAACAACTACACATTTGTATCCTTACAGAACATTTGTTTTTAGATGACCCCCATTTGAAAGCTGGAAAGAGTCAGAAGAAGAAGGCAAATAATTCGAAAACTATAAAAAAAAGGCAAAATGAAAGCCAATTGAAAAGTTGCTTAGAATTATAACATACTAAATGTTGACTTGTGCTCTGATAAACTTCAATCACTCTTTACTGCTGTACTGCAAGTTATAGTGATATCACCCCCTCCCCTTTTCCCCCCAGCAGCCAAACAAAAGAACAATGGGAAGGTAACCAGATAGCAGCTCACTCACACAAGATAACAGCTGCCGACTGAGACATATTCAGTTACATTGAAAAGGAAAAACAGCAGCCTGCCAGAAAGCATTTCTCTCCTAAAGTGCAGGCACAAGTCACATGACCGGGGCAGCTGGGAAATTGACAAAATGTCTAGCCCCATGTCAGATTTCAAAATTTAATATAAAAAAAATCTGTTTGCTCTTTTGAGAAATGGATTTCAGTGCAGAATTCTGCTGGAGTAGCACTATTAACTGATGCGTTTTGAAAAAAACATGTTTTCCGATGATAGGATCCCTTTAAAGTTGTACCACCCATTTAAGGACTGCACAATAACATAAGCCAAACATTCCATGGGAATAAAAGTACAATTTTCGTTTATTAACTTTTGTGTATTTTCCACTGGAATAAAAGACTAGTTTTGCAACCTTCTTTTTTGCAAACCATACATCCAAGTATTTAGATGACTCCAGTCTGAGTTTGCACTGGTTTCATGCCAGCCTTTATATGAGTCAGGCATGTGATGCAATCAGCCTGTAAAAAGCAAGAAACTCCATAGCTGTAAAGAACAGATGAACCCTTCATTGCGAAAACCACAGAAATATGTGCAGGGAAGAGAGCAGTGAGAGGGTATGTGGGAATCACATGACTGTAGATAATGCTTTAGGCAGGGTGAAGTGTGAGCATTCTCCTGAGTCATGCTTAATAAACCTTTCTTCAAGAGAGAAAAAAATTATAACAATAGACATGCCTAACACGCGTCAGTGTGCTAAAGAACTAGTGGACCAGTTCTTTAGAGCACAACTAGTGTAATGCGTCTTTTTTACTGAAACAATATATATTGTATATGAATTGCTGAATAAAGAAAGGTTACTTCCATGTTCGAGGAAAATATTGGTAGACCCAAGCATACATTCTGCTGTTATTATACTACTGGAGGCACCATTTCATTGTAGTCTATAGAAAGTAAGTCATTCAGACTCTGTAGAAGACAAATTTGTCACAAAAGGCCAACAGTTATAGTCCTGTGAGTATATGAGAGACTCATAACTGCCACATGTAGCACAGCCGAGAATTTTTTGGCCATACTCCAAATACTCTAATTTAACAAAAGCACGCCCCTTTTGGCTGCATTTATTGACAGGAACAGTGTGTGCCCCCCAGCATTTCCTGACAGACTCAGCATGTGCCCCACTTTATTTTTATGATAGACAAAGTCAGAAAAAGAAAAGGAATGCACAGAACCTCACATCAAGAATTTTCCAAATTCACCAAGTTTTACAAAGCATGTGGCCCCCAGCACAGTGCAGCACATTCACCCTAACAGATAACAAGTTGTCTAATTTCAGGCTAAATAAAGTTCTGTCTTGCATAAAAAAGGGCATAAACTCGAAGGATATAAACTCGAAGGATGAAAATATAATTTTTCCTCTTTGAAGATCCCTGGTAAGGCCTCACCTTGAGTATGCAGTGCAGTTTTGGACTCCAGTCCTTAAGAGATATATTAATGAGCTGAAGAGAATAAAGAGATGTGCAACTAAACTGTTTAGAGGGATGGAAGATTTAAATATGAGGGTAGACTGTCAAGGTTGAGGTTGTTTTCTCCAGAAAAAAAGATGCTTGCAAGAGGACATGACTAGTCTTTACAAGTACATTAGAGGACATTATAGACAGATGGCGGGAGATCTTTTTACCAATAAAGAGGACCACCACACAAGAGGCTACCCCTTCAGACTAGAAGAAAATAACTTTAATTTGAAGCAGTGTATTCAGTGATTTCATGGACAGACATAATATCCAACACTATTGTGATACTAAAATCTACAGTTAGTATAGATATTGTTATATATAGTGTATGGAGGGTTCGTGTGAGTGTCTGCAGTTAGAGGGGCTGAACTTGATGGATTTTGGTCTTTTTTATACCCAACTTAACTATGTTATAAACTCAGGAACCCTCAGATATAATCATAGGAGATTTACATAGGAGATGTACATAACTGAGACTAATGACTGCATCAGAACAGCGACTGCACCGACACAAAAAAGTGCTTTATGTCTTTTAAAAATGTACTGGCAGGATACTGGGGAAAAAACCTCCACTGGCCCAGACCCGCTCCTTGCACTCCCTCTCCTTACCTCCCTCCTGACCCATGTCGCCACTGACACGCAGGAAAAAGGTACGCAAATGGGTGGGGTTGGCGGCAGAGTGGACATCACGGCTGGGGGACGCTGGGCATGAGAAAAATCCTCAAGCTTTCAGAATCTGAGCCATGCTTCTATTGCACATACACATATACTTTGGCATCCTCTCGTCTATTACACCTTAGGTTGCAGCCTTTGTGTGTGTGCAGTTTATGCCCATTTGAAAATGTCTGAATGCTCCATAGAGGTGTTGGGCTCTCATGCATGAAAACCTGATATTGATTGGTTTGAAATTAGCAGAGGGCTTCTGTTCTGAAAAAAAGTGTTTTTACTGTGACATTCTATCCAATCTATGTCAAATTTAAAGGAATTGTTCAGTGTAAAAATAAAAACTGGGTAAACAGTTCAGTGTGAAAATAAAAACTGTGTAAATAGATAGGCTGTGCAAAATCTCATCCTTATATTGTGACATTTATATGTAGGGGCCCACAGGGGTTAATCTGCCCCTATGGTTTAAGGCCCCTCCCCTTTCTTAGTGTGATTGGCCAAGAGGGGTAATAACAACTTCCTGCCACACTGCAATATAGTGTGTGTAAGGAGTGACCTCTTCCTCTTTGGCCTCTGGATAGTGATCCAGCTGAGTGTGCCCAGGGGAGCCTGGGTACAGCAAGGCCCAGAAAGGCATGTGTCGGGGACCAGGCACCGCCGTGAATGAGAAATAGAAAGTGGCAGGTGAGCTCCCAGTACTAGTACGTTCTAGGAGTGTAATATAGTCAGGGTTGAGCTAGATAAGAGCAGCTCTGAGCTCCAACATAGGAGTGATAGATTTGAGGTATCTCTCCCAGGCCATATTGCCTGTAGTATAGGGATCCCAGCGGAGAGGGAATCAGGAGAGATGATTACCCTGAGGTTGATCCAGAGACCAATACCGGAATATGTCGCAGAGGTGTGCCTGTATAGTCTGCATCTACCTTGGAAGTTCTGTGTGAGCAGGGTTGTGACTATATGCCTGCCAAGTCTTTCCTAAAGGAGTGTCAGCATGTGTAAAGCTGCATGTGATGTGACTGCGCACTTTTCCTCTGATCCATTGGATGTGAGTAAATCTGGGGACATTGCCTAATAAACAGTTCTTTCATATGTACAGTAGCCTGAGTGTTGTAGTTGCACTACACCTTAGAGGGAAAGCTTCCACATAGCTAAGGCCCGGATCCTGAAGAGAGATTCCAATGTAATCCATGCTCTGCTCACTAGCAGCTATATATATAAGCTATATATAGCCTGGGGAGCCTGTGGTAAATTACAGATTCCCAGGAGCATCATATCATGCTCATTTAGTGCTCATCTAAAGGTGGCCATACACGGAGAGATCCGCTCGTTATCGCCAAACGAGCGGATCTCTCCCCGATATGCCCACCTTGAGGTGGGCAATATCAGGCTGATCCAATCGTGGGCCCTAGAGCCCAAGATTGGATCCTAACAGTGGCTTTACGGGCGGTCGGATCACGGGACCGCATCAACGAACAGATGTGGCCGTTCGGCCAGATCTCGATTGGGAAAGCCCGTCGGGGGGCCCCATACACGGGCCAATAAACTGCCGACTCTGTCTGTTGGCAGCTGTTATTGGCCTGTGCATGGCCACCTTAAGTCAGGCACATTTATGTGTAGTAAATTGAGCACAAATCTATCCAACATACTATGAAAATGTGACACACCTGACCTCTAGTGGTTAACGTGACCATTAAAAAACTTACCACTAGGAGATTTTGTCGGCTCAATAAACGCTGCCTGCTGCATCTTCAACTGACAAGATAAATGCATGAACAAATGACCCAATCCAACTTTATCTGATCCAACAATACATCACAGCTGTGGGGGGATCAGATTCTGTAGCATCCTGCAAAATATCATGGTGTTGCATGGCCAGATCAGATAAAATGTGACCCACAAAATCTGATCAAAAAACTCTGTGGATCGGTTAAGTCCTTAGTGTTCAGGTTTAAATTACCAAAATAACAGTTATTAGCATGTCATAGACATGACCACTTCTCTAGGTTTTATATTTGTGTCAAAGCTTATAGAAGAACATATGTGCACTAAATAGCCACATTCACTATTAGGCCTGAACTCCACGGCACAATGTCTTCAGATCTGACGCACTGAGAGGAACCGCAGGTGACCAGTCAGAGAGGCAGAATATAATGTAAGTTAATGAAACATCGCAGCTACAAACTACATGCATCCGACTGTTGGATGAAGATGCTGCACGCTGCGTCTTCATCCAGCAGTCGGATGCATGTAGTTTGTAGCTCCATGTTTGTAGTAGAGCCTGTGGGATTGGTTAAATTTATTCTCAGCCTATCGGGACTTCCCTCCTTCCAACCATGTACATATTCAACTATTGGTTGATAGTTGGTGCGAGCAGCCATGGTCAGTGATGTGCATAATGAGTGAGTCTCCCCACTTGCTCATAATGTGCGTGACCTCATGTGCACGTGCATAACTAGCGAAAGCTCATTCCAGGTCTAAAAAAGCTCACAAAGCTCTAAAATTCGCCTTCCCCCAGTCCAGATTCACTCCCCTCTACAGGTCTTGCTTACACCCTCTGTTGCTCGCTCCTCTGTCCATCCCTCCCTCCTCTGTCCGTTCCTCCCTCCCCTGCCCCAAACTGCCCCTACGCTTTCACTTCATTATGCCTATGTTAATATGCTTGCACGTACGCATATATTGGTATGGGATCTGTTATCTAGAATGTTCAGGACCTGGGGTTTTCCTAGTAACAAATCTTTCAATAATTTGGATCTCCATACCTTGACTCTATTAGAAAATGATGAAAACATGAAATAAACCCAATAGTCTGGTTTTGCTTACAAAGTACAAGGTACTGTTTTATTATTACAGAGAAAAAGGAAATCTGAATTATTTTGATAAAATGGAGTCAATGGGAAAAGGCCTTTCGATAATTCGGAGCTTTCTGGATTACAGGTTTCCAGAAAATGGATCCCATCTGGGCCGATTTCCTTTTCGACCGCCCCTAGGCCATGCCACTATTCCGAGTGGTCCTAGCACACCTGAGCCGTGCGGTCTGAGTGCCCTCACTGCCCCCCTCCCATAAAGCACACACAAACAAGCGCAGGAGCACTGGAGAGCTGCTCGTCCCCAGTGCTCAACAGAAGGCGACTGGACGGCATGGCCTCGCCACAAATCCAGGCCTGGGTCCCATTCCTGAAAACTCCCAACGTTTCAGTCATTACCAAAAGTTTTAATTTCAAAGACCTGATGAGTGCTATGCTCTGTTTTCTTCACTGATAATTCACCAGCATGAAGGGATTTGATTTTTAGTGGTGTGTGCTCCTTCCTGGAGCATATATATTATGCACACACACACAGTGTATTTCTTAGGTCAGGTCTGGTGCTGAACGTTACAGTAATGAAAATATGGAATCCTACTGATCTGCATTTGCATATCTGGGATTTTTTGAATACTTGATGCCAGCTGGCTATTCCTTCTCATGGTGGGAGTGATGCAGAACAGTACAAAGCTGTGTGATTATTCGGGGTGGGGGGGGGGGCTTGAGGTCAGGTTCTCTGGTGGGCCCCAAGTAGGGTTGCCACCTTTTCTTGAATAAAATACTGGCCTACCTATATTTTTGTGCATTTCACCTATTAATAACATTGCGATCAAGCTTTTTTTTTACCAGCCAGGCCTGTCAAATACCAGGCAGGTGGCAACCCTAGCCCCAAGTGCCCCAGTCCGACACTGCTGTGACCCTGTATTCCTTCCAACGGAGAGGGGCTATTGTTCTAAAAACCTGTGCTTTACATTAAAGGGTGACACCTTTAATTAAAAAGAATACATTTGTATCAGTGATGGTGATAAAGTGCTGGATCATGTGGGTAGAGTGGGGCTAAGCTTGTTATATATTAGGCCTGTGTGCTTCTGTTTGTATCTAGTACTGGAAACTCAGGCCACACAACTGCAGCTCAAGGACAGCAGCAGGAGGAAGGCAGACATGAAATCCTTGGTGGGCAAGGTTAAATGAAACACCTGACATTATTCAATACAATCCTTGTACTATTAGCTATACTGTATTTTCCACCAAGTCACCTTTATGCAGCGTAAGTTCTTAAACGACCCTAGAATGGTGGATGGTTATTCTTATGCATTAAACATGCTGCCTCCCTACACATTGCACAACTCCCAGGAGGCCCTTTCAAGCGCTGTTAAGCTGTTCGGCCAATCATCTCTCAAGCCACCTGGAACCAGCCGTTCTCTATGCTTATTGGATGCGCAGCAACCAATAGCGGGATGAGAACGGCTACGTAGCCTGAATCATTTGAAGAAAGTGATTGGCTTCTGTGGTGTCTGGTTAGGGAGTAGCAAGATGGCAGAGGCGATAGGAGTAAGGGAGAGGAGTTCGCGGTCACAATGGAGAAGGTGGAGGGTGCGGGTTCCAGTGTTGCTGATAGTCGCCTTGGTACATTGGGACATAGGAACGGCCGATCAAACGGAGGAATATTTAAAGAGAGAGCACTCACTGAGCAAACCTTACCAAGGTAAGAGCGCCGCGACAGGAGAGGCAGCTTGAGATATCGAACCCGGCAAGAAAGGGTGTCACATTTAAACTGGGGAGTTATTGCTGGTTCAGTCGAGTCCCCCAGTAACAAGAACAACTAAATACTAATTCCTATAGAAAACAACATGCCGATTGGCTAATTTCCAAATAAACTGCATCCGCATGTCTTCTTCACTTATTACATCAGGCTGCTGTTCCACACTTATTACATACAGCAGCAACTGTACACCTTTAAATTAACATTTAGTATGATGTATGTAATGAATGATATTCTGTAACAATTTGCAGCTGGTTTTCATTTGTTATTATTTGTCGTTTTAGAGTTATTCAGCTTTTTATTCAGCATCAGCAGGTCTCCTGTTTGCAGTTTCAGCAATCTGGTTGCTGGGGTCCACACTGCCCTAGCAACCATGCATCGATTTAAATAAGAGACTGGAATATGTAAAGGAGGGGGCCTGAATAGAAAGATGAGTAATACAATGTAGCAGTAACTATACATTTGTAGCCTTACAGAGCATTTGTTTTTAAATGGGGTCAGTGACCCCCATTTGAAAGCTGGAAAAAGTCTGAAGAAGAAGGGAAAATTATTCAAAAACTATAAAACATGAAAGCCAATTGAAAAGTTGCTTAGAATTAGCAATTCATACTAATGGAACCACACCTTTAAAGGAACAGTAACACCAAAAAAAATTAACACACTGGCAGAACTGGTATGTCTGCTTTAGAAATACAACTATAGTTTATATAATCAAGTTGCTGTGTTGCCATGGGGGCAGCCATTTAAGCACAAGACACACAGTAGATAACAGATATGTTCTGGAGAATCGCATTGTATACTAGAGAGCTTATCTGTTATCTTGATTGTATAAACGATAGTAGACTATAGTATAAAAACTATAGTAGAGTTTCTGAATCAAAAACACCAGTTTTACCTGTGCAAAGCAACAGTACATTATATCTTAATCACTTTGGTACACTTTGATTTTTTGGTGTTCCTTTTAAGGGTCAGGGCACACAGGCAGATTCGGGGGAAATAAGTCTCTCTGCAACAAATCTCCTCTTCTTCGGGGCGACTAATCTCCCCAAACTGCCTCCCCTACCTTCCCGCCGGCTAAAATGTAAATGTAAGGATGCCACTCTGCGCCAATTCCTTTTTTTAAGTCGCCCAAAGTTGCCTCACAACGAAAAGATTTACATTTTAGACGGCGGGAAGGCAGGGGAGGCGGTTCGGGGAGATTAGTCGCCCCGAAGAAGATGAGATTTGTCGCCGGCCGACTAATCTCCCTGAATCGGCCTGTGTGCCCTGACGCTTAGGGTGTTATTTGCTAAACTCTGAATGCAAAAATCACAAATAATTTGTGATTTTTTTTTTATATAAAATCGGACTTTTATAAAAAAAAAAATCTAAGTTTTCGGGTGAAAATCAGATGGGAAAAAAACCCGAAAAATTCATGAAAATCTGTTTTGTTTTTTCCTGCAAAGCACATTTTGGGGAAAATGTAATAATAAATAAGCGCAAAAAACCCGAGCGGATTTGATCAGAGTTTGTAGCAGAAAATTCAGACTTTGATAAATAGCCCCCTTAGACTACCTTTCCCATACAATTCTCTGGGTGCTGCTAGCCTTTTTATTTTGGCTTGTGAGAAGCCTTTGAGTAGTATGGCCCGGGGCTTCGGGTTCCCTGCGTGCTAGGGCCAGTCCAGGCATGTGTGCAACATTAGTGTTGAGGCTGACAGACCAGCTGGTATTCAGAAACCAGTAACTGAAGTGGGTTGAATGGTATGAAGTGGGCTGTCCACTCTGCCAGCCATGTATTATGCATTAAAGAAAGAGAGGGGTTTTAGGGAGTTCAACAACAACAACAACAGCAGTAAGAGGATTGCAGTCCAATCTGCCTTTACACAGACGATGTGCTGAATAGTCATGTGGCCAGTTCTAAAGAACAAAATCTTGCAACATACAGTAGAACCTCATTTTATGTTTTTCAGGGGACCAGAAAAACATGGTATAAAATCAGGGAAATGTATTATTCATAATTTATAGGTGGGACCAAAAAAAAACAACAATGTAAAATGAGGAAAAACTTAAATCAGGGAAAATTTGAGATTTCACTGTGCTTGTTTGGAAACACCGCATGTTGTTCTGCCCAGTACTGGAAGGTAGCATATTGTACCTCTTACTGGGAAGTATGAGGATGTTAGAAGAAGCCTGTAACAGAATTATGTGCAAAGGAATCCTTTTTCAATTTCAAGATCCTTATTGCAAGGGGTACACTATTCCCTATATAAAGATAAGGTATTTTACAGGGGGCATGTCCAGCCTGTCTGCTCCTCAAGTGTTTTTTTTTTAGGAGTTCCCCCTACTGTGTTGTCATTTTAATTATTAATGGAGTTCTCACACCCAGTTATTTCTTTCAGGAGTAGGCTCCTCTACATCGTCTCTATGGGACCTTTTGGGAAATTCACTTGTGACCCCACAGTATGTGCGCTTAACCCCTGACTTACAAAGCAAGCAAGGGGCTGTCTGGAACCGTGTGGTAAGTCCTGAACTCATCTATCACATCCATGGAATGCTGTTTATCATCTACTGTGGATATTTTCATACATCAAATGGCATTCAGTCCAAAGGGGCAGCTTACCTTTAATTTAACTTTTAGTTCACGGACCACTGTGAAGCTACTAGGATATTGTTAATTTGTATCTTTTTAATCAGGCCCTCCCCTATTCAGCTGCCAGTCTCTAATTCAAGCTGTTTTTTTGCTGTCTATTCAGAGCAGTTTTTGAAGTGTGTGCCCTGGTTACTACTTAAGCCTGTTACTGCAAGAGTAAGTACAATCTGAGTGTTATGTAAAGTTACCTTGTCTTTTTTTCAGCCTTGTTACTTGAGGGATTGGGAGATGCAAGTTCACTTTAAAATCCATGGACAGGGCAAGAAGAACCTAAATGGGGATGGCTTTGCCCTCTGGTATACCAAGGACCGGATGCAAGCAGGTCAGTACATTGGTCTGATGCATAGTCCTCCTGGTGAGCATGCGCATACTGCAGACTCAAGACAAGCATGGTCCCTTGATCAGAATGAAAGGACAATTAAAATCCTCAGTCACACATAGCCTCATTTTAATACTTGTAGGACACAGGTTTGGAGAACGAGGGCCATGCTGGAGTATTACAGAAGATAAGCTCAGAGGGGATGGGTGGCTGAGAGTGTACTAACTTGTCTGCAGTCGGGGACATGCCCCTCTTTTTATTGATTTTACACCACAAGGATCAACGTTTCGGGGGGTTTTCACCTCCTGAGGTAAAAACCCCCTTGAAACGTTGACTGCAGATAAATAGAGTATGCGGATTCGGGAGTCTTCTACTGTTGCTAAGGGACCTTACTGGGTCTATGGAGAGCCAGCACCACCAGTGCAGGAAAGTGAAGAGGCGGGAGAGCGGTAGATATAATATTCAACATTGTACTAACTTGGCCACTGAAAGCAGCACAGCATTCCTTAAAAGAGGTAGTTCAGCTTAAAATTAATGTCATTATGGCATACCCTGCAGTATTCCTAGACAAGACTTTGGCTACTTTTGGGGCATTTTAATGGAAGATAATAGTAGAGTGCCAAGCAAAAATCTACAAACAATAAATCCGAAGCCTCCAAGTTGGTCTCTGTTTATTGCCAGTGTCCGTGACCCCCGACAACCAGATAGCAGTTTTCAGTTGGAAAGCACAGAATAGGAAAGCCAAAAACATTGGGAGAGAGAGAGAGAGAGAGAGTATAGTTCATGTCACATGCTGAATGTTCATTTAAAGGTAAAGATCCATTTAATAAGTTATTGTACAAGTAGCCATCTGCAATTGTGGAGAATGCTTGGGTCCTTATGAGTAAACTGGTTTGGTTGTCCTGTTGTAGGACCTGTCTTTGGCAGTAAAGATAACTTTGTCGGTCTTGGGTTGTTTGTTGACACGTATCCAAATGAAGAGAAGCAGCATGAGGTGAGTATAGATCTGCGGCCCCCAATGAACACTTGCTTTATTTCTATTATTTCCCTACCAGGTGTCTTACTTGCACTGTGATGCTTATGAATAGCTGTACCCTCACTGCACACCATATAAATATAACCATTTCGGTTCCCACAATATAGATTTTATGTCTTCAACAACGACTGTAACAACCTGGGGCATCGAATCTACATTTTGCCTAGCAACAAGCTATTCAGGAAAAAGCTAAAAGGGAAAGTGAAATAAATGCATTTTAAAGAACTAATGCAGTTCAACCTCCAAAGATGTTCATGCTTCTAAAATGGCAATCTTGAAAGGTTGCTATTCAGTAGTATAATTCTATTGCCTTTTAAGGTGGCCATACACGCACAGATTTTATCATTCAAAACAAAGGTTTCGTAAAATATTCGGATTGTCTATGGCGGGAGTCGAGCCGACCGATATTGGCAAAAGACTTGTATATTGATCGGCTTGTTGATTGGGCTAGTCTAAAAATTTGGATCAGGTTCCTTTGAAGGCACCCAAATATGGCCATTATTTACTGCTCAATCAGACAGAATTCTATTGTTTCTACCTGTATATATGATGGTTCAGCTCTAAATGTCTGTATTGAAAACTAACGATCTTTTAATGATCACAGGAAAGATAGTTATTGTAACGTGTATGGCCAGATTTACACGACTGTGTTTGGCAGTAAAGAGGTTTGTGTTACTAAGCTGTATGTTGTGTGTGCTTTATCTTGTGCTTCGGGATCACAGTCTCAGAGGAAAAGATACTCTCCCTCGATGCAGGTATCTTTATATAGACCTATCCCTCCCCCCTCCGTCTCGTTTGCATCAGTTAGTGTCTGTGCTTTTGCTTCTCAAACCAACATAAGACTAAGAATTCAGGAGTATTTGTGTGTAATGCAGAATTAGATAATCGTCTGCTATTCGCAGCATGTGAACTTTGCCTCTGCTTAACCACTGGAGCATGCCGTAAAGTCAGTTTATTCAGTGCTAAGTTCCTCTTGTATCCTCTCTTTTCCTTTTTCTCATGGTGTTCATGTGATTTCATACTGGGGCTGATAAAATTAACTGAATTGTAGGTTAAACAAGTCTAAAGGCAGATATGCCCTTCTTTTTTAAAGGAGAATTCAACCCTGTAATAGAAAAAACCCTACCCCCCACCCCACATAGACCCCCCTCCCCCCAGCCTAACTGCCCCCCGGGGAAATGCCCCATACTTTATACTTACCCTTCGGCGCTAGGATTGCCACCTTTTCTGGAAAAAAATTCCAGCCTTCCTATATATTTATCTTTTTTCCCTATTAATAGCATTGGGATTAACAATAATTTTTACCGGCCAGGCCAGTAAAATATCGGCCAGATGGCAACCCTATTCGGCGCAGATTCAGGCAGCGGAGTTCCACCCAGCCATCTTCCGGGTCTTCAGTAAGCTGACAGGGAGATCAGCAATATCCATCCATTTCGGTGCATGCGCAGTTGTCGCAAACCGGGAAAGTGCTTCAACTGCACAAGCGCCGCCATGCCGATCTCCCAGTCATCTTACCAAAGACCCGGAAGTTGGCTGCGTGGAACTCCGCTGCTTGAATCAGCGCCGATGGGTAAGTATAAAGAATAGGGCATTTCCCAGAGGGGGCAGTTAGGCTAGGGGAGGAGAGGAGGGGTCTACGTGGGGTGGGGAGTACGGGTTTTTTTATTACAGGGTTGAATTCTACTTTAAGAAGTACAGGTATAGGACCTGTTATCCAGAATGTTCGGGACACAGGATTTTCCAGATAACGGATCTTTCTGTAATTTGGCTCTTCGTATCTAAAGTGTACTAGAAAACCATGTAAATCTTAAATAAACCCAATAGACTGGTTTTGCTTCCAATAAGGATGAATTATATCTTAGTTTGGATCAAGTACAAGTTGCTGTTTTATTATTACAGAGAAAAAGGAAATTATTTTTAAGAATTTGGATTATTTGGCTAAAGTGGAGTCCATGGGAGACAGCATTTCCATAATTGGAGCTTTCTGGACAACCGGTTTCTGGATAATGTATCCCATGCCTGTATATAGTTTGTGCATTTTTTTTATTTAGATATTAAACTATTGGAACAGCCCTCGTTGTGTCCATAGGAATCAAGGAGGGGAAATAGACTTTGTATATAGTTGTCTGTATTTCAGACCTGGCAAAGTAATGGCATCTTAAGGGTTCTTGCCTTCCAGGTTAATTTTAATATATATATAAATAAATAAATAAATATATATATATATATATATATATATATATATATATATATATATATATATATATATATATATATATATATATATATATATATATATAATATATATATATTAGTGTGCGGTAATATGGAGATCAAATAGTGACAGCACTCGGAGGATAGTAATCAGAAAGTTTTACATACACACAATCAAGGGAAAGTCGTACTCACCACTGATTCAAAATAATGTCCGTCATACTTTTTTTTTTTTTTTAATCGTGATTCTCCCAACAGCGTGTATTCCCTTACATATCTGCCATGGTCAGCAATGGCTCCATTACATATGACCATAGTCGGGATGGACGTCCAACAGAACTTGGAGGGTGCACTGCCATGGTGAGGAACCTCAACCACGATACATTCCTTGTCATCCGCTACGTGAAACGTCGCCTTACGGTGAGATTTTCATTGATTTAATTAATTCTTTGTAAAATGCTACCCTGCTCAACTCACGAGAAGCGCTTCAAAGCCAAATACGTTTGTGATTTTCCTCTAATATATCTGACTGTATGCTGATTCTGTCTTAGATCATATAGAATTGTTCCAAAGAATGTAAGAGAATTGAACTCTGCCTAGTATGTGATGTGACTGTGATTTCCCACAATGCCTCTTGAGTGCTTCAACTCCAGTAAAGCTCACTAGCAGCTTAGACTTGGGCCACACAGATGACTGCATAGGAGCAGGATACTCTAGCAAAGTACAAAGTAGCATTCAGCTGGCTGGTGGTAGCAGCATGTTGAAATGCATCCCAACTTGGGTCATTTCTATGGGCTAAAGATTTTTAGGGAAAATATTCAACATGATGATCTTTTGTTTAGAAAAATTACCAAATTGCATTTTATTTTTCTAAAAATCAACTCTATCTTGCATGTTATGCTGTGGTGTGCAGACTGGCCCTGAAAATTGCAGGAAAGGCAGATTCAGGCCAACATACTATGTAGAGGGGGCCAGTTGTGAGCCAAACTGCTTACAGAAGCCCCATTCTTCTTGCAACTCCCCCAGGCCTCTCTGCTGACAAAGCCAACTGAGAGACCATCCATCTATTCTCTAGCCCCTTCTTTGCATATAACTGTATTGGAAGGGTTCAGTTCTGGAAATTCTCAATCCTTACTTTGCTAAATGAGGTATTGATGGTAGAACACTAGAAATAAAATATGGCCACCCCCCCCCCCTCAAGGAGACAAGATCATGCATGCAGTTTCCTAAAATCACTGCACTCCTTTTCATATGTACATAGACAGTGTACCTAAATAAAATGGTTATGGAAGAAACAGATGTTAGATTAAACCAATATTCTATTTACACTAAGCTCTCCTTTGTTTCAGATCATGGTAGATATTGATGGGAAGCAGGAGTGGAAGGATTGCCTAGATGTTCCCGGGGTGCGATTACCCCGTGGATATTTCTTTGGTGCATCTGCAGTCACAGGAGACTTGACAGGTAAGAGAAATAACTGGAATATTTTCCAGTTATTATTTGTTCGGACTAGTGCACAGCCTTGAAGAATTCTGTTGTGTTTGCAGTGCAATTATGTCCCATTGGTGACCTGGGGCAAATATAGGCTCTCAAAAGATTTCTAAGCACCCTAGTATACTCAAGGACTCCACAAAAGTAACTGCACCCATATTTTAGATAGGCGGCATATGCATGCAACATTATAAAGCATGATCGTGAAACGGCTGTTATTTCTTATAGACAACCATGACCTCATATCCCTGAAGTTGTACCAGCTGAGTGTGGAACGTACGCCTGAAGAGGAGAAGATGGACAAGGAAGTGTTCATTCCCAGTGTGGACTACATGAAGCTGCCTGGAGGTGAGTAAAAGTTCACTCTTGCTCATTTATCCATTATTCCATGTAAACATAGCCTTTAATGTTCATCGTTTATATATTCATCTTCCTCCTTTGTAGAAACCTCAACAGAGTCCATGAGTGGTTTTGCAATATTTCTTATTGTCTTCTTCTCGCTGCTCGGCCTGGTCTTTGCCGGAGTCATCCTCCTCATTGTGTACAGTAAATGGCAAGAGAGGAACCGCAAGCATTTCTACTGAAGAACCCAAAACGTCTTTTCGAACACAAAGAGTACCAATCAGGACTTACACGCTGGTGCCCACTGCTAGAACAAACTGTGACCTCCATAGACTGTGGAGCCTAAATGCTCATTATACACAATGCTGGAGATTTTGCTTAGCTGCCTCCTTTAAAACGATTGAGATTTCTGTTTTAAACACTGGGATTTTATAAGCTGCTATTGAAGATTCACTTTTCAGTAGATCTGTCCACTGGTGTGCTAAGTGTAGCTTTATTTTTTGTTTTGTTTTTAATTTCCTCCACTGGAAACAATATGAGCTTCACTACCCTCAGAATTGAATTACTTGCCTGCAATCCATTCCATGTGATATCCAGCCTCAGCCAAAATGTGATTATCTTCCTGTCACCATTATCTGCAGTTGAGTTGTTAGATTTATTTTTTTAATTTTCTGCATACTTTAATGTGTCAATTGAACAACATAGGGGTCTGTTACACTAGGACAGTACATGCGCCGTGTTCGCAGGGCAGATTATATAAGAATGTTACTTCAGTGGGGTACTACATTTTCTGGAACCCAATCAATGCACCAGTAACAGTAGTTTTTATTTTTCCATGTATGGGAGCTGATTGTTATAAGCACACATTTGGCCCAGATTTTATTGAAATCATGTCTTTAAAAATTCAATGACGGCTTCCGAACAGCTAGGCTTATCTAAATCCGTTTAACCTTTGGTCATGTTAAGAGATTTGTTGTCATTTAAGGGCAGAAAATGTCCAGTTAACTGTAAGGGTGTAAATTCATGATAATTAATCTGTGAAGCTGGACCGACATTGTACCATACCACTTTGCATTTGTGTTACTTTCATCCAGCACTTGTGCAGTATAGTTTTTTTTTCCCAATGATCCCTTGAAACAATCCAGGATCAGTATACTAACATTAGAGTGAGGTGAGCAATTAGAATCACCAACAGATTGGCACCACCCACTGTGAATCTGACTTTTTGTCCTTTTTAATAGCCATAAATCTGGGAAATTAGCTATGTCGGAACAATTGAAATTTTTGTGAATTACTGTACACAGTCACTTTTCCAGGTTCTATGGCTGTGTCAAACTTGTGCTGAGTCCAGTTATTTACCAAGAGAAGTGATTGGGCAAAATCATGCATATTTTAGCACTGCTTCTTTTCGGGGGTGTAATTTCTGCCCAGAATAAACCTATTCTGCTCCTCTTAAGGGAGCCATACACAGGTTGATAAAAGCTGCCGCCAGAGTCATTAAATTATTGGGTTGTGTATGTTGTTACCAACACGCCAGCCTGACCAGTAGCTGCCCAAAAATTGAAAAAACGTTCAAGACAAGGACAACAACTATGTATTGATGCAGTCCTCATCCCATGGTCTTCCTTAGGCCAGCAATCAAATCTGGCCGAGCCCTGTCTGTAGTTAGGTCAAATCAGGCCCAGATCTGCTTGTTTGGTGACCTTGTTTAGTGTAAACTTCATTTATCCAGCATTGTTTTATTCTCTCTCTCAGGTGAATTAAATCATAGTTCCCCCTAGAAGCACAAAGAAGCTGCTTCTGATGACTCCCTTTTTAATCTCTACAGATGGTGTGAATGGCCATTTTAATGCGGGTTGTCTTGCATTACAGGAATGTTCATTTTTGTGTGAAAATGAAATTTTAATAGGCAGATGGTATTTTATAGACTGCAGTCCTAGAGCTGGGTTTTCTTAGCTGCATGTGTAAAACTGTAATTAATGTGCGGTTAACAAAAAAAAAAAATCATTCTTTTTTTCACTGTATGTGCCTGTGACATTCTCAGATGACAAATCTTGCTTTACTATTTGCGTGTGTTTATTTATAGGTATCCATCTGTTGCTTAAAGGAGAACTAAAGCTTAACTAAAGAAGTAGGCTAGTACTTTTGGGCTTCTGTACCAGCCGAAGGCAACCACAGCCCTTTAGCAGGGAAGATCTGTGTCTCCAAAGATGCCCCAGTAGCTCCCCATCTTCTTTTCTAATGATTCACTGCACATGCTCTGTGCTGCTGTCACTTACTGAGCTTAGGGACCCACTCACAATATACAGTACACATAGAATATAAATGGCACACTATAAGGCTGATTTGTAATTGGTACAGATAATTTCTAAATGGCAGCACAGAAACCAGTGCAATTAGCATCAGAATTTAATAATCAGCCCTGTAGCATCATCTTATATTACAGACAAACCTCATTTTGAACTTAATAATTTGCAACAACCCCTAAGTTAAGCTTCTCAACAGCTGCTCAGAGCCCACTGAGCATGTGAGCGTCACAGACACTTTACAAGATGGTGACCCCCTGTGACAAGTTTGAAGTCCTGGATCATTGCTGCTATTTAGAAACTGAAACTTTGGGCTGGTGCAATAAGTTTAGTATATAAAATGTGGCATGTTTAGCCATATTTTTTTTAGGGGTTAGTTCTTCATTAAGCTGGCCACACATGTTCAGATACAAAAAACGTTTTGTCTGTGCATGGTAGGCAATGATCTATTTACTGTGGATATTGGTCGGTTAACGGTGCAGGTTTAAAAACCTTATCTGATGAAGAACTATAGCTGCCAGTGTATAGTGTATTAGCAGATGAGAGAAGAGGAACCACAGCTTTTCTTCACTGTTCCAAAAAAACAGAACAATAGAATAGCCCCTTGGAGAGTATCAGTCTGTTTATCCTGTGAGTCGAATGGTTGCTTACTGTACAGGGTTGGGCCATGTAAGGTTACCTTTAGTTAAAAATATTCCTTGTACGCCAGGTGTTCATTGCATCACAGTCATCTTTTTTTGTGGCCTCAGATGAGTGCTTTATTTGTATATGTTTTCCCAGATGTAAGACACATAGAGCTCATCCAGCTGGGGTATAACACAGTTTATACCTCCACCTAATTTGTCTTAGAATGAAAGCAACCATCTGTATGAAGTTGCATAAGCTTTAGGTGAAAACTCTTCCAGAAATGGGAAATCCATTTGTTCTTACTTACAATAAGTGCTATGTAAAATGCGTATTTTTAACCCATTTCAAGGAGCTAAATCCTCTTTTAAAGGAGATGGAATAGGCGTTTACACTTGGAGGTGCCAAAAGTTAGGCACCCCCAAGAGTCTACTTTTACTTACCTGACACCCCGGGCCGACGCTCCCATAAGCAGAAAACCGCACCGGCCTGGAGTTCTTTAGCGACCGCCACAGAGAGATCCTCTACCTGCATCTTTAGGTCTTCTTGCAGTTGCACATGTGCAGTATAGAGGAAAACCGGACTTTAACTAAAAAGCCTTGGCCTTTAAATAAAGCCGCCTTGGCTTTTTAGATGTAATAAATGTGAGTACTGCGTCGGGTTGGGTACCTCATGGGTTATCTGCAAAAAAAGTGGGCATTTTGCAAGTAGGGGTGCAGAAGTCAATATTAGCATGCTATACTTTTTATATTTGTTGCCCCCAAATAATGTGGTGACAGCCGATCCAGGTGACCAGTGATTTGATTGGGGATAAAGCGGTAACGGGTCTAAACTGGTAAAAATGCAGGTCGCTGGTCTGGGTTTCCTATGGTCTGAGTGCCTACAGTCTTGTCATTACAAATATGCACAATATATTTCATATGGGTTTTTGTTCTGTTGTACAGATTATCTCAGAGGTAGGCCATGAGATTGGATAGTCTTGCGTTTAGTGGGCCACCACGATTAATAGAGAAGCTGTGAGTTGACTAGGCCTTATAAGCCCTACAACAGGGGTCCCCAACCACTGGGTGTGGACCAGTGGCGGGCCATGGGCTGTGCCAAACTGGGTCGCCTCTGGTCCCAGCTGCAGTCTATAAAAGTTGAAAAACAATGAAATGGCCCTAATTACCTGCAATCCCAGCTCCCTGGCGCACCATTGCCATGTGAAAATCCCAGCAAACTTACTACTGATCGCTATAAGGACCAAAATACTGTTTTTTTGGTACACCTGAAATGCACCCACGCATCTAGATTTCCCCACCCCTGGTCCTTGTAAAAATTGTCTGTCTTTAAACTGGTCCATGGTGCAACTACAACACTTCATTAGCATTCTTGCTCTGCCCTACCCACAGCTTCCCACACTTTCTTACAATTGCTGGACTGTAATACTGTTTGCACCCCCTATAGAGGGAACAGATGGTTTATTAGCCCATTATTTTAGAAAGACGTGTTTGTAACATTTAAGAGTATAACATAAGAGTGGCCTCTTATAGCAATTAGAAAATACAATATATTGATTTTTGGGGGCAAAGTTATAAAATGAATGAGAAGAAAACATGCTTTATGTTCTGCCTTTTTCTTTCTTGTGTTGTAGAAATAATTATTTATTAACATACGTTGTAACAACTAAAAAGAACATGTACAATGAAAAAGCCAAGATAAGTTTTGCGTTTTACATTATATAATGGTGTATGTTCCTGTCATGACCTTCCTGTAGATCCATTGGGACACTGTAGCTCTGATGCTGGGTGCAGGAGAGTTAGAAGCATTATGGCCCCCTCCATGTATTGATTGCAAAGAACAACTGTCATATTGAGAGCTGATAGAGTGCCTTGCATTTGTATTCAGACCAGTGACCAGTTCTCTTAGAAATTCAGAATTAGTAGTGTTGGTTAATGGGATATAGTTTCATGTTAAAGAAAAACAGACGTAAAGGACAAGGAAACCCCCAAAATGAATTATGTTGTCCTGAAAAGGAGCATTACAAATACACTTGAGTGTAGCGGGTCGGGTAACCTGCAAAAACCTGCGGTACCCTGTGGGTTGCAGGTAGAAGTTTCGGGAGTGGGTCGGCGGTTCTCTGGGTTCGCTGGCTCTTCTCAATATAGGGTTGCCACCTGGCCGGTAAATAACCGGCCTAGCCGGTAAAACAGGTATGGAGACCGGTGCCGGTATTAAGATAATACCGGCAATTACATTGGCCAGTAATTTTTTGCGGGGAGAATGCCACTTATTTTTAAGCAGCTTCACTGCTCCCTCCTCCCACAGGGCTTTCTTGCTTTTTTTTCAACTATCTTTATTGACCTCTCTACTACATGACAATTCTGTTTTCCGGCCTTCTGAATTGGTTTTCCGTTGCATGTGACAAGGAGGTGGCTGAGACGCGTCATCAGACTGCAGCCATGAACCAGGAGAGCAGCTTCAGAGCCCTTGAGTGGAATTTGTACCCACATAGCTTTGAGTGGGGGGCATGCTAGTGGGGATAACATTACTATTTAGATGGAGTATGGTTTCTGGGTGGTTTCCATTAAAAGTTCAGTTACGCAAGCGTAATAAAGGAATTCATCTGTTCATAACTGGACTTCCTGGTGTCAGAATCAGAATTTGCTAAGCACAGGGGGTGTGGCTTTGGGTGGGATTGGGGGTGTGGCTTTGGGCAGGGCTAATGGCTGTATTTTTTTCTAGAAAAGGTGGCAACCCTATCTCAATAGCGGGTTTTACTCCTTTTTTTCTGATCACGCCTACTTCTAATTATGTCACTTCCGGTTTACAATGACAGCACTTCCTGTTTTGCTCCTTTTTTCCCAATCACGCCTACTTCTAATTATGTCACTTCCGGTTTACAATGAAGCACTTCCTGTTTTACTCCTTTTTTACCGATCACACCTACTTGTAATGATGCCACTTCCGGTTTACAATGATGGCACTTCCTGTTTCTTGATAGTCAGCGGGTTGCGGATCGAGTTGAAGATAAGGTACATGCGGGTTGGGTCGGGTAGCGGGTAAGTATACGGGTCGGGTTCGGGTTTAACAAATGGGTTCCGCGCAGGACTCTAGGCCAAGCTATGATTGTGTACACTGGGGAAGAGGTGCTTAAGTGGGGATATGATATAGGAAACAATGTGTTATAAAATATAAGGATATTGCAAGTCACCAAGGTGTTCCATGCCCATATAAAGGCACAACATACACAGGTCATGGAACCATAAAGTCATATTTTACAAAAGGGAAAAATACAGTGTATATTATTATACACCCGTTTTAGTGACTTGTGTGGTGAAAATTACAACACTAAGTACTGATTATAAAGATATAATTCACAGGATATTTATGGCTCTTGTGTATTGTGGGGGCCATATAAGTCGTTCCAACAGGCACAAGAGCATCCATTCAGACTAGAAGAAAAGAAATAATGAATTCATACTCACTGAGATTTTCTTTTCCTGGGCATTCTCCCTGGCAGCATCACATTTGGGTTCATACCCAAGCAATTAAACTGGGTGGTAATAAAGACAATATAATGCTGCCAGGGGATGGCTAGGAAAGGAATACCCCCTTCCCCCTCATTAGGTAAACTGTAGAGGTTTCAGATGGGCTTTGTTCACTTTAAACTGTAGCAACTTTTGAGCAGATTTCATTTAGATGAAAAGGAGGAAATACACTATTCCCACAAATATTACACTATATTTTGTAGTGCCGCATTTTTCAGCAGTAACTGGCTTAAAGTGGACCTGTCACCTACACATAAAAAGCTGCATAATGAAAGTCCTTTGCAAATTAAATATGAAACCCCAAAAAGTTTTTCATTAAAACATCCATACCTGTTATAAAGGTGTTTAAATATCTAAACTGTCAATCAAATATTACCTGCCCCACCTCTATGCCCGTGGCATAGAGGAGGGGCAGTCAATTACTTTCACTTTCCATTCAGCACTTCCTAGATGTCACTGCTCTCCCCACATTCCCCCTTCCCTCCTCAGGCTCTATAATTGTGTAGGGCACTGCACATGGACATTAGGTCCCCCATTCTGGTGCATACACAAGATTTCGGGGTGATACACAATTTCCCTTAATAACCGTGTCCACAAAATGGCTGCTGCCTGCTTGCTGTGATTGTATAATTCCAAGACAGAAGGAAACACAATTTAAATAATAAATACAGTGTAAGTAAAGTTTATTTTGCTCAACTAACATGATAGAAAAAAATTTGAAATTATTTCTTAGGGTGACAGGTCCCCTTTAAGTATTTTGTACACTTCAATTTTAAAATGGTTCTAGAGATTCTCTGTTGGAAAGAGATCAGTGTTTTGACTGGGTCACAGTGTAACATTCACCTTATGCATTTATGTACTGTGTTATTCCTTATATCTTTATTGAGATTTTCAGTTCTCATTACAATAACCATGGAGAAATACAATTAAAGTCAGCTCACAGAGTCTCTTAAAGAGTAAACAAAACAACAAATATTAAAATAAATCTGCTACAGTGTTTTGTCTGCGGTAGTACCTTATTAACAATAGCCTGCCCTTTTATTTTCATTGCAAATAAACTGCCATGTTGATGCAATCAGAGGCAATGCCAGTAAACAGCTGAGAGGACAAACAAGGTTTTAGCTGTATTAAAGAATGTATAGATTCACAAGAGGAGGGGGTCTTTCTTTCCCTTTACAAAGCACTGGTAAGGCCCCACCTAGAATATGCCGTGCAGTTTGGTCTCCAGCCCTCAATATTAAATTCCAAAGAAGGGCAACTAAGCCGCTAAAGGGTATGGAATGTCTCCGTTATGAAGAAAGACTGGCTGTGTTAAAGGTTGTTTACAATGGAGACAAGGTGCTTAAAGGGGCTGTTCACCTTCCAACACTTTTTTTCATTTCAGTAGCTTTCAGATAGATTTCCAATTACTTTTTATTTTCTGTGTGACCATTTTTCTAATTTTGAACTGTAATGTTTCATTTTTCACCTTCTAAAGCAGCTCTGGGAGGAGGGTCGCAGACCCTGTAACTAATCTAAATTGATAGGTTTAGTTTATACATTTCTTATCTTTGTCCCTGCTGAGCAGAATCTCTGGGTTTCATTACAGGCAGCAGTTGGAATTGAGACAATAGTTCCCAATACTCCAGAGATGCTGCTGAGAAATGTATCAACTCAATGTTGCAAAATTATAACCATTTAGATTCTGCACCTGAATTACTGAGCTGCCAGAGAGAGGAACATTAAACTTAGATTTTGGAAAAACCTGTAAAAAATAAAAGATGGAAAGTGATTGAAAAAAGTCTTTATTTCTGGTGAACAATCTGAAAACAATTGAACTAAAAAAAAAGTGTTAGGACGGTGAACAACCCTTTTAAGGTGACGGGGTATGATAACTATGTATAAATATATAAGGGGAACATTTAATAAACTATGTAATGCTTTATTTACCAGTAGGTCCTTACAGCAGACACAAGGGCATCCACTGAGATTAGAAGGAAGGCAGTTTCATATTAATATTGGGAAAGGGTTTGTTACAGTGAGAGCTGTGAAGTTGTGAAATTCCCTCCGTGAATCGTACTGGCAGATACATTAGATAGCTTCAAGAAGGGGTTGGATGGCTTTTTCGTAAGTGATAAAATACAATGTTGAAAATAGCTCTAAGAATAAAGTTTATCCAGTGACTGGTCCGATTGCCATCTTGGAGCCAGGAAGGAATATTTTCCCCCTCTGAGACAATTTGGAGAAGCTTCAGGTAGGGTTATTTGCCTCCCTATGGGTCAACTAGCAGTTAGGCAGGTTTTATATAGAAAGAAAAGTTTGAACTTGATGGACATATCTTTCATGACTTGTAGCACTATCCATTGCTTTGGACACTGCTAATGGAGCCCAATGACTTAAAGGAACAGTAACACCAAAACATTAAAGTGTTTAAAAGTAATGAAAATATTATGTACTGTTGCCCTGCGCTGTTAAAACTAATCTGTTTGATTCAGAAACACTACTATAGTTCATAAAAACACAAGCTGCTATGTAGCAATGGCGGAAATGAAAAGAGGCTATATGGCACAGGTTAAATAGTAGATAACTGATAACACCATTATGTTCTACGGAGCTTATCTGCTATCTGCTGTGTAACCTGAGCCTTTCTCCTTTGAATGGCTGCCCCCATTGCTACATAGCAACTTATTTATATAAACAATAGTAGTGTTTCTGAAGCAAACACAGCAGTTTTACCAGTGCAGGGCAACACTGCATTATACCGTATTTGTATTAATTTAAAACATTCATTTTTTGATGTTACTGTTCCTTTTTGGTGGCCATAGACATTACAGTTATGATCTTTCCTGGAAAGTACACACGTGTAGAGCGGAATCCTCAGATATACAGGTAGAAACAATAGAATTCTACCTGTATCTGACAATTCAACACTAACAGTGGCCAGTTTGGGTGTTTCAAAGGCGCAGAATCAAAATTTTCAGGCCAGCCAGATCGTCGAGCCGATAGCCAATACTGTTTGTCTTGTCTCCCACCATACACGCACTGAATATCATAGAAAAATTTGTTTTGTACAATATTATCGGTGTCTATGGCCACCTTTAGTACTGGTGAGCAGCAGTCAAATTTAAAAATAGATCATTACCTTAGAAGAATACCCTTATTTATTAAACAGATTTAAAAAGAGACCTAAAGAATGGAACCTAAGAAGGAGCCCTAGTGCTGATGTGCAGACTGTTCTGGTTTTATGTGCCCACCTATTATGAAATATGAAAACTAGAAGCTATTCAAAGTGTACTTACATCAGACATTCACAATTAGATACTCTCTATTCAGCAGCAACCTCTCTCTTATGAGATGAAGCCTTAGACTGGAACTACACAATGCGTCTTCTTGAGACGGCCCATCTGGTCAAAAAGTTACGCACCCCCAAGCAGGCCTGGTCTGGCAATCTGAGGGTTCTGGCAAATACCAGAAGGGCTGCTATAAGGTGCCAAAGAAAGTGAGTATTTAGTGGGCTAGTGGGGGCTTATTGGGCCTCTGTGTACCTGAAATGCCAGGGCCTACTTTAATTCTCAGTCCAGACCTGCCCCCAAGTGATTTAATCACTTGTTCTCAGCAAGCACCACAGAGTGATCCTATTCTTCTTTCTTTTTTCTTTACTATCCCGAAGCATGCACAGTAGAGTGATAAAAAGTTTTTTTGTTGAAGCACGGCTTTTCACTCAACTGCATGCACACCTGCG
Source organism: Xenopus laevis (assembly GCF_017654675.1). Classification (NCBI taxonomy): domain Eukaryota; kingdom Metazoa; phylum Chordata; class Amphibia; order Anura; family Pipidae; genus Xenopus; species Xenopus laevis. Next base: position 132,908,904 of record NC_054375.1, on the reverse strand, counting down.
CAAAGAAAGAAGGATCCTGAAGAGGATTGATCTGTGGTGCTTGCTGGAGGAACTTGGCTTTTTACTTTTGAGTGCTGTTCTGAGATCTACCAGGGAGCTGTTATATTGTATCAGTAAGCTGCTATAGGGTTACCTTCCCATTGTTCTGTTGTTAAACTCCTGGGGGGGGAGCGGTGATATCACTCCAATTTGCAGTACAGCAGTAAAGAGTGACTGAAGTTTAGCAGAGCACAAGTCACATGACTGGGGCAGCTGGGAAACTGACAATATGTCTAGCCCCATGTCAAATTTGAAAAATAAATATAAAAAAAAAATCTGTTTGCTCTTTTGAGAAATGGATTTCAGTGCAGAATTCTGCTACAGAAGCGCTATTAACTGATGCGTTTTGGAAAAAAAATATTTTCCCATGACAGTGCTTAGGGGACCAGAGTCACGAAGAGTAAAACATTACTTTAACCCCTTGTTCCTAAAATGTGACAAAGCTGCCCCTGGTTTTGGCCAAAATACTGGAAGGGAGGGGGAGTCGGAGAGGGGTCTGAGGGGTGGGGAGTGTGTAGGAAGGGGTCGGCATCCAACTTGCGCGTTCCGGTGTCCAGTTCAGTGCGCCGGCATCCAATTAGGCGCGCCACATTAATTGTTCTCCGGCCCAGTTCAGGACTGTCTGCGGCCCGGCGGTTGGGGACCCCTGGTTTATATTGTATTAAGTGGCGTATTAAAGAATATAAATATATATATATATAAAAGTAAATATTGTCCTTTTACATCTCTTGCCTTGAACCACCATTTTTCTATTTATGATTACCCAATGGCACATACTAGTAAAATAAAGTGTATATTATTATAAAAATGGTTTATTTACATGAAGCAGGGTTTTACACATGAGTTGTTGACCTACATTGTTTGGGGGGGTATAGTTTTAAATTGTTAAAAACCTGGCCTTTGTTTACAAGTAATATCGTCTTTTTTACTCTTTGATCTCTGTCAAAACTGCGAGCAGAAAAATAATGAATGACTCCTAATGAAATATTTGGGAGCAGAGACTCGAGTGGCGGTATTTTATTATTTATGTTTCCTAGTAACACAAAGATCTGCAAGCAGAGGTAAAATGATCCATGGAGAGAGAGGTCAGACACACTTTTCCCTGCCCTCCACACTAATGACTAACATCACTCCTTCTAGGCGGCTACGTGCCGCGTCACTGCGTCTAGTACGTGAATGACGTCTCGCAAGATGAGGCCTGTGACGTCGGTATTCGCAGGCAGACAGGAACCGAGGAGCGGGACGTTTTAGCAGCGATCCGAAGCTGCGGGTTGTGTAAAGAAAAGCGGATTGTCGGCCGGTATGCTTGTATGTTACACACGCACTGCAGAGCGCCTAGGGTGAGCATTTGCCTTGGACACCTATACATTTAGGGGCCTCGCGGTGGAAACGAGTGATTGTTCCATAGATAATTGTACTGTAAACATCAGTGGCGCCCAAGATGTAGCTTTCCAGCTCTTGTTAATCTGCAGCTCTCATATTCTCATTTAGATTGTTAGCTCTCTGGATCAGAGTATTTCTACAAACCTTAAAGCTGAGTGTTTGTATGTATGGTAATAATGATAGCCCTTACTGCTGAGTGTTGTAACAAAAGCTGGAGGGGTCGCAGGTTCGATACAATGAACTCCATTGCTTTTTTTGCCACTCAGATTGGTGTCCCATCCTTTCTGCAGTGCCCTGGGGCCCCTTTCATTTATAATTTGATTTATAATTAAAGCTTTAAGATTTAAGATGCTGATTCTCCCCTTCAGATGGATTTGGAGTATCTGTGTATGGTCCCTCTCCGACTGCGTTCCCTGCATCTGCCCATTTTTTCGGCAGGTTAAAAAAATCCAGTCGGGTGGTGCCCACATTGAGGCATTTCTCTCCCAACGATACTGCGAAGATGTCTATTATGGTCCGGTCCTTGACCCAGGGGGGCAAACAATTGGATCAGCCCAATTTAGGGTCTGGCCACGAGCAGATAGGGTCTGGCCCCAGCGACAAATCTCCTTCTTTGGGGTGACTAATCTCCCCAAACTGCCTTCCCCCTGCCTAAAATGAAAATCGCCTGGGGGAAGGCACACGCGGCGCTTCGTTTTCCGAAGTCGCCCAAAGTTTTCTTGTGAGGCAACTTCGGAAAACGAAGGCACCTGTGAGCCTTCCCCTAGGCGATTTTCATTTTAGCCGGTGGAGGGCAGGGGGAAGGCAATTCAGGGAGATTCTCGCCCCAAAGAAGAGGAGATTTGTCGCTGGGGCGACTAATCTCCCCGAATCTACTCATGTGGCCAGACCCTTAGGGCAGTGGCACACGGGGGGATTAGTCGCCCGCAATTTTTAACGGCAGAGACACGTGGAGATTCAGGGAGATTAGTCACCCCTTGTATGTTGTGACGCTGGCGATCTACATTATTCTCATTTGGAAGACAAAACAAATGGTTAGTCGCCAAATCTATCTTTTTTTTTTAAAAGTTTTTTATTTTTCCAGTTTTACAACAAAAAAAATACAATGATAGAAAAGGGAAGAAAGAAAAAATAGAAAGAAGGGAAAGAAAGAAAAAAGAGAGTAGTCTCAAGGGCCAACCTGTACCCTACAGGATGCGTTCAACACTCGTTTAACACCTGAAACATCCCACTGGACTATTTACTTTTCCTGGGCCATCACCCAAGTCCCCCATACCGCATCAAACTTTCGGGGACACCCTCTAGCAATATATGTAAGTTTTTGCTTAGGAAGGGAGTAATTTATCAGCTGTTTCCAGAAGGCCAAATCTATCTTTAAGGGCAGAGACACACTGGGAGATCTAAGATGGCCATAGACACACAGATCCTATCGTACATATCGAGGAAAATGCCATTTCTGAATTGATCTTGTGAGAGGGGAAAAGTAGCGTGTAGCATCATGGGTAGTAAATCAGTTGGGATCTGAAATCGCATGAAATCTTTGCTTCGATAAAGACGCACTTGTTGCCAAAGCGCAAAGAAAATCGCGGCAACTAATCTCCCTGTGTGCCACTGCCCTTAGCCAGAATGTAGCTAGCCAAATCCAGAAAAGATCCATTTGTTTGGCAACCTGTCAAGACAAACTGAACTTTTGTCTCCTAATATCTGACGGTCAAGACCATGAGAATTTATTTTCTGTTCATACAAATGTTTAACTGTTACGGTTCAAGAAAAATCTTGTGTATGTACTAACCCAACTTTGCCTGTCTTTTGTTCAAGCTTATCTAAAGGGGTCGTTCACCATTAAATTAAAGGGCACTTATCATAGTCAAATTGTTTCTCCCACAGAAGGTGCAGGCTGCACTTCCGTTTCTACATCTAACTGCCCCTGGCGAGCTCTGTGCCACCCGGACCAGTTTATCACTAACACCACTACATGGTTGCTAGAATAAATTGGGCTAAGGTGGGAGCTGCTGTACAAAAAGCTAAATAATTCAAATATGCCAATAAAAAGATGACCAATTACAAACTGTTTCAGAATACTAAATTGCAAAATTCTTCATTGTCCAGAATCTGGAGGATAAGGATTTTTCTTTTAAGAGTGAATTCATGCAGCAGGAGTGCTCAATAGGTATTTCAACCTCTGTTCTTGGAGTTGCATCAGCTTTGCAAGCAGGTGTATAATGAAGTTGGTGGTAAAATGCATGGTGACTTGATACTGGTGTGGCTGACGCCAGTAGCAGAATAAAAGTGACTGGGCCTGCGATAAAAAGAGGAGTACAATTTTACAGGCTACAGCACAGACTATTAAAATGTATAAAAAAACGGTAATATACAGTGGCCAAATGTATACAATAAATTAATGGTAAATGCACAACCAACAAAGAAGGGTTCACTGATGTTACAGTACTGTACACACTCTGTGTGTGTTTATGTTTTATAAATGTGGAAGTGTTTGAGCAACTAAGTATTTCTTTATTTTAATATCTAATTGGGGATTGTCTATTTAACTATAACATCTACAAGTCATAGGGGTAATCTGAAGTGCTCTCACATTTTAATATCTATATATAGGGGTCTTGATAAAGGTCTGAGAAGGAGACCGAAACGTTTTTAATCATTCTAATAAAATATGTTTAACTTTTAAAAAATCTGTTTAAGCGTTCCTGGTGTGCAGCCATTCACTTCAATATTTATCTATATGGGTAGCACCTGGGTCATTTATTATTTTTGGAGTGTTGAAAAAACACAACGAAAAAATATATATATATATAAAAAAATAAAAAATATTTATATTCTTTTGGTTTTTCAAGTTTGTTATTGAGTGCTATGGTAAATAGACTAACCGAAGTGGAACTATACATGGGAGATGTGTTCACATACAGCAGACATGGTATTGCGGGTATGGGATCCGTTATCCGGAAACCCGTTATCCAGAAAGTTCAGAATTCCAAGAAACCAAGATATAATTAATCCTTATTTGAAGTAAAACCAGCCTATTGGGTTTATTTAATGTTTACATGATTTTCTAGTAGACTTAATGGAATTGTTCAGTGTAAAAATAAAAACTGGGTAAATAGGCTGTGCAAAATAAAAAAAATTTCTAATTTAGTTAGCCAAAAATGTAATGTATAAAAGCCGGAGTGATTTGATGTATAACAAGTCAGTCAGAACACTACTTCCTGCTTTTCAGCTCTCTTGGTTTACACTGACTGGTTACCCTGGCTACCAGGCTGTAACCAATCAGAGACTTGAGGGGGGGCCACATGGGTCATATCTGTTGCTTTTGAATCTGAGCTGAATGCTGAGGATCAATTGCAAACTCACTGAACAGAAATGTACCATGTGGCCCCCCTTCAAGTCGCTGACTAACTCAGAGTTATAGAGCTGAAAAGCAGGAAGTTGGATTCTGGCTGTTTTATTAGACATAAAGCCACTTCAGCCTTTATACATTACATTTTTCCCTAACTAACTATATTAGAAATCTATTTACACAGTTTTTATTTTCACACTGAACTGTTCCTTTAAGGTATTAACATCCAAATTACAGATCCATTATGCGTAAACCCCAGATCTCGAGCGTTCTGCACAACAGGCCCCATACCTGTATATAAAACAGTGAAACTTGCAGCCTACAGATCTAGCTGTTGTTTAAAGATGCACATTTCCTTTATTAAATATAAACTTAAAGGGTTACTGCCATGGGAAGAAAATTTTTTTTCCAAAATGAATCAGTTAATAGTGCTGCTCCAGCAGAATTCTGCACTGAAATCCATTTCTCAAAAGAGCAAACAGATTTTTTTGTATTCAATTTTGAAATCTGACATGGGGCTAGACATTTTGTCAATTTCCCAGCTGACCTTGGTCATGTGACTTGTGCCTGCACTTTAGGAGAGAAATGCTTTCTGGCAGGCTACTGTTTTTCCTTCTTAATGTAACTGAATGTGTCTCAGTGGGACATGGGTTTTTACTATTGAGTGTTGTTCTTAGATCTACCAGGCAGCTGTTATCTTGTGTTAGGGAGCTGTTATCTGGTTACCTTCCCATTGTTCTTTTGTTTGGCTGCTGGGGTGAAAAGGGAGGGGGGTGATATCACTCCAACTTGCAGTATAGCAGGAAAGAGTGAATGAAGTTTATCAGAGCACAAGTCACATGACTTGGGGCAGCTGGAAGATTGACAATATGTCTAGCCCCATTTCAGATTTCAAAATTGAATATAAAAAATTCTCTTTTGAGAAATGGATTTCAGTGCAGAATTCTGCACTGATAGCAGCACTATTAACTGATTCATTTTGAAAAAAAAAAATGTTTTTCCCATGACAGTATCCCTTTAAATATTAACCACATGTTTCAGTCTCACAGAAGTCTATATATCCTATTTTCAATTAAACTACGTCAAAGTAGGTATTTATGCTGATGGTCTACAATCAGTCAATTCTGTAACGCATCATATTTCTTTCTCTTCCCCAGATACTAAAATTCTGAGCCTCTGGGCCGTGTCCTTGCAGCCTGGGAATTATGTCGCACAGAGGGAGTGAGCGGGACCTGCAGTCTTCTGCTCGAAGGATGGGCACGTCTCTGCTTTCCCAACTGTCCATGCATGAAAGAGAGCTAGATCTGGTCTTTTTGGATCACAGCTATGCCAAACCATGGAGTGCCCACCCTGATGCCAGCAATGCACGGCCAACCCGCACCCTCTTCATCACCCCTAGGAGACAGCAAGAAAGTGTGGTGTAAGTCATTGATTTTGTCCGTAATATCCATATGCTTCTCTCTGTATACTGTAATAGAAATATTCTATTCTTCTGTTATGTGATGCTGAATTGCTTAGTCTGGGTAATGTACAGGCTGGGGCTGGCGACCTGTAATATCTGGCAGCTGACAGATGTCATGGACAGTCACTTTTTATTGCGCCTCTTTGGGCGGTTTTGCAGGCCTCTGTGTTGTTTAAATGCTACATAAAATTAAATCTTAGTCTGAACCCAGTTATGTAGTTTTAAGGACAAAAGGAGCGGCAAAATGCTACATAACCCAACCCCCAGTGAATAGAGTGCAAGAAGGTGCTATGTTACCTTGTTTTGCCAGTTCCCAGACAGACTTTGACAAAGATTAAGCATTGAAGTCCCACAATTTTACACTATTGTTCATACGTAAATCTTAATCTGACAGACTGTTGGAAATAAAGGTGGCCATAGACGTTACAATTATGATCTTTCCTGGAAAAGATCTTTTTAAGAAGGATCATTTGTTTCAATACACACGTATACAGCCGAATCTTCAGAAATACAGATAGAAACAATAGAATTCTACCTGTATCTTATGATTCAGCACTAACAATGGCTGATGCCTTCATAGGCACCCAATCAAAATTTTCCAGCTAGCCCAATCAACGAGCCGTCGATATCCAAATCTTCTTCTGCAATTGGTCGGCTCAACTCCTGCCAAATTTGTTTCATTTGATAATATTGGTGCGTGTGTGGCCACCTTAAAGAAAACATGTAAAAAATAAGAATAGGGATGGGCGAATTTGACCCGTTTCATTTCGCCAAAAATTCGCTGCGGGCGAAATGTCGCCTGGCAGCCATTAAAGTCTTTGGGCGGCAAAAAAATTTTGCAGCGCGGTGCAATTTTCACAATGCCATACAAGTCTATGGGCGTCATTTCCGCTGCGAAACAAGGCGAAAAAATTCGCCCATCCCTAAATAAGAACTTACCAGTGGGTTATACTTATTTAGATATAGAAGAATTGTCCTTAAAAAAAGTAGTGTTTCAGGCTGATTTATTGAATAATTCTGCAAAAACCCTAATTGTCTTCCACTTCCTGCTCCCCGAATTCCCAGCCTCAGCTCACTGCACTGTAGGATAGGAACCAATTAGCAGCTAGCAGGACCTGATAGGGAACTGAAGCCTGTCTTTACCTGTGTGACTACAGAGCTGTGATTGTCTGTCCCCCTCCTACTGTGCTTCTGGCAGGGACCATTAGGACACTCCCACCCCTCATTAGACGCACAGACAGGGACCAGTCATCATCTATAGGGAGCTCCAATAAAGGGGCTATTTTTAAAGATAATATTAATTTTTAGCACCATGTAAAATAATACCATATATTACACATAATTGCCTACAAAATTGTTTTTTTTTTTTTTTTTTAATTTATCCTATATGTCTCCTTTAAAGGTTAACTTTTAGTATGTTAATGACCAATTCGAAGCAACTTTTCAATTGGTCTCCATTATGTATATGATATAGTTTTTCAATGATTTGCCTTTTTCTTCTGACTCTTCCCAGCTTTCAAATGGGGGTCTCTGACCCCATCTAAAAAGTAAATGCACTGTAAGGCTACAAATGTATTGTTATTGCTACTTTTTAGTTCTCATGTTTATAATTAGGTCCTCTTCTATTCAAATTCCAGTCTCTTATTCAAATCAATGCATGGTTGCTAGGGTAATTTGGACCTTAGCAACCAGATTGCTGGAACAGCAAAATGGAGAGCTGCTGAATAAAAAAAAAGCTGAATAACTTAAAAACCACAAATAATAAAAAATGAATTGCAAATTGTCTCAGAATACTACTCTGTACATCATACTAAATGTTTTATTTAAAAGTGAACAACCCATGTAAGTGTTTTGTGTATACACCTCCATATGTATATATATGTATATATATATATATATATATATATATATATATATATATATATATATATATATATATATATATATATATATATTTGAGTAGTCATAATTTTTCTGCATCACACAAATGTATTGGAGAGCTTTATACTGTAGTGTTGTACTCTTTGTTCTTTTAGTGAAACTGATGTCCCTATTGATGTTGAATCTGTAACACCTGCCCCTATGCCTCTTTATGACAACCAGAAGGCAAGAAATGTAATGAATGAGTGTGAGCGCCATGTGATTTTTGTGCGAACTGACACGGAAGCGCCGCCTCCTCCTGACGACTGGGAAGAACACCTCAACAGGTCAGCATACTTGCTGTGTTGGAAAATGAGAGAATAAAGTCATTTCATGAATATCTGTTCTCATTCTTCTCTCTCTGTTGCTAAACTTTATTTGTTTTTATTTGCTGTCAGCAAAAAATTGCTGTTGTTTTGTCAATGAGGAATACTCACAATGGAAAGGGGTATACCTCAGTGCCTGGGAGCCCTCAAAGGATGCAATTGTGTTTGGAAACTTGATTCATGCTCTTGTATTGGCAGGTATTAATCAGACAGCCATTGTTGCTGTGCCCTCTCACTGCCTGGAGCAGGGTTTCCCTAACTGTTTTTTTACCTGAGAGCCACATTCAGATGTAAAAAGCGTTGGGGAGCAACACAAGCATGAAAAATGTTCCTAGAGGTGCCAAATATGGGCTGTGATTGGCCATTTGGTAGCCTCTATGAAGACTGGCAGCCTACCTAAGTTATTTTGGCAGTGCACCTGGTTTTAATGCAACTAAAACTTGCCTCGAAGCCTGGAATTGAAAAATAATCACCTGCTTTGAGGCCACTGGGAGCAACATCCAAGGGGTCAGAGGGCAACATGTTGGTCACAAGCCAATGGTTGGGGACCCCTGGCCTGGAGTATGACAGCTGCCTGACAGTGTTTGCTTCTTCACAAGTAGCTAAGGCTATCAAAGGGAATGCAAACTGTGTGATCCTTTTTTTCCCCCTCCCAACAAAATTCTCTCGTCCTTCTAAAAACACAGGCCCAACCCAATTGGTTCACAGACTAAATTATCATAAGGCTTAAAGGTGTCTGCAAACATTAGTATTTACTGTATACTTATAGCCAGACACTTCCATCAGACTGTCAGATGGTGAACCATAATTAATCACTGCAGAGAATGCTTTTCTGCTGCTCCAAGTCCTATGGTGGCAACATTTACAACACATTAGCCGACATATGGAGTTTTTTAAGGCTTGCGTGCATATACCCATTTGTCTTCCAAATATAGGCATGGGACCTGTTATCCAGAATGCTCGGGACCTGTGGTTTTCCGGATAAGGCGGTCTTTCTATAAGTTGCTTAAATAGCTTATGGCTGGTTTTGCCACCAATAAGAATGAATTATATCTTAGTTGGGATCAAATACAAGGTCCCATTTTATTACTACAGAGAAAAAAGAAAATCGTTTTTAAGAATCTTAAAATTTATTTCATTATAATGGAGTCTGAGAGATGGCCTTTCCGTAATTGGAGCCTTATGGATAACTGGTTTCCGGATAACAGATCCTATAACTGTATGAATTCAGCCAAATCCTGCTCCAAATCCATGATTTGCTACATCCCTAACATGTACAGGTATGGGACCTGTTATCCAGAATGCTCGGAGCCTGGGAGTTTCCGGATAACAAATCTTTCTGTAATTTGGATCTTCAGACCATAAATCTACTAGAAGATACTGTAAACAATAAATAAACCCAAAAAGCTGGTTTTGTTTCCAATAAGGATTAATAATATCTTAGTTGGGATCAAGTAAAATTTTTAGACAATATTTTATTATTACAGAGAAAAGGTAAATAATTAAAAATGTGGATTATTGGATAAAATAGAGTCTATGGGAGGTGGCCTTTCCTTAATTCGAAGCTTTCTGGATAAAGGGTTACCGGATACTGGGGTACCTGTAGTATGTTTCTTTGCAGAAGATAATTTGAATTGAAGTGAAATGTACTTTAGATTGCCTCTATGGAGATTTATCAGAGGTACTTTGTGTAGAACAAGCCTGTGAAGTCATGTGATGCTGAGATATTTTGTTTAACTTTCTGTTCTGACTTTGATATCTACAGACCTCCATGAACTCTTATGATCTCAGAGTAATTTGGGGAAATATTTCTACTGAGGCATAGACTGAATTCTCTTGACATTTCCCTCCATTCATTCATCTGAGACAAGATCACTACTTGAAATGTCGCATGATATTCAACAATGGTTTTGTGTTCCAGGTCAGGATGGACTGCCGCTCAGAATAAACTATTTAACAAGATTCTGAAAGCTCTGCAGTCTGACCGCCTAGCACGGCTTGCTAATGAAGGGGTGAGTTGCTGTTCTGCGTGTTTATAGATTCTTAAAACAATTTTAGTAGCTTCATTGGGATTCTTAGCAGTTTTTGCATGTAATATTACAGAGACACATAGAAAATTGAACAGAGGTAACATAGAGAAACATAGATGAGTATGACTGAAAGTGTGCACATATTGTTTTTCTGTATTTATAGTTGTTGTAAACTTATTTAAAAATATCAGCTGTCAATCAAATATTGTCTGCCCCTCCTCTATGCCTTAGGCATAGAGGCGGGGCAGACAATTACTTTCCATTCAGCACTTTTCCGTTCTCTTTGCCATTTAATTGTAGCCAGGGCAAAGGGATGGACATTAGGTCCCCATTCTGGTGCACAAACAAGATTCTGAGATGATGCAAGGCTTGTCTTAATAACTGTGTCCTGCCTGCTTGCTATAATTATGAATTCCCAGACTGAAGGAAACAAGATTCAGATAATTTATATTGTGTAATTAAAGTTCATTTTGCTTGACTAATGTGATAAAATTGGATTTTGAATATTTTTTTTGGGTGAAGGGTCCCCTTTAATAAGTATTTCCAAAGAGGCAGCTGCTTCTTGTCTTGGAAAAAAACTGGAAACTTGCTGCCCCACGGCACACTGCTGTAAGGAATGATCAGTCAAGGAATACGTTCCTGAACAGAGCTCTCATAATAGTGCCATGGAGGACTATAGTGCAGTGTATTAAAACAAGATCTATAAAGAGACAAAATTCTTCTTTGAATTGCCTTAAAAGTTCTGCACATGCAAACAGAATCTATTGCCTACTGCTATAGTTAGAAAAGCCCATCCAAAACCACTTTTTCAGAGGTTAAGGAGTAGTAGACAGACAACATTATTTTGTATGGATCTGTACTATTGTTTTAAGATGTGTATTTTGATGGGTGATGTCACATTGCTTTTCATAGGCCATTAATGAACCAGTCCTACGTCGGATTGCAGTGGATAAATGTGCACGGCGTGTGCGCCAAGCTCTGGCTTCTATCAGCTGGGATATAAAGTTGGTGCAATGGTTGCATACCACACTAGTGGAGACCCTCAGCTTGCCACTCTTAGCTGCATATCTGGATGCGCTGCAGACCCTGAAGGGAAAGGTAGGCAACCTGGGCAGTATGGGGCGTTTGTTTCTTTATGCAAAGTATGTTTAATGGGTCATCTGTGCTGTGGATGGAAAGTTGACAGATGTCCTAAAAACTGATAAGTAATGGGCGACAAAAAGTCTATGGGCTACCATTTTTTTTGATGCTGCAAAAAGATTTTGTCCACCCATCAGAGTCTATGGGCGTCATTATTGCAGCAAAACTTGAATAGTTTCGCTCATCCCTACTGATAATCTTTTATGCCGTTTGAAACTTTGCGTTACACTGTTAAAGCAAATATCTCGTCACGTCAATTAAATTGCCCTTTGTCTGTGAAAGGACAAGCATAAATGCAACTTTAAGGCATTTGAATGTGCATAGCTCATGCTGTGTTTTTATGCGTTACTATGATGGATGATTGACCTGTTCCTGCTTTCCTTTTCTCTTGTCAGATCCCATCTCTCATTGACCGAATGTTGCTTGCATCCAATCTGAAGGCAGGGGGTGCAGGAGCGGAAGCACTTTCTTTGCTGCTCAAGAGGCCATGGGACCCAGCAGTAGGAGTCTTGTCTCATAATAGGCCGGTATGTTCAGTAGGTAAAATAACTGTGGATTGACATTCTGTTTATGTTGGCTTCTGTATCACTACACAAAGTTTTTTTGTTTTTTTTTCTAGAGCAAGCTGCCCGGTTCTCCCCTTATTCTCATTGCTCCCTCAACACCAACCAGTTCTGTATTCCCTACTTCAAGACGGCAGCGATTCTGGCAGTCCCAGCTTTCATGCTTAGCCAAGGTATGGGTACTTTCTTAAATTACTTTCAACATAATCATACCTGTTAAAAAGGAATTGTATGGCTATGAATATGTATATTATTTATGTAAAAATAAGTCTGTTTTAATGAAAATGGATTATAATACTGATCTCATGTACTCATATCTAGTGACCCTTGTTTTACAGTTAGGTTTAAATAGACATTTCAGGAGATCAATAGTTTATTTTTTTTTTAATTGTTGTCTGTGGAAGACATTGGGCGTAGTCACACGTGGCGTTTTTACATTGCATTTTTAAATATGTGCAGCCGAGCATAAATACGCACAAAATGAAGCCCTATAAATGAAAATAAGTTCCACAGGGCGCTTGTGAGCCAACATCCGCCATGCAATGCAGGTATTTGCATTTTCCAGCAGAAACGCCAAGGAAATACCATATTATTAAACTCTATGGGATCTGCAGATTTGGACATACACTTCTCTGAAATACGGCGCGTATTTTCAATATGTCGCCAAACTCTTGTGGATTGCGCATATATATGCATTGTATGCTGGTGACGTAATTACGTTACATATTGACAATCAGTATGGCTACATTTTGCATGTAAATTGCTTTTCAGCTTGGCTTTACTAAAATTATCCCCAGCGGAATTGTGGGTAATGAGGCAAAAAAAAAAATGCATGTTGGGAAAAGAAAACTCCTGGCTGAAAACACATTATCAAGTGTGTGGTTTTATTGGTGTATTTACACTCGTTCGTTTTTAAAAATGTAACGTAAAACTGCCACGTGTGACCTCGCCCGTATCTGTTGCAGAATAATACTATTTACAAACACACTGAAGGCTCTGGCTGTTGTCAGCCTACATATTTTTGCAAGCTGAGAGAAGCAGATCAGGCTGCGTGCAGTCACACACAGCGGAGATGAAGCAGAGCTCAGCCCGGAGATGCCTCCTTTCACGTATTTGGGTTGACTTTAGCTTCAGCTGTGTGTAAGTGCACACAGGCTGATCAGATTAAAATCAATGGAGCAGGGGCATTGCGCATATCTGCTTCTCTCTTCCTGCAAAAATATGCAGACTGACAACACCTCGAGACTTCAGCCTGTGTGCCCATAGGCAAATAGTGTGGTAGCTCCCACCTATAAAGAAGCCATAAGTGTGTGGGTAATGCTAGGTGTTTAGAGCTTTTGTAAAATGTCTGTTCGTGCACTTAAAGGGGTTGTTCACCTTCCAAACACTTTTTGCCAGTTCAATTTGCTTTCAGATCGTTTCCCAGAAATAAAGACTTTTTTTCAATTACTTTCCATTATTTATTTTTTACTGTTTTTCCAAAATCTAAGTTTAAAGTTGAATGTCCCTGTCTCTGGTGTTTGAGTGACAGCTCAGTAATTCAGGCACAGACTCTGAACTGTTACAATTTTGCAACATTTAGTCGATACGTTTCACTCTGGACTATTAGCAACTATTGTATCAATTCTAACAGCTGCCTGTAATGAAACACAGATATTTTGTTAAGCAGGGACAAAGGGCTCTTACTGACGAGCGGTTGAAGCTGCGTTCCGTTTTTCTGCTTTCAGCCGCAGGGGAGCACAGAAATAGACACATTAAGCTTTTTTCAATGGGGCTGTACTCACACAGGCACGTGTAGGCGCCGAACGCAGGTTGAGACGCAACATGCTGCATTTTTCCTGCGTTTGGCGCCTACACGCGCCTGTGTGAGTACAGCCCCATTGAAAAAAGCTTAATGCGTCTATTCCTGCGCTCCCCTGTGGCTAAATGTAGAAAAACGGAACGCAGGGGGGCACAGTTTCAACCGCTCGTCAGGAAGAGCCCTAAGAAATGCATCAGCTAAATGTATCAATTTAGAACAGTTTACAGGGTCGGAGACCCCCTCCCAGAGCTGCTTTAAGAAGGTGAAAAATTACACTTTACACTTTACAATATTAGAAAAACGGTGAAAAAAGTCATTATTTCTGGTGATCTTTCTGAAAACAACTAGTTGTTTGACGGTGAACAACCCCTTTAAACCGATGTCATGGAGTTAAACCTATGCTAATAGCACATGGCTGTTCTAAATCTGTGTTTGTATGTATCCGGGTAAGTATCCACTCTCTGTGTCCAAGGCAAATGCTCTGTGTGTCTACTCTAACTATTCTCAGTATATTTATGTCCAAAACAAAAATGATTATCAGAATATTAGAGAGTTTATATTTGTGACGCAAGGAAGAAGAGAAGGGCACACACTCTTCATGTAGCACCAATCACTATTAAAAACATTGTCACCAACTGTCCAGCCCTCATTTCATATTTTTAATGTTATGAACTGCCATAATTGTTAGGCTGGTCTGCAAAATGTATGATTTTATCAGTACTCTCATTTCCTTTGTTTTTTTTTTTCTTAAAGGTCATTCCAGTTGGGGCTCAGCTTGTGAACAACAACAGCTCTGGTGTCACCACTGTGCAGTGTCTGGAACACATGATTGGTAGTCTGCGTGCAAAAGTCATTGAGGTACTAGGGCAGAAGAGTCTTAAGTGTTATTTTTTTTACAATAGAAAGAAAAGTAGCAGCTAATTATTAGTTGGTAAAAAAAATTAGATAGATTGAGTGAGGGAGGGGTTGATTCTAGACAGAGATAACTGTGCTGCATTGCTTTGGTACTGTATGATTGAAAAGAACAGACATTCACAATAGCCTACAGACCATTAAAGGCACTGATCTCATTTAGATTCTTTCGTTGTCAAACCTAACATTGCTGCTCTGTGTTTCAGATTCATAATCACTTTCCTCATAAACCAGTCATTCTTCTGGGATGGAATACTGGAGCACTCATTGCATGTCATGTGAGTAGCAACACACGCTATATACATATTGTTTTCAGTGTTGTAATTATGAATTATTATAGTTTTTAAATGTCTAGATGGTTTATTAGTGTGCTTCCTGAATTGAATCTTTTTATCCTGCTGCAAATAGTTCAGTCATGCTGTTCGAGTGTTGACTTATGCTGGAAGCAGAGATTCAGACCACGGGAAATCTGTATGTGGCCCACGGCGTGGGTGTGTTGTTTTGTAAATAATGTTGGGTCAAGTATCTCGCAAATAAATCATTCCCAAAAAATAAATTGCAAGACAAAATAAGACTGTGAACCATGTTTATTAATTATCCACTACATTGCAGTGTATTTGATCATAATAATAGTACCACTTTAATCTAAAAACAACTGAAAAATGTATATAGAAGGTGAACAACTTTAACTACACACTGTTATTCACCAGAAATAAAGTTGTTGTATTTTTTTTTTTTTTTTTTTATTGCTTTCCATGTTTTATTTCTGATTTTTTCCCCAAAATTAACATTTAAATTGAGTCTTCCTGTCTCTGGTGTTTCAGTCTGGCAGCTCAGTAATTCGGGGGCAGATTCTAAACTGTTACAATTTGCAACATTAGTTGATACATTTCTTACCAGCATCTCTGGAGTATTAGCAACTATTGTCTTAATTATAGCAACTGTCTTTAAAGGGGAACTCTGGCTTCCAAACCAAAATTTGATAAAGAGGCCCACATAACTAAGAAACCCCTAATATACCCATCACAGTTACCTGTTTCTTCAGTAAGTATGAATAAATGCCATTTCTATGCTGAAATGCAGCTGTTTAACATTTCTTCTCTTTCTGCATCATTTGAAATCCTATCAGGGAAGGAGGGACTAAACAATTCACACAGGTTACAGACAGCATGCAGGAACTACATAACCCACAATGCATTGCACTATGATGTTCCTTTCTTTATTGAAATCACGTGTACATGGAATTGTGGGGTCTGGAGGATGCAGGCTAAAGACAGATGGCTTAGTAACAGTAATAGTAGTCAGACAGCTCAGCAAAGTAGTCAGACAGATCAGCAGGAGGGCAGGGGGTTAGGTTTAGGGAACTGTCAGAAACCATTAAAAATCATGAAAATCTGCATATTTTTTAATTGATGTATATTGCAAAGTTGCTTGAAATTATGTTTAATTTTTAAAAAAGCTTAAGTTATGTTTTTTGTGGAGTTCTCCTTTAATGAAACTCCGGGATTCTGCTCAGTAGGGACAAAGATAAGAAATGTATCCAATAAGTGCATCAATTTAGAACATTTTACAGCAAGACATAAGGGTGAAATATGAAACTTTAAACTTCTGTATTAGAAACAAAATAGAATCAAGTTTATTTTCTATCCAAAAATGTCCTTTTTATTTGTAACTATAAGAAGGTACCTCTTTGCCTTGGGTGAAACATTTTCCGGTTGACCACTAAAGCTGCAGCACCTGTTAACGCATTAGGGGTGCTATAGCCTTGAATTATGCAAGAACTCATGCATGAAACATGTTTTGTAGTGACGTGTGAATATCAAATAGTGGCAACTTGACCCACACCCAACTCGCTGTCCTATTTATATAACCGTCACTCACCAACCTGCTGTGATGTCACGGAAGGGTGCGGGGCACGCAGGTGCACGCATATAAAAAAAGCAGTGCATCCCGCAGAAGTGGGGCACTAGGAGGTTGCAGGCGGGGTGGACACAGGCTAAAGTTCAGCCCGCAAACTTTGTGCGGAAGTCTACCTGAACCCACCTGATCCTTTGGGCTGGCCTTCACATCACTAATGTTCTGTACACACAGTACAGTAAGCTCTGGTGTGGGGGATCTTCTTCCTCCCTATTTGTAAATATATATTTTTGTTTATTGCAGTATTTGTTACTACCTACTAATAATGGTGATAACTGTCAGATGCCCGCAAATAAATGGGCTACTTGTGAGCTGCTATCCCTGTCCACTTGGCCGCAGCATACACCGCTGAAAAGACACTGATCGGTAAATCTCTGGCTACAGCCAGGAAACTGGGCAATGCTATCTAGCACCTGAAAGTTAGCTCAAACTATAGCTCATTATCAGTTACTGATTACTGCCCCTATTAATTAATAAAGTCCACAGTCTGAATCATCAGTATAAGCGATGAAGAATACACAGTATATGTGTACTGCTTAAAGGGGACCTGTCACCCAGACAAAAAAAACTGTATAATAAAAGTCCTTTTTAAATGAAACATGAAATCCAAATTCTTTTTTTTATTAAAGCATTCATAGCTGTTGTAAACTCAATTAAAAATCTCAGCTGTCAATCATAGACTGCCTGCCCCTCCTCCTCCTCTGCCTTAGGCACAGAGGCGGGGGAGGCAATTACTTTCACTTTCCATTCAGCACTTCCTAGATGTCACTGCTCTCCCCACATTCCCCCAGTTCTCTTCACCGTTTAATTGTGTAACCAGGGGATGGACATCATCATTGATTTCAATAAGAGACTGGAATATGAATAGAAGAGGACTGAATAGAAGGATCAGTAATAAATAGTAACAATAACAATAAATTTGTAGCCTTAAAGAGTATTTGTTTTTTAGAAGGGAGTCAGCGACGCCCATTTGAAACCTGTAAAGAGTCAGAAGAAAAAGGCAAATGACTATAAAAAATAAATAATGAAAACCAATTGAAAAGTTGCTTAGAGTTGGTCGCTCTATAACACCGCAAAATTTAGCTTAAAGGTGAACCACCCCTTTAACTGTTCTAAATTGATACATTTAGTTGATACATTTCTTGTCTTTGTCCCTGCTGAGCAGAATCTCTGGGTTTCATTACAGGCAGCTGTTAGAATTGATACAATAGTTGCTAATACTCCAGAGATGCTGCTGAGAAATGTATCAACTAAATGTTGCAAAATTGTAACAGTTTAGAGTCTGCACCTGAATTACTGAGCTGCCAGACTGAAACACCAGAGACAGGGACATTCAATTTTAAACTTAGATTTTGGAAAAACAGTAAAAAATAAATAATGGAAAGTAATTGAAAAAAAGTCTTTATTTCTGGGGAACAATCTGAAAGCAATTGAACTGAAAAAAGTGAAACACCAGAGACAGGGACATTAAACTTTAAATTTAGATTTAAAAAAAAAAAAGTGTTCTCATAATCTCAGATGCTGTTTTGGGTCTATCAGTCAAGCAGTACAAATATGCTACTTGTGTTTATAAACCCAGTCTCTGGGCTTGACTGATGAACATGGGCTTTACAATGACAAATGCAGTTCAACAACAACTGAAGGACCACTGGTTAAAGGAGAAGGAAAGCCCCAGGGCGCAAAACCCCTCCCCCCTTCCCCTGTGTTGCCCCCCCTCCCTCCTCCCCCCTGGCCTACCTGTCCCCCTGGGCAAATGCCCCTAACTTGTTACTCACCCCTCTGCGCAGGTCCTGTCCACGGAGTTCACAGTCGCCATCTTCTCCCACGCGCGTCTTCTTCCTGCTCTGACCGGCGTCTTCTGGCGCATGCGCAGTAGGAACAGGGACCGGTACAGCTCTACTGCGCATGCGCCGAATGTCACGAAGTTTTCCGATTTCACTTCGTGCCA
The DNA here is from genome assembly GCF_017654675.1 of Xenopus laevis. Lineage (NCBI taxonomy): Eukaryota > Metazoa > Chordata > Amphibia > Anura > Pipidae > Xenopus > Xenopus laevis. Next base: position 132,890,111 of record NC_054375.1, on the reverse strand, counting down.
TTCGGCGCATGCGCAATAGAGCTGTACCGGTCCCTGTTCCTACTGCGCATGCGCCAGAAGACGCCGGTCAGAGCAGGAAGAAGACGCGCGTGGGAGAAGATGGCGACTGTGAACTCCGTGGACAGGACCTGCGCAGAGGGGTGAGTAACAAGTTAGGGGCATTTGCCCAGGGGGACAGCCCAGGGGGACAGGTAGGCCAGGGGGAGGAGGGAGGGGGGGCAACACAGGGGAGGGGTTTTGCGCCCTGGGGCTTTCCTTCTCCTTTAATGTTTTTTTTTAACCTCCTATCTATCTTTTACAACCCTCGTTTTAATGATTTTACAAACTTTAGTATTTTTTTTTTTTTTTTTTTTTGGAATGAAGTATTCTGAACGACAAGCATATTTTCTTTGCTCTAGGTGTCCTTGATGGAGTATGTAACCGCAGTAGTGTGTCTGGGCTTTCCATTGCTCACTGTGGATGGCCCTCGTGGGGTGAGTTATCTGTCCTTTGTACATTGCTGCTATTTTCCTACATTTAGGTACACAAATTAATTTGATAAACAAGTACCCCTTTGCTAATTTAATAATAATCTAATAATCAGCAACAAGTTACAGCATACAAAGAAAGATACACAGTAGTCCTATATAAACATAACATGTGGCTAACTAGGCTGTTTATATGTTGTACAGCAGCTGCCCTCACTAGCTACACTCTTATTACTATTGGTTTATATGCGCAATGCTGAAATATATGGCCAATTAAGATAATGTTTTGCCATTCATTGATTTGTGTACTCTTTAGCAAATTGTCTTATTACGTTTTCTAGGATGTTGATGACCCTCTTCTTGACATGAAGACCCCAGTTCTTTTTGTAGTGGGCCAGAACTCCCTGCAGTGCCACCCTGAAGCAATGGAAGACTTCAGAGAAAAACTGCGAGCTGATAATAGTCTAGTAATAGTTGGTGGGGCTGATGACAACCTAAGGTAAATCCTAGTGTGATACTCTTTCATTGGGGCAGGCAAACTTAGCTTTATTTTAATGTTATGCATGAGTAAGTACACTTAAAAAATAAAAGTTTTTAAACGTATTCTTTTGTTGGATGTTCTGTTGCCCTCTGACTTCAGAGTCCTGGCACATAAAGTCGGGTCGAGAAAATACTAACTAAAACAATATGTACATTTTAAAGTTTAATGCTTTATTTTGTTTCCTACCACAGGATAAGTAAAATTAAGAAGAAATTAGAGAGTCTGACGCAAAGTATGGTGGACAGATGCATCCAGGTAATGGAGATAAATATTTTTTAGAGAGGGCTGTGGACTGACGGTCTAGGGCTTCACAAAGTATTATGAATGCACCGTATCTAGACTTCTCTAAAACTGACCGTAAGGACAGGGATGTTTCTGGCTCTACAAGCTTGTTTGTGCCCCCCAGGTGTGATGTGGGAGCAGTAAAACTCTTCTGGCATACTGCACTTTGCACATTGCTGTGGACTTTTCCTTTCCCCGCCCTTGCACTTAGAATTTTGAGAATTGTCTGCTGTGTTTTAACTTCTAGCATTCCCATTCCAGGACGAGATTGCAGACTTTTTGACTGGAGTTCTTACTAGATCGGAGGGTCACAGTGGCTCAGATCCCCGTGACTTGGATGCTGAGAAGAAAAGGAAACCACGGGAATTCCTGCGCAGAGACCTTTCCTTGGATTTAGCTGAAAGAAGCAGCAGGCCCACATCACCAGCAGCACGATTTCCTGCCTCTCCTTCTGGATCTGAGGTGAGAAGAGAGTAGACGTTACACATTTGTTGGCAAAAAACAAAAACTCCCAACATCTCTGAATTTGTGTTCATTTCTGGAGTACTGCTGATACACCAGGGGATCCCAAACTCTGGGGCTAATACTTGGGGGGCCGGGCAACCGTGGTGAGGAGGGTGGAATTTGGAAGGAATGTCTTCTAGATCTCTGTGAAGGCCATCTAGAAGGTCTGTTTAGGATATATTTACAGTTAAAGGGCACCTGTCACCCCCAAAATTATTTCCCCTCTGGACTTTTCTTTGCATACACTTCAATGATTTTGCTAAGATTATTGTTTGTGTACAAACTTGGTGTAACTTTCTGCAAACAGGGAACAGATTGATCTGTAACCTCCTCTTAGACTGCTACTATATGAGTTTTCTATCCCCTGGAGTGCACAACTATCCTCTATTGCCAAATGGCAGTTGCCCACTCTGGGGCATTCTTGTCCATGAAATCCATGTTGTCTCATATAACAGAAAACTACACAACTCTGCATAAATAAAGGTGGTATCTTAGTAATAGGAACAATGGGTCTGGAAAGTATATAAAGTGTTTTGTATGTCTCTTCAGGATCTCTCCAGTGTGTCCAGCAGTCCAGCCTCAAGCCCTAAGACAAAATTAACTACTACTCCCACAACTCATAAACAAGGACAATCCGGATTGCCCCTGAAGACCCAAATACAACGACCTGGAGCAACAATCAACCCAAAGCAAACACAAGGTTGGTAGTCATGGCAAGAGCATGCCAAATATGTGTGAAGCAAAAACAAATCCATGGGCATGACACTACCAGCACTTAAAGGGATACTGTCATTGGAAAACATGTTTTTTTCCAAAACACATAAGTTAATAGTGCTGCTCCAGAAGAATTCTGCACTGAAATCCATTTTTCAAAAGAGCAAACTGATTTTTGTTTTTTTTACATTTAATTTTGAAATCTGACATGGGGCTAGACATATTGTCAGTTTCTCAGTTGCCCCCAGTCATGTGACTCTGATTAACTTCAGTCACTCTTTACTACTACTACTACTACTACTACTACTACTACTACTACTACTACTACTACTACTACTACTACTACTATACACTATGGGGCAGATTCACTAAAGGGCGAAGTGACGCTAGGGTAACTTCGAACTGCTGAGCGTAATTTCGCCAGCATTCGGTATCCTGTGCGCAACTTCGGATCTTCGTGAATTAGTGTTGTCCAGGCGAATTTACGCCTGGCGGAGTGTTGCGATGTGCGCCAAGCCATCGCTGGCGAATTTTCGCCTTTTAGTGAATTTGCCCCTAAGTTGGAGTGATATCCTCCCCCCTCCCCCAGCAACCCATCATCAGAACAATGGGAAGGTAACATAACAGCTCCCTGGTAGATATAAGAACAGCACTATCAATAGTAAAAATCCATGTCCATTACATTGAGTAGGAGAAACAACAGCCTGTCAGAAAGCAGTTCCATAGTGCAGTCCAGGCTCTTTCTGAAATCACATGACCAGGCAAAATGACCTGAGATGGCGACCGACACACCAATATTACAACTAAAATAACACACTTGTTAGATTAGGAATGATATTTTATATGATAGAATGAATTATTTGCAGTGTAATTTAGAGATAAAAACAAAACCATACAAATCATGACAGAATCCCTTTGAGGATGCAGCAGCTGGAGATCCATTGCTTTTTGTAACCACATGATTGGGGAAGAATAACTTGCACTTACTATCCTTGTCCAGATGGGGTCACTGTAACACTGAACTGGAATAAACCATTGACTTAACATACAACGTTGTATTTGATGAAGCTGCTGCATAATTCATTGAACTCATTTAGAGCAAGGGTGTATATTGCCACTTCAGTAAAAGAGTTCTTACATAAGAGCTAGTAAGTGGGACTCCAAAGCAATGTGATGTTACAGCAAAAATGTACTTATTTGTTTTCTTGATAGGCATGCATGAATCCTTAATTTTGGGAGGAAACCATATATGTGGTGAAAGAGGCTGCTCCTAGACAAACCATTTGCCCCAGATTTAGCAGCCGAATCATTCATTCTCTCCCAAGGGTGTGTCTCGTATGTTGCAGTGATTTATTGGATTTACAGTCCTAGCATTTACCTAAGAAGATTTATGAACCATTCACCTTGGCACAAATCGTTAACATTGTTGCAGCTGCTCTATATACAACATGTGTATATCATCAGGTGTTTCCTTAAAGGCGGACAATGCCCTAAAAACTAATATGGTTAAAAATGCTTTA